>NC_056433.1:7964465-8046965 GCF_018296145.1 Oncorhynchus tshawytscha | reverse complement strand
AACAATCGCAACATTGTTTCAATAATAGATAGAACTTTTCTGGCAGCTCTGGTATGTGAAGCTTTTTTGAGGTCTTGCTCACAATTCATTCTGTGGCATCACAATGACAAAACTATATGCTGTATGTGAGGCTCTTGATCATCTCTTTGATCATGACACTGGTGAGGAGGAGAGAGACCAGGAAACCGACAGTGAAGATGCATTAGAGGAGAAAGTAGTCTGTGATAAATAGCACAATATGTTTCATTTAAGTATTTGTTCAAGTCAAAATGATCCAAACATTCAGATTTTTTTTTAAACTCAAAAGCGAGTATGAGCTCAGGTCAATGAGACAACATTAGGTGATAATATATGTATTACATTTGGATTTATAATCAGCTAAAAATGGGGCGGGCAATTTGGACCGGGGACACAGAATGAATTAACATGAAATGAACACAACAGCAGGGTTAATCTAGCATGCTGGGCCAATAGCCTCTCCCTTAATCTAGCATGCTGGGCCAATAGCCTCTCCCTTAATCTAGCATGCTGGGCCAATAGCCTCTCCCTTTATCTAGCATGCTGGGCCAATAGCCTCTCCCTTAATCTAGCATGCTGGGCCAATAGCCTCTCCCTTTATCTAGCATGCTGGGCCAATAGCCTCTCCCTTTATCTAGCATGCTGGGCCAATAGCCTCTCCCTTTATCTAGCATGCTGGGCCAATAGCCTCTCCCTTTATCTAGCATGCTGGGCCAATAGCCTCTCCCTTTATCTAGCATGCTGGGCCAATAGCCTCTCCCTTTATCTAGCATGCTGGGCCAATAGCCTCTCCCTTTATCTAGCATGCTGGGCCAATAGCCTCTCCTTTATCTAGCATGCTGGGCCAATAGCCTCTCCCTTTATCTAGCATGCTGGGCCAATAGCCTCTCCCTTTATCTAGCATGCTGGGCCAATAGCCTCCCTTTATCTAGCATGCTGGGCCAATAGCCTCTCCCTTAATCTAGCATACTGTGCCAATAGCCTCTCCCTTAATCTAGCATACTGTGCCAATAGCCTCTCCCTTCATCTAGCATACTGGGCCCTGGGACCACACCCTATACTTTGTGGCCTGCCGGCTTTCATTATATCTATTTATTCTGACTTTGTGTGTCTGCGGCTGTGTGTGTCATTTTGCTACACTGCCCTGCAGTACACCCACCTGGCTCACGGTGGCGCTGTTCCATCCAGATGTAGCAGTTGTTCTGGGCCACGCCAGTTTGGTTGTCCAGGAAGGGCATGCGGACCGACCGCTCGGCACACAGACGTGCGTTGTAGCTGCGACAGTGTTCTATGGCCTCCCGGTAGAACTGGTCACCTAGCCTTTAAAAACACAAGAGGCTGATTAGCGTACGAGTTATGTTACAACCTAGCCTATCAGGCACATAGACAAGCAACAAGTGGCAGATTAATATACTAGCTTATAATTAAGCAATAAGGCACGAGAAGGTGTGGATACAGCCACGAACCCCAGAGGTGCCTTATTGCTCATATAAACTGGTAACCGGAACAGTAAAAATTTATTTTAGAGCATGAAACATGTATCTTTTATTAAACCCGTGGTATACGGTCTGATATACCACAGCTCTCAGCCAATCAGCATTCAGGGCTCTCAGCCAATCAGCATTCAGGGCTCGAACCACCCAGTTTATAATACAACCTAGCGTATCAGGCACACAGAGACAGGCAGATAAGCAGTTTATGTCAACTTTTTAAACTTTGACTAAGCTTGGTGTTTTGCGACTGAAGTGGTAACAGGGCTTGAACCAGCAAACCAACATTTACATAGCAAATGCACTCTCTCCAGTGGGGGAACATATGTTTACATTGCTAAAGCAAATGATATAGATAATAAACAAAAGTTAAATAAATAATAAAAAATGAACAATAACAGTTCCAAAAGAATAAAGACATTTCAAATGTCATATTATGTGCAAATAGTTCATGTACAAAAGAGAGCCAGGTCTGCCTATAGCGGCCTTTCTCAATAGCAAGGCTATGCTCCCTGAGTCTGTACATAGTCAAAGCTTTCCTTCATTTTGGGTCAGTCACAGTGGTCAGGTATTCTGGAACTGTGTCCTCTCTGTTTAGGGCCAAATAGCATTCTAATCTCTCTCTCTGCTTGTGTGCCACATACTCACACTTAAGGTCAGAGTTCAGCCACAACTTGGAAAGCACTGTTTATGATTTCAAACCTTGCTTAGTTTGTGCCAATGGCACACCAACAAATTTACCAACACCACCCTTTACCACAACCTGGGCTAAGGGGGAAGGTGAGCTGTTGAGAGGGTCTAGAGTGTCTCTCCCAGGGTAGATCTCAGTCGACATTAGATCTGATGGTCTCACTCCCTCGTCCCTCCCTCCCTCCCCCTCTATCTCCCTCCCTCCCCCTCCCTCCCTCCCTCCTCTATCTCCCTCCCTCCCCCCCTCCCTCCCTCCTCTCTCCCCCTCTCTCCCACTCTCCCCCTCCCTCCCTCTCCCTCCCCCTCTCCTCTCTCTCTCTCTCCTCTCTCCCTCCACCCCTCCCTCTCTCCCTCCCTCCCTCCCTCCCCCCCCTCCCTCTCTCTCCCCCCCCCTCCCTCTCTCTCCCTCTCTCTCCTCTCCCTCCCTCCCCCTCTCTCCCTCCCCCTCTCTCCCTCCCCCTCCCTCTCTCTCCTCTCCCTCCCCTCTCTCCCCCCCCCCCCTCCCTCTCTCTCTCCCTCCTCTCTCTCTCCCTCTCCCTCTCCCTCCTCTCTCTCTCCCTCTCCCTCCTCTCCCTCTCTCTCTCTCCCTCCCTCTCCTCCTCCCCTCCCTCCCTCTCTCTCTCTCCCTCCCTCCCTCTCTCCCTCTCTCTCTCCCTCCCTCCCTCTCTCCTCTCCCCTCCCTCTCTCTCTCTCTCCCTCCCCCTCTCTCCCTCTCTCTCTCTCCCTCCCCCTCTCTCCCTCCCCCTCCCCTCTCTCTCTCTCCCTCCCCTCTCTCTCTCTCCCCTCCCCCTCTCTCCCTCCCTCCTCTCTCTCTCTCTCTCCCTCTCTCTCTCTCTCTCCCCCTCCCTCTCTCTCTCTCTCTCTCCTCCTCCCTCTCTCTCCCCCTCACTCTCTCTCCCTCCCTCCTCTCCCTCCCTCCCCTCCCCCTCCCTCTCTCCTCCCCTCCCTCTCTCTCCCTCCCTCCCTCCTCTCTCCCTCCCTCCCTCTCCCCCTCCCTCTCTCTCCCTCCCCCTCCCCTCTCCCCCCCTCCCTCTCCCTCCCCCTCTCTCCCTCCCCCTCTCTCCTCCCTCCCTCCCCTCCCTCCCTCCTCCCCTCCCTCCCTCTCTCTCTCCCTCTCCCTCTCTAACCCTCTCCCCCGCCTACCTCTCTCTCCCCCCCCCTCTCTCTCCCCCTCTCCCCCTCCCTCTCTCTCTATCCCTCTCCCCCTCCCTCTCTCTCTATCCCTCTCCCCCTCCCTCCCTCCCTCCCTCCCCCTCCCTCTCTCTCCCCTCTCTCTCCCCTCCCCCTCTCCTCCCTCCCCCCCCCCTCCCTCTCTCTCCCCCTCACTCTCCCTACCTCCCTCCCTCTCCCCCCCTCTCTCCCTCCCTCCAGAAGATACACAGATCGCTATGTGAGGAATGCCAGACTGGACAAAGAGGACAAGCTGTAGTTTCAACCAGGGTATAAAGAAGAGCAGTGTTCGGAGAGAGGGAAGGAGAGGGGGAAGGAGAGGGGGAAGGAGGGAGAAGGAGAGGGGGCAGGAGAGGGGGAAGGAGAGGGTGAAGGAGAGGGGGAAGGAGAGGGTGAAGGAGAGAGAAGGAGAGGGGGCAGGAGAGGGGGAAGGAGAGGGTGAAGGAGAGGGGGAAGGAGAGGGTGAAGGAGAGAGAAGGAGAGGGGGCAGGAGAGGGTGAAGGAGAGGGGGAAGGAGGGGGAAGGAGAGAGAAGGAGAGGGGGCAGGAGAGGGGGAAGGAGAGGGTGAAGGAGAGGGGGAAGGAGAGGGTGAAGGAGAGAGAAGGAGAGGGGGCAGGAGAGGGGGAAGGAGAGGGTGAAGGAGAGGGGGAAGGAGAGGGTGAAGGAGAGAGAAGGAGAGGGGGCAGGAGAGGGTGAAGGAGAGGGGGAAGGAGGGGGGAAGGAGAGAGAAGGAGAGGGGGCAGGAGAGGGGGAAGGAGAGGGTGAAGGAGAGGGTGAAGGAGAGGGTGAAGGAGAGGGGAAGGAGAGAGGGAAGGAGAGGGGGAAGGAGAGGGGGAAGGAGAGGGTGAAGGAGAGAGAAGGAGAGGGGGCAGGAGAGGGGGAAGGAGAGGGTGAAGGAGAGGGTGAAGGAGAGGGGGAAGGAGAGGGTGAAGGAGAGGGGGAAGGAGAGGGTGAAGGAGAGAGAAGGAGAGGGGGCAGGAGAGGGGGAAGGAGAGGGGGAAGGAGAGGGGGAAGGAGAGGGTGAAGGAGAGGGGGAAGGAGAGGGGGAAGGAGAGGGGGAAGGAGAGGGGGAAGGAGAGAGGGAAGGAGAGGGGGAAGGAGAGAGGGAAGGAGAGGGTGAAGGAGAGGGTGAAGGAGAGGGTGAAGGAGAGGGGGAAGGAGAGGGGGAAGGAGAGAGGGAAGGAGAGGGGGAAGGAGAGGGTGAAGGAGAGGGTGAAGGAGAGGGGGAAGGAGAGGGTGAAGGAGAGGGGGAAGGAGCGAGAAGGAGAGGGGGCAGGAGAGGGGGAAGGAGAGAGAAGGAGAGAGAAGGAGAGGGGGAAGGAGAGGGGGAAGGAGAGGGGGAAGGAGAGAGAAGGAGAGGGGGCAGGAGAGGGGGAAGGAGAGAGAAGGAGAGAGGGAAGGAGAGGGGGAAGGAGAGGGGGAAGGAGAGGGTGAAGGAGAGGGTGAAGGAGAGGGTGAAGGAGAGGGTGAAGGAGAGGGGGAAGGAGAGGGTGAAGGAGAGGGGGAAGGAGAGGGTGAAGGAGAGGGGGAAGGAGAGAGAAGGAGAGGGCAGGAGAGGGGGAAGGAGAGAGAAGGAGAGAGGGAAGGAGAGGGGGAAGGAGAGGGGGAAGGAGAGGGGGAAGGAGAGAGGGAAGGAGAGGGGGAAGGAGAGGGGGAAGGAGAGGGTGAAGGAGAGGGGGAAGGAGAGGGTGAAGGAGAGGGTGAAGGAGAGGGGGAAGGAGAGGGTGAAGGAGAGGGGGAAGGAGAGAGAAGGAGAGGGCAGGAGAGGGGGAAGGAGAGAGAAGGAGAGGGGGCAGGAGAGGGGGAAGGAGAGAGAAGGAGAGAGGGAAGGAGAGGGTGAAGGAGAGGGTGAAGGAGAGGGTGAAGGAGAGGGGGAAGGAGAGGGTGAAGGAGAGGGTGAAGGAGAGGGGGAAGGAGAGGGGGAAGGAGAGGGTGAAGGAGAGGGGGAAGGAGAGGGTGAAGGAGAGGGGGAAGGAGAGAGAAGGAGAGGGCAGGAGAGGGGGAAGGAGAGAGAAGGAGAGAGGGAAGGAGAGGGGGAAGGAGAGGGGGAAGGAGAGGGGGCAGGAGAGGGGGAAGGAGAGAGAAGGAGAGAGGGAAGGAGAGGGGGAAGGAGAGGGGGAAGGAGAGGGTGAAGGAGAGGGGGAAGGAGAGAGAAGGAGAGGGCAGGAGAGGGGGAAGGAGAGAGAAGGAGAGAGGGAAGGAGAGGGGGAAGGAGAGAGAAGGAGAGGGTGAAGGAGAGGGGGAAGGAGAGGGTGAAGGAGAGGGCAGGAGAGGGGGAAGGAGAGAGAAGGAGAGAGAAGGAGAGGGGGAAGGAGAGGGGGAAGGAGAGGGTGAAGGAGAGAGAAGGAGAGAGAAGGAGAGGGGGAAGGAGAGGGGGAAGGAGAGGGGGAAGGAGAGGGTGAAGGAGAGGGGGAAGGAGAGGGTGAAGGAGAGGGTGAAGGAGAGGGTGAAGGAGAGGGGGAAGGAGAGGGTGAAGGAGAGGGGGAAGGAGAGGGTGAAGGAGAGGGGGAAGGAGAGGGTGAAGGAGAGGGGGAAGGAGAGGGTGAAGGAGAGGGGGAAGGAGCGAGAAGGAGAGGGGGCAGGAGAGGGGGAAGGAGAGAGAAGGAGAGAGAAGGAGAGGGGGAAGGAGAGGGGGAAGGAGAGGGGGAAGGAGAGAGAAGGAGAGGGGGCAGGAGAGGGGGAAGGAGAGAGAAGGAGAGAGGGAAGGAGAGGGGGAAGGAGAGGGGGAAGGAGAGGGGGAAGGAGAGGGTGAAGGAGAGGGTGAAGGAGAGGGTGAAGGAGAGGGGGAAGGAGAGGGTGAAGGAGAGGGGGAAGGAGAGGGTGAAGGAGAGGGGGAAGGAGAGGGTGAAGGAGAGAGAAGGAGAGAGAAGGAGAGGGGGAAGGAGAGGGTGAAGGAGAGGGTGAAGGAGAGGGGGAAGGAGAGGGGGAAGGAGAGGGTGAAGGAGAGGGGGAAGGAGAGGGTGAAGGAGAGGGGGAAGGAGAGAGAAGGAGAGGGCAGGAGAGGGGGAAGGAGAGAGAAGGAGAGAGGGAAGGAGAGGGGGAAGGAGAGAGGGAAGGAGAGGGGGAAGGAGAGGGGGAAGGAGAGGGTGAAGGAGAGGGGGAAGGAGAGGGGGAAGGAGAGGGTGAAGGAGAGGGTGAAGGAGAGGGGGAAGGAGAGAGAAGGAGAGGGCAGGAGAGGGGGAAGGAGAGAGAAGGAGAGAGGGAAGGAGAGGGGGAAGGAGAGGGGGGGAAGGAGAGAGGGAAGGAGAGGGGGAAGGAGAGGGGGAAGGAGAGGGTGAAGGAGAGGGGGAAGGAGAGGGGGAAGGAGAGGGTGAAGGAGAGGGGGAAGGAGAGGGTGAAGGAGAGGGGGAAGGAGAGAGAAGGAGAGGGCAGGAGAGGGGGAAGGAGAGAGAAGGAGAGGGGGCAGGAGAGGGGGAAGGAGAGAGAAGGAGAGAGGGAAGGAGAGGGGGAAGGAGAGGGGGAAGGAGAGGGTGAAGGAGAGGGTGAAGGAGAGGGGGAAGGAGAGGGTGAAGGAGAGGGTGAAGGAGAGGGTGAAGGAGAGGGGGAAGGAGAGGGTGAAGGAGAGGGTGAAGGAGAGGGGGAAGGAGAGGTTGAAGGAGAGGGGGAAGGAGAGAGAAGGAGAGGGCAGGAGAGGGGGAAGGAGAGAGAAGGAGAGAGGGAAGGAGAGGGGGAAGGAGAGAGAAGGAGAGGGGGCAGGAGAGGGGGAAGGAGAGAGAAGGAGAGAGGGAAGGAGAGGGGGAAGGAGAGGGGGAAGGAGAGGGTGAAGGAGAGGGGGAAGGAGAGAGAAGGAGAGGGCAGGAGAGGGGGAAGGAGAGAGAAGGAGAGAGGGAAGGAGAGGGGGAAGGAGAGGGGGAAGGAGAGAGAAGGAGAGGGTGAAGGAGAGGGGGAAGGAGAGGGTGAAGGAGAGGGCAGGAGAGGGGGAAGGAGAGAGAAGGAGAGAGGGAAGGAGAGGGGGAAGGAGAGGGGGAAGGAGAGGGTGAAGGAGAGAGAAGGAGAGAGAAGGAAAGGGGGAAGGAGAGGGGGAAGGAGAGGGTGAAGGAGAGGGGGAAGGAGAGGGGGAAGGAGAGGGTGAAGGAGAGGGTGAAGGAGAGGGGGAAGGAGAGGGTGAAGGAGAGGGGGAAGGAGAGGGTGAAGGAGAGGGGGAAGGAGAGGGTGAAGGAGAGGGGGAAGGAGAGGGTGAAGGAGAGGGGGAAGGAGCGAGAAGGAGAGGGGGAAGGAGAGAGAAGGAGAGAGAAGGAGAGGGGGAAGGAGAGGGGGAAGGAGAGGGGGAAGGAGAGAGAAGGAGAGGGGGCAGGAGAGGGGGAAGGAGAGAGAAGGAGAGAGGGAAGGAGAGGGGGAAGGAGAGGGTGAAGGAGAGGGTGAAGGAGAGGGTGAAGGAGAGGGGGAAGGAGAGGGTGAAGGAGAGGGGGAAGGAGAGGGTGAAGGAGAGGGGGAAGGAGAGGGTGAAGGAGAGAGAAGGAGAGAGAAGGAGAGGGGGAAGGAGAGAGGAGGGCAGGAGAGGGGGAAGGAGAGAGAAGGAGAGGGAAGGAGAGGGGGAAGGAGAGGGGAAGGAGAGGGTGAAGGAGAGGGTGAAGGAGAGAGAAGGAGAGAGAAGGAGAGAGAAGGAGAGGGGGAAGGAGAGGGTGAAGGAGAGAGAAGGAGAGAGGGAAGGAGAGGGGGAAGGAGAGGGGGAAGGAGAGGGGGAAGGAGAGGGTGAAGGAGAGGGGGAAGGAGAGGGTGAAGGAGAGGGGGAAGGAGAGGGTGAAGGAGAGGGTGAAGGAGAGGGGGAAGGAGAGGGTGAAGGAGAGGGGGAAGGAGAGGGTGAAGGAGAGGGGGGAAGGGGAGAGAGAAGGAGAGGGGGAAGGAGAGGGTGAAGGAGAGTGAAGGAGAGGGGGAAGGAGAGGGGGAAGGAGAGGGGGAAGGAGAGAGGGAGTTTGCGATTTTAAAGCTAATTTCCTGCAATTCTACATATCTGCCATGGAGCTGAGAGGGTTGGGAGAGGGCTGCAACATTGACCAGTAATCACAAAATGTGTATGTAGACCGTGTGTCTGCAGTGAATACAGATCACAACGGTTTCTGAGCAGATCAATCTATGACCGGTGGTTTAAACAAGCTTTTTTTTCTTATGCTATTATCGAGAGAAAAGGAATCACGTTTTCTGATTGACAAAGCCACCTATCAATAAATGAATCAATCTTTATTATCCCAGATAAGACAAGCAGGTAAAACCACCTATAAACCACCAAATACACAGAGACGTTATGAACAGACTGAAGTCTAGAATGTGGATTGACTGCTGTGTATCTAATTCAAAAGAGTTTAATGTACGCAGAGCAAGGGGAACAACTACTAGAAGGCTCAGAGCGAGTGACGTTTGAAACGCTATTAGCACACTCCCCGCTAACTAGCTAGCCATTTCACATCGGTTACACCAGCCTAATCTCGGGAGTTGATAGGCTTGAAGTCATAAACAGCTCAATGCTTGAAGCATTGTGAAGAGCTGCTGGCAAAACACACAAAAGTGCTGTTTGAATGAATGCTTATGAGCCTGCTGCTGCCTACCACCGCTCAGTCAGACTGCTCTATCAAATATCAAATCATAGACTTAATTATAACATAATAACAGAAATATGAGCCTTTGGTCATTAATATGGTCAAATCCGGAAACTATAATTTCGAAACAAAACGTTTATTATTTTAGTGAAATACGGAATAGTTTGGTATTTTATCTAACGGGTGGCATCCCTAAGTCTAAATATCCTTGTTATGTCATAATTACGTAAAATTCTGGCAAATTATTTCGCAATGAGCCAGGCGGCCCAAACTGTTGCATATACCCTGACTCTGCATGCAATGAACGCAGGAGAAGTGACACAATTTCACCTGGTTAATATTGCCTGCTAACCTGGATTTCTTTTAGCTAAATATGCAGGTTTAAAAATATATACTTCTGTGTATTGATTTTAAGAAAGGCATTGATGTTCATGGTTAGGTACACGTTGGAGCAACGATACGCACCGCATCGATTATATGCAACGCAGGACATGCTAGATAAACTAGTAATATCATCAACCATGTGTAGTTAACTAGTGATTATGATTGATTGTTTTTTATAAGATAAGTTTACTGCTAGCTAGCAACTTACCTTGGCTTCTTACTGCATTCGCGTAACAGGCAGTCTCCTCGTGAGGCAGGTGGTTAGAGCGTTGGACTAGTTAACTGTAAGGTTGCAAGATTGAATCCCCGAGCTGACAAGGTAAAAATCTGTCGTTCTGCGTTGAACAAGGTAATTAACCCACTGTTCCTGGGCCGTCATTGTAAATAAGAATGTGTTCTTAACTGACTTGCCTAGTTAAATAAAGGTTAAATAAAGGTGTAAAAAAAATATATATATATATATATATATATAGGTCAAATCAGTGTCCAAAAATACAGATTTCCGATTGTTTGAAAACTTGAAATCCACCCTAACTAATCGGCCATTCCGATTTATCGGTCGACCTCTTATTAAAACACCTGTAATTAAATACAGATTGTTTTACCTGATCAGGTTCAGTGGTTAGAAACAACTATTTGCCCAATAAATGTTTACCTTTCTAATGCCCAACAGTATATCTACAGACGGACATCAAATCCCATTTTTATGTGTCACGTGCAGCCGAACACAACAGGTGACATGCTTACTGACAAGCCTTTAACCAACAATGCAGTTTTAAGAAAAATACCACAAAAAAAAAGAAATAAAAGTAACAAATAATTAAAGAGCAGCAGTAAAATAACAATAGCGAGGCCCTTTTCGATATTGTCTCATCGCTGCAACTCCGGTCGAACCCTCCCCTTACCCGGACAACGCTGGGTGTGCGCTGCCCACATGGGTCTCGCGGTCACGGTTGCCTGTGACACAGCCTGTGATCAAACCCGAGGCTGTAGTGGCACCTTATCACTGCGATGCAGTGCCTTAGACCGCGGTGCTACTCGGGAGGCCCCTCCTACCTTTTTTCTTTAAAGGTATCTGTGACCAACAGATGCATATCGGCATTCCCAGTAATGTGAAATCCATAGATTAGGGCCTAATGAATTGATTTTACTTGACTGATTCCTAAATAGGTCTCAATATGCCTTCCCTGTTAAAATTAGGTTAATTAAAAAGGATTTAAATTCATTTAAAGGTTAAATAAAAATACCTACCTCCTCCCCTTCGATACCAAGCTCCTCCCCTTCGATACCAAGCTCCTCCCCTTCGATACCAAGCTCCTCCCCTTATATACCAAGCTCCTCCCATCTATACCAAAATCCTCCCCTTCGATACCAAGCTCCTCCCCCTCTGTACCAAGCTCCTCCCCTTCTATACCAAAATCCTTCCCTTCTATACCAAGCTCCTCCCCTTCCCCATCACATCTCTCTCTTCCCCTACCGACATCTTTCTCTCCGTCTGTCTCTCTGCCCTGCCATATTATTTGGATATTTCTGTCCCACTCCTACCAAGGAGAGTGCGTGTTCCTTCCCTCAGGTCTCTCTACACCATTACATAAGGATGTACAGCTAGGCCCAGCTACAGAGGAGCACACCACACCACACTCCACGTGTGTGTGTGTGTGTGTGTGTGTGTGTGTGTGTGTGTGTGTGTGTGTGTGTGTGTGTGTGTCACGGTATGCCTTTAAAGATGTGGGATGAAAAGTGTCCTATAATCCAAAACACACACACGCAGACACACACACACACACACAGATCTCGAACATCAGAACATTTTGCTCTAAGCCATGTGCCTATCTGTGTCCATTAGGGTTTGAATGGTTGATCTGTTGCTTCATGTAAGTTTTCCATGTTACAGAAACCCCTTTCTTCTCAGAGAGAGAGAGAGAAGTCACTTCCTGTTCCTGTTGAGACACTTCACTTCAAACACTTCAACTATAATACCAGCAGGAGGGAGCCCGAGGACAGCAACACAATCAGACCCAACCAAATCATGAGAAAACAATAAGGTAATTAGTTGACACATTGGAAAGAATTAACACAAAAAAAGCAAACTAGAAGCAAACTAGAATGCTATTTGGCCCTAAACAGAGAGGACACAGTGGCAGAATACCTGACCACTGTGACTGACCCACAATTAAGGAAAGCTTTGACTATGTACAGACTCAGTGAGCATAGCCTTGCTATTGAGAAAGGCCACCTTAGCCGGTCTTCTCTTGAGTGCCAGGTCTGCCTATGTGCACACTGCCCACAAAGTGAGGAAACTGAGCTGCACTTCCTAACCTCCTGCCCAATGTATGACCATATTAGAGACACGTATTTCCCTCAGATTACACAGAACCACAAAGATTTTTTAAACAAATCCAATCTACAGGGTGAAATTCCACAGTGTGCCATCACAGCAGCAAGATTTGTGACCTGTTGCCACAAGCAAAGGACAACAAGTGAAGAACCAACACCATATTTACGTATATTTTTTACATTTTCTCTTTTGTACGTGAACAATTTGTACATAATATGACATTTGAAATGTCTTTATTATTTTGTAACTTTTGTGAGTGTACTGTTCATTTTTTATTATTTATTTAACTTTTGTTTATTATCTATATCATTTGCTTTAGCAATGTAAACATATGTTCCCCCACTGGAGAGAGTGCATTTGCTATGTAAATGTTGGTTTGCTGGTTCAAGCCCTGTTACCACTTCAGTCGCAAAACACCAAGCTTAGTCAAAGTTAAAAAGTTGACATAACCAGTTTATCTGCACCTCGTTGCCTTGCCTCTCTGTGTGTGTTGTTTACTGTTAATTTCACTTTCGTTTATTATCTACTTCACTTTCTTTGGCAATGTTGACATATGTTTCCCATGCCAATAAAGCCCTTTAAATTGACATATGTTTCCCATGCCAATAAAGCCCTTTAAATTGACATATGTTTCCCATGCCAATAAAGCCCTTTAAATTGACATATGTTTCCCATGCCAATAAAGCCCTTTAAATTGACATATGTTTCCCATGCCAATAAAGCCCTTTAAATTGACATATGTTTCCCATGCCAATAAAGCCCTTTAAATTGACATATGTTTCCCATGCCAATAAAGCCCTTTAAATTGACATATGTTTCCCATGCCAAGAAAGCCCTTTAAATTGACATATGTTTCCCATGCCAATAAAGCCCTTTAAATTGACATATGTTTCCCATGCCAATAAAGCCCTTTAAATTGACATATGTTTCCCATGCCAATAAAGCCCTTTAAATTGACATATGTTTCCCATGCCAAGAAAGCCCTTTAAATTGACATATGTTTCCCATGCCAAGAAAGCCCTTTAAATTGACATATGTTTCCAAGAAAGCCCTTTAAATTGACATGTGTTTCCCATGCCAAGAAAGCCCTTTAAATTGACATATGTTTCCCAGAAAGCCCTTTAAAGAAAGCCCTTTAAATTGACATATGTTTCCCATGCCAAGAAAGCCCTTTAAATTGAATTGAGTTCTAAATAACTTGCCTATGATGACATCCCTTTAAATTGACGACAACAGATTGGACGTTGGGAAAGCAGTACAAATGGCTTTGCTAGTATTGCATTCACACACACACACACACACACACACACACACACACACACACACACACACACACACACACACACAGACACACACACACAGACACACACACACACACACACGGACACACACACACACACACGGACACACACACACACACACACACACACGGACACACACACACACACACACACACACACGGACACACACACACACACACGGACACACACACACACACACACACACACACACACACACACGGACACAGACACGGACACACGGACACAGACACGGACACACACACACACACAGGGACAATTGGAGAGGCCAGTGGAATGTTTTCATATCAACAGTAGTGTTCAAACCAGACAGGCTTAGTTTAGCTGCTACCCACTCTCACATGCTGTTTACAGTGGCACTACACAGCAGCAAGAAGCCACTCATCAAGAGGGAGGAGTCTCTGTCTCTCTGTGTGTTTCTCTGTCTCTCTCCATTTCCCTCATCTGGCTCAATACATTCACCACTCTCTCTCCCTAGAGACCAACAGAGTCCCTCCTTCCTCATATTGTAATGCACCTCTCTCTCCTCTCTCTTCTATTCAAGCTCTAGAGCCCCCCAGCCACTCACAGGTATCTATGAATAATCATGACCTGAAGCTTTTCATTGGATGGTTAAAAGTTCTAATTACATTCCATATGCGTAAAGCAGTGGTAACAGTATCACACTTCCAATGAGAGGTCAATATGAATATACCATGAATATTCATTTATAGACTTAACCTATAGAGCCCAGTCCTATTGAATCCTTCTGTTGGGGACAGGTTGTCTATGAAATAAAGGCCAAAGCGTTTCCCCTCCTCTTTCTCCCCCTCTCTCCCCCTCTCTCCCACTGGTTGAATCAATGTTGTTTCCACATCATTTTAATGAAAGCTCGCCGCCATTGGACTCTGGATCAGTGGAAACGTGGTCTCTGGAGTGATGAATCACGCTTTACCATCTGGCAGTCCAACGGACGAATCTTGGTTTGGCAGATGCCAGGAGAATGCTACCTCCCCCAATGCATAGTGCCAATTGTAAAGTTTGGTGGAGGATGAATAATGGTCTGGGGCTGTTTTTCCATTTTGGGGCTAGGACCTTTAGTTCCAGTGAGGGAAATCTTAATGCTACAACATACAATGGACATTCTAGATGATTCTGTGCTTCCAACTTTGAGGCAACAGTTTGGTGAAGGCCCTTTCCTGTTTCAGCATGACAATTTTATTTGTTTAACCTTTATTTAACTAGGCAAGTCAGTTAAAAATAAATTCTTATTTACAATGACAGCCTACCGGGGAACAGTTGGTTAACTGCCTTGTTCAGGGGCAGAACGACAGATTTTTACCTTGTCAGCTCTGGGATTCGATCCAGAAACCTTTCGGTTACTGGCCCAACGCTCTGACCACTAGGCTACCTGCGAGGTCCATACAGAAACGGTTTGTCGAGATCGTTGTGGAAGAACTTGACTGGGTTGCACAGAGCCCTGACCTCAACCCCACCGAACACCTTTGGGATGAATTGGGACTGTGAGCCAGACCTAATCGCCCAACATCAGTACCCGACCTCACTAATGCTCGTGGCTGGAAATGGAAGCAAGTCCCCTCAGCAATGTTCCATCTAGTGGAAAACCTTCCCAGAAGAGTGCAGGCTGATATAGCAGCAAAGGGGGGGGACCAACTCCATATTAATGCCTATCATTTTTGAATGAGGTGTTTGACGAGCAGGTGTCCACATACTTTTGGTCATGTAGTGTATATATCCAGCCCCCCCTCCCACAGCAAATCTAATTTAGGTCTTAGTGGTAAACACCAACTTGGAAAACGGTTCCACCTCAGACTAGAATTAGCTGCGGTTCTACAGTTACCTTCAGACTGAGTGTATGTGTGTGAGTGTGTATGATGACTGCGCATGTGTGTGTCCTACACATAAGAGGTGCTTCCTGTATCAGAAGAGGTTAAACCCTGCTGTACAACGCCCTCTCAGCCCTCCTCATCCTCCTCCAGCCCTCCTCATCCTCCTCCAGCCCTCCTCATCTCATCCAGCCCTCCTCATCTCATCCAGCCCTCCTCATCCTCATCCAACCCTGTTCACCCTCCTCCAGCTCTCCTCATCCTCCACCAGCCCTCCTCACCCTCCACCAGCCCTCCTCACCCTCCACCAGCCCTCCTCACCCTCCACCAGCCCTCCTCACCCTCCTCCAGCCCTCCTCACCCTCCACCAGCCCTCCTCACCCTCCTCACCCTCCACCAGCCCTCCTCACCCTCCACCAGCCCTCCTCACCCTCCACCAGCCCTCCTCACCCTCCACCAGCCCTCCTCACCCTCCTCCAGCCCTCCTCACCCTCCACCAGCCCTCCTCACCCTCCACCAGCCCTCCTCACCCTCCACCAGCCCTCCTCACCCTCCTCCAGCCCTCCTCACCCTCCTCCAGCCCTCCTCAACCTCCTCCAATCCTCCTCAACCTCCTCCAATCCTCCTCAACCTCCTCCAATCCTCCTCAACCTCCTCCAATCCTCCTCAACCTCCTCCAATCCTCCTCAACCTCCACCAGCCTCCTCACCCTCCACCAGCCCCTCCTCACCCTCCTCAACCTCCTCCAGCCCTCCTCACCCTCCACCAGCCCTCCTCACCCTCCACCAGCCCTCCTCACCCTCCTCCAGCCCTCCTCACCCTCCACCAGCCCTCCTCACCCCTCCACCAGCCCTCCTCACCTCCACCAGCCCTCCTCACCTCCTCCAGCCCTCCTCACCCTCCTCCAGCCCTCCTCAACCTCCTCCAATCCTCCTCAACCTCCTCCAATCCTCCTCAACCTCCTCCAATCCTCCTCAACCTCCTCCAATCCTCCTCAGACCAGGGACCTCCAATCCTCCTCAACCTCCTCCAATCCTCCTCAACCTCCTCCAATCCTCCTCAAACCCTCCTCCAGCCCTCCTCACCCTCCTCCAATCCTCCTCAACCTCCTCCAATCCTCCTCATCCTCCTCCAATCCTCCTCAACCTCTTCCAATCCTCCTCAACCTCCTCCAATCCTCCTCAACCTCCTCCAATCCTCCTCAACCTCCTCCAATCCTCCTCAACCTCCTCCAATCCTCCTCAACCTCCTCCAATCCTCCTCCAATCCTCCTCAACCTCCTCCAATCCTCCTCAAACCCTCCTCCAGCCTTTACAGAGAGAAGTTCAATCAGATTAGTGCTAAGGTTATGATGTCAACAACCGGCTCCAAACAGAGCAGGGGACGGGGCTAGGTGGCTGGGGGGCTAGGTGGCTGGGGGGAGCTAGGTGGCAACGGGAGGCTAGGTGGCTAGGGGGCTAGGTGGCTACGGGGGCTAGGTGGCAACGGGAGGCTAGGTGGCTAGGGGGCTAGGTGGCTACGGGGGGTCTAGGTGGCTACGGGGGTCTAGGTGGCAACGGGAGGCTAGGTGGCTAGGGGGCTAGGTGGCTACGGGGGTCTAGGTGGCAACGGGAGGCTAGGTGGCTACGGGGGCTAGGTGGCTGGGGGGGGGGCTAGGTGGCTAGGGGGGGGCTAGGTGGCAACGGGGGGCTAGGTGGCTATGGGGGGAGAGGGGGCTAAAGGGGCTAGGGGGGCTAGGTGGCTAGGGGGCTAGGTGGCTGGAAAGGGGGCTAGGGGGCTACGGGGGTCTAGGTGGCAACGGGAGGCTAGGTGGCTAGGGGGCTAGGTGGCTACGGGAGGCTAGGGGGCTTGGGGAGGCTAGGGGATGCTAGGGGAGGCTAGGTGGCTACGGGAGGCTAGGTGGCTAGGGGGCTAGATGGCTACAGGAGGCTAGGTGGCTACGGGAGGCTAGGGGGCTTGGGGGGAGGCTACGGGAGGCTAGGGGATGCTAGGTGGCTACGGGAGGCTAGGGGCGGCTAGGTGGAGCTGAGAGGTTTTTGTAGGAGAAGGGGGAGGAAAACTGTTTCCCCAGACCAAGACAGACAGGAGGAGAAGACAGAGAGAGGGATAGAAAGGGGAGAGAGGGAGAGGGAGAGTGATAGAGTGATAGAAAGGGGAGAGATGGAGAGGGAGAGTGATAGAAAGGGGAGAGATGGAGAGTGATGGCAAGGGGAGAGAGGGAGAGGGAGAGTGATAGAAAGGGAGAGATGGAGATGGAGAGGGAGAGTGATAGAGCGATGGAAAGGGGAGAGATGGAGAGGGAGAGTGATAGAGCGATGGAAAGGGGAGAGATGGAGAGGGAGAGTGATAGAGCGATGGAAAGGGGAGAGATGGAGAGGGAGAGTGATAGAGCGATGGAAAGGGGAGAGATGGAGAGGGAGAGTGATAGAGCGATGGAAAGGGGAGAGATGGAGAGGGAGAGTGATAGAAAAAGGGAGAGAGATGGAGAGTGATAGAGCGATGGAAAGGGGAGAGATGGAGCGGGAGAGTGATAGAAAGGGGAGAGATGGAGAGGGAGAGTGATAGAGCGATGGAAAGGGGAGAGATGGAGAGGGAGAGTGATAGAGCGATGGAAAGGGGAGAGATGGAGCGAGGGAGACCGATAGAGATTTTTTTGTTATTTTAATCTTTATTTAACCAGGAAGGGCTCATTGAAATTTGAAATCTCTTTTTCAAGGGAGAGGGGAGAGGGACAGAGGGAGAGCGATAGGGAGAGGGGAGAGGGACAGAGGGAGAGATGGAGAGGGAGAGCGATAGAGAGATGGAGAGGGGAGAGGGACAGAGGGAGAGCGATAGAGAGATGGAGAGGGGAGAGGGACAGAGGGAGAGCGATAGAGAGATGGAGAGGGGAGAGGGACAGAGGGAGAGGGAGAGCGATAGAGAGGGAGAGCGATAGAGAGATGGAGAGGGGAGAGGGACAGAGGGAGAGCGATAGAGAGATGGAGAGGGAGAGGGACAGAGGGAGAGCGATAGAGAGATGGAGAGGGGAGAGGGACAGCGATAGAGAGGGAGAGATGGAGAGCGATAGAGAGATGGAGAGGGGAGAGGGACAGAGGGAGAGGGAGAGAGAGAGGGAGAGATGGAGAGCGATAGAGAGATGTAAAGGGGAGAGGGACACTGGGAGAGATGGAGAGGGACACTGGGAGAGATGGAGAGGGAGAGCGATAGAGATGGAGAGGGACACTGGGAGAGGTGGACAGGGAGAGCGATAGAGAGATGGAGAGGGACACTGGGAGAGATGGAGAGGGAGAGCGATAGAGATGGAGAGGGACACTGGGAGAGATGGAGAGGGAGAGCGATAGAGAGATGGAGAGGGACACTGGGAGAGGTGGACAGGGAGAGGGACACTGGGAGAGAGGGAGAGCGATAGAGAGATGGAGAGGGACACTGGGAGAGATGGAGAGGCAGAGCGAGAGAGATGGAGAGGGACACTGGGAGAGAGGGAGAGGGAGAGAGAGTAGGATAGCGAGATTGAGATGTATGAAAACAATGTCACACACCCTCTAACCCCCGTACACACACCCTCTCCCCCTCGTACACACACCCTCTCCCCCTCGTACACACACCCTCTACCTCAGTCTACATACAGAAACGTGTCAGATCCATGTGTTGAACAGGAAAAAGGATTTATGATCCCTCCATGGAGTCTCCCTATGGAACAATGTGTCCCAAATGGCACACTATTCCCTATTTAGTGCACTACTTTAGACCAGAGGCCTATGGGCCCCCTGGACAAAAGAAGTGCACTACACAAGGGGAACGGGTGCCGAATGTTCCCGGGCCGTTCTAATTCCCAACGCCTGGAAAACATTCCCGCCAGCTCGGCCATTCCCCCAAACACCGAGCGGGAATCACAAAAGGAGCCAGAGAGCTGCCCCAGTGTTTAGAGTCCGTCTGAAAGCTCACATGTAATTCACCCATCAATCACTCTAGCGCCCTCGTCCTCTCACGCTAAAAGGGGGAGGGGAGTGTGTTCCTGTAAGCCAGACACACACACACACACACACGATACTATACAGACACACAAACAGGCAGAGAGGGGCAGGGCCACACACACAAATACAAGACAGACACACAAATAGGCAGGGAAAGGGTCACACGCACACACAGTCCCCACTCCTACAGACATCCACCCACCCCCCCCATACACACACACACACACCTTCTTCTCCTATACATTTCCCCCTGCACAGCCCGCCCCCACAATCTATAAACACAGAGCCTGGCCAGCTCTATATCCCTCTATGGGTAAGTGCCTCCAAACTCACAGTTGAAATCACACAGGCACACATTTACAGTGAGTGAGTGCACGGGCCGCGACCCCGCAGAAACAGGCCAGTGTAGCATATTGTCTCTGACTATTGTTTCTGTATGATCTTCTTTTATTGTGTTGCATTGTGGGGAGAGGTGGGGGAGGGGGTCCTATGTTTCCCTCTGCTGACATGTGGCCAGCTCTCTTTCAAAGACAACCCCCCAAAAAAAAAAAAAAAAAGACTTCCTAAAAAGGTCAAATGAAATGAATAAATAAAACTGAATAATATTTAGAGCATCCACAATTCAGAAGAATGATGTGGTTTATTCTGAGATGCCAGACGATGGGTCATGATGATGCCTAAATGCTGACTAAATGTTAGTAGACGTGAGACAGCAGCACTAGCAGGTACTTCCTGTTGTTAACCATGTGATTTAACAGGTACACCCTCTTGAGACTTTCTGTCATTTGTGTTTCCCAGACAGGCTCAACACAGAGGCATCCTGTAATTAAAATGGTAATAACTGAACTCAACTTTGTCAGAGAATAGTCTTATTCACTGATAATACTATAGTAATAACAAACTTCAATTGAATCACTGTCTTAAAAATGCTAATACCATAATATATTAAAGTATCCAGTAGGGCTGGGAGTTGCCAGGGACCATACGGTATTATCACCATAGTGAGGAACCTCACAATGTGTTTGTTTCTCTCTCTCTCTCTGTCTCTGTCTCTCTTTCTCTCTCTCTCTCTGTCTCTCTCTCTCTTTCTCTCTGTCTCTCTCTCTCTCTTTCTTTCTTTCTGTCTCTCTCTGTCTGTCTCTTTCTCTCTGTCTCTCTCTTTCTGTCTCTCTCTTTCTCTCTTTCTCTCTGTCTCTCTCTCTTTCTCTCTCTCTCTTTCTCTCTTTCTCTCTGTCTCTCTCTCTTTCTCTCTGTCTCACACCTCCTAAGTATGAATTTTAATCATATATATATATGCATCCAGTTTTCTTGAAGGGGGGGTTGACTATGCTCTATGTTATTTAAAAATGGTTTTGTTTTATGCAGAGAGCAGGAGACAAGCCATGGACAATGAACTTCCCACTGTACCAAACCTCTTATCAACAGAACAGGGATGTTGTTACGAGCTAAGTGCAAACCCGACACCTCTCATAGAAACACAATGGTCAGATAGGAACCACATTAAACCCAAGATGGCGAGGGAGAGCGACAAGCAGTCCCCTGCACCTCTCTGGGTTAAATGGATTAAATGCAGAAGACATGACTGTCCTTGTATCCCCTTTTCCCTCTTGACAAGGCCTGGCACAAAGAGGATATATTTGAATATGTGATTCATATCTATGTAAAACTAGACTCTCTCCATCCCTGTGATGCAATGCATTGCAGACAAAAGGTCCTTTCTTTCATGCTTTAACTGAATTTCCTATGGAGGAGTCTTCTGAAATGGTAGATAATAATATAATATCGTTTGGGGCAGGTAGAATTTAGCCTGGCTATAAAACAGACAGAATATAGTCTGGGACAGGTAGAATTTAGCCTGGCTATAAAACAGACAGAATATAGTCTGGGACAGGTAGAATTTAGCCTGGCTATAAAACAGACAGAATATAGTCTGGGACAGGTAGAATTTAGCCTGGCTATAAAACAGACAGAATATAGTCTGGGACAGGTAGAATTTAGCCTGGCTATAAAACAGACAGAATATAGTCTGGGACAGGTAGAATTTAGCCTGGCTATAAAACAAAGTGCTGCATTCACTATTGTTCGTTTGACTTTCCACTGGTTCAACAAGGAACGTAGCCAAGTGACTAAGAACAGTATATATAGTGAAAACAACCGTATCTATAGTGAAAACAAGAGTATCTATAGTGAAAACAAGAGTATCTATAGTGAAAACAACCGTACCTATAGTGAAAACAACCGTATCTATAGTGAAAACAACCGTATCTATAGTGAAAACAACCGTATCTATAGTGAAAACAACCGTATCTATAGTGAAAACAACCGTATCTATAGACACCGTTTTTCGTAGTCAATTGGCAAGACGGCATCTCGTGTGTAACCACATTCATATTTCAGCCCGCACACCATCCGGACACAAACATGTTGACCGCACTGTCTGTTTGGTTGCTTTGCTCGGGCTGTCAGTGAAGGACCATCTGTTAGACCAAACAATGGAGCTTATTTAGTGTAGACCAGGAATGCAAGCCTGTTCTTCTGACTACCACTCCAACAATAGGCTGTGTTATAACTATGTGCCAGACCCCTTCGCTACATTCCACAGCAAATGTAGGTAAATATGTCCTGATAGTCTAGCGTGTCTAGCGTGTCTAGCAGGCAGAGTGTCTGCATGTGTCCCAAAATGGTACACTATTCCCTATGTAGTGCACTATTTCTGAACAGCTCCCTGGTTGAAATGTGTGCACTATACACATAGGGAATATGTCTCCATGTGGGACGGAGACATACAGCCGGTCTGTGAATAGAATCACATCACTTCTCACAGACAGATGGGAGAATATGCTACAAGGCTTTTACACAGAAACAAGGTTGTTATCACCAACATCCAGGCAGCAGTGACTACAGAACAGCAGCAGTGACTACAAGACAACAGCAGTGACTACAGAACAGCAGCAGTGACTACAGGACAGCAGCAGTGACTACAGGACAGCAGCAGTGACTACAGGAGAGCAGCAGTGACTACAGGAGAGCAGCAGTGACTACAGGACAGCAGCAGTGACTACAGGAGAGCAGCAGTGACTACAGGAGAGCAGCAGTGACTACAGGAGAGCAGCAGTGACTACAGGAGAGCAGCAGTGACTACAGGACAGCAGCAGTGACTACAGGAGAGCAGCAGTGACTACAGGAGAGCAGCAGTGACTACAGGATAGCAGCAGTGACTACAGGACAGCAGCAGTGACTACAGGTGAGCAGCAGTGACTACAGGACAGCAGGATAGCAGGAGAGCAGTGACTACAGGACTAGCAGCAGCAGCAGTGACTACAGGAGAGCAGCAGTGACTGACAGGAGAGCAGCAGTGACTACAGGAGAGCAGCAGTGACTACAGGACAGCAGCAGTGACTACAGGACAGCAGCAGTGACTACAGGAGAGCAGCAGTGACTACAGGAGAGCAGCAGTGACTACAGGAGCAGTGAGCAGCAGTGACTACAGGAGAGCAGCAGTGACTACAGGAGAGCAGCAGTGACTACAGGACAGCAGCAGTGACTACAGGACAGCAGCAGTGACTACAGGACAGCAGCAGTGACTACAGGACAGCAGCAGTGACTACAGGACAGCAGCAGTGACTACAGGAGAGCAGCAGTGACTACAGGAGAGCAGCAGTGACTACAGGACAGCAGCAGTGACTACAGGACAGCAGCAGTGACAGGACAGCAGCAGTGACTACAGGACAGCAGCAGTGACTACAGGACAGCAGCAGTGACTACAGGACAGCAGCAGTGACTACAGGACAGCAGCAGTGACTACAGGACAGCAGCAGTGACTACAGGACAGCAGCAGTGACTACAGGAGAGCAGCAGTGACTACAGGAGAGCAGCAGTGACTACAGGAGAGCAGCAGTGACTACAGGATAGCAGCAGTGACTACAGGTGAGCAGCAGTGACTACAGGTGAGCAGCAGTGACTACAGGAGAGCAGCAGTGACTACAGGAGAGCAGCAGTGACTACAGGAGAGCAGCAGTGACTACAGGACAGCAGCAGTGACTACAGAAGTCAGCAGGTACATTGACTTGTTGCTGCATTTCAATGGCAGACAGACAAAAAAAACATACAGCTCCTGAAGCTGTGTTCAAAGCTCAAAAACAGTGTTGACACTATTGAGACGCATAGACTTGTTATTTATCACATTCGATTAGACCACTAGTTCTATGAGCCGATCCCAGTAAAGCGATTCTTGATGGTAAAACCGTTCTCCCTTCACGGACACGGCTCCTGTGCGCTCAGCCTGATCGGACCTTTCGCTCCCGAAATCTGTCGCAGACAGTAAAAAGCAATCCCATGCATAGGCTACTCAAATGATAGCCCATCATCACAGGGTATTCCGTGTGTTTTTTTTTACTGAGGAAATAATCCCACATTATAAATACTGAATATATATATATTATCCTAATGTTGGCTATTGATGAGAGAGCGCACAAAAGAAGCGCTGGTTAGTTTACGTGAATTCCAAGTAATAAAACGGACCTGAACAATGGAAGTAGACTATCTGTGAGAGATTAACAAACACTAATGTTCTTAGGCTATTAATGTAGCAGAATATTTTAACAACTTTTGTAAAAGAAGTCCATACACAATTGACTTGTCCGCGCAGCGTAAATCGGAGTGCAGAACATTGTTTCACGCGCATGGAAATATATTTTCTTAAAAGCGTGCACGTGACTACATGCTTTATGCGTCGAATCCATTCCGTGTAGAGACTAATAAATACAAACAAAACGACAACATTTTGTCCTAACTTCTAATTGTTTCAATACACGTTGTGATATGTTTACAAACATCATATAAAATCCGCTATTCCGTTATTCCATTCAATGTGTTGTGCTTTTCTCCTTTATTGAATGCAACCATTACATCCAAACAAATGCGTTTGTTTTTTCGGGGAAAAGAATATAGCATTTTAAAGATTACTTACGATTTGAGAGGATTCTGAATGACAGTCGCCATTTTGCTGCGAAACTGTAACCCAATACTCTAAATCTCAGAGCTGTTTGGGACCCCATGAAGAAGACAACCAATAAGGTGCTAGGCGCCCCGCTCCTTAACCAATACAATAATAGTATCCAGAGATCAGGCGTGGTTTATGAGAAAACTGTCAAAAGCGTTTCATAAAGACGACGGCGCTTGATACAGTAGCTAGAGTACAACTTTATATTAATCTGTGATGTTGCACACATATACAAATCATCACCGGTCACAAGTCAGTATAAATCCATTGCATAGTGTGGGTATATATCGCCCGGAGTATGAAAGAGATATTTCAAGGAGTGGCTGCATTTCCTAGCAGGGAAAATAAAAACATGGGCAGTTGTCCTACTGTGTTCCTTTGTGCCTGTCGCAAACCGACCATCTTTTATTTTCTCAGCATATAAGATACTCTTCTTCCTTCAGTGGCATTTAGCAAAACAAATATAATGGTATTAGAACAATGATAAAATCATATGCAGTAGTGCAGTAAAATAAAATAACATAGGGCAGATTTTGGTTTGATTGATATTATAGAAGCATTAATCAAACATGAAAGGTTTGTTTACACAAGAAATCCATTACAAAGCAATGCTCTATCCATAACCTAAACCAATCACAACTTCTTTACCACTACAGACGATAGTCATCTCTGATACAATATTACAAATGTTTCATTCATGAGAATGATGATTAAAGTTACATTTCGTTAGAGGAAACGATAGTGATTGATAGCACAAGCAGCCAATAGTGAAGCCGCAAAGAGGGCCACTATTGTGAGCGATAAGCCAATGAGGGTTAAGGGGCGGGTGTTAACTTGGTCACGTGGGTGCAACGTTGTAGCAGGTAAAATGAACTTTGTGTCAAAGCTCCGATGTTCAATAATATATTGGATCAACATCGTATCCTCTAATTACTACACGAATAACCCCATTTCATTTTAAATATAGTAATGATTCATCATTCAAATTGTCTACGTACCACGTGTCTGTATTTAAAGTGCCTTTGTTAGCAAGCGAAATGGCTAGCCGAAGTAGCTAACTCGCTAGCTAGCTACCAAGTACACAACACAGAAGCGAGTGACAGACCTCGTGTTGTTGTTTACTGTCCGGTATTTGTGTCCATAGCAATAGCAGGGATGAAGAAAGGGAATTGGCGTGACAGGGGCAGGGACCGTAGGCGACTCGGTTACCGCTCTGACTGGCAAAGGGACAGGACACAGGAACAAAGGTAGGATGGTGACCATGTCTCTCACGACCACAGGTTGGTTGGCCCTAATTATGTGTAAACTACCTTGTTTTACAGCTCGTTTACTTGATCTATCAAATGCCCGGGGCCATTAATCTTCATTCAGTGTATGTTATATGATCTGAATTACACGTATTCCTAAACTCTGTTGTAATCCTGCCCGTGTGTTGTTTTACCGGTGCAATGATGGCATTGGGCTCCAGAGTAGTGCAGCGGTCTAAGGCACTGCATCTCAGTGCTAGAGGCATCACTACAGACCCTGGTTCGATTCCAGAGCTGTTTCACAACCGGCCGTGATTGGGAGTCCAATAGGGCGGCGCACAATTGTCTCAGCGCCGTTAGGGTTAGGCCGGGGTAGGCCGTCATTGTAAATAATAATTTGTTGTTAACTGACTTGCCTCTCCTCTCTGGTCCCCAGGTATGGCAGCAGTGAAGCAGGCCCCTCCTACAGAGACAGGACCCCAGAGAATAGGTCTATTTCTAATAGTGCAGCCTCCTCCTCCTCCACTGCTCCAGGTCAGTTACATTCAGACACACCTTTCTACATGGCTGTAGAATGACTACTTATAAATCAGTGCGGTCCAAAGTGTGTCACTGCACGTACAAGGACAATACAGAGTCCGTGTCTTTATCGTCCACGTGTACCTTGTCCTTCCATCTCCAGAGCTGCCGGGGTTCTACTTTGACGCTGAGAAGAACCGTTACTTCCGGCTGCTGCCGGGCCACAACAACTGTAACCCTCTGACCAGAGGGCTGCTGCAGGAGAGAGAGCAGGAGAAACACAGGGCCAGGATGATCACTGAGGACGAGAGGCCCAGGAAGGTACTACCACAGACGGGGAACTTTTGATGGTGGATCAGGGGCATTTGGTACCCTATCGAATAAAAAAATATAAATGTTTTGTATCTTATAGCCGATAGATGACGTCTCTCCTTCCCTAATTGAAAACGACAGCAGCAGCTCTGAAGGGCTTTTCTAGTGTGTTTTGTTTCTCCCTCCAGAAAGCACCAAGAGCAGGCCTGAACTCAGCTCTGTTGCTGCAGAAAAGACACCTGGGTCTGCTACCTGGGAACTCTTACAGTAGGTACGGTATCAAAAGTACACACACACACGTACATACGTTATTGTGTCCCTTATGATTGTGTGTGCCCAGGCTGATCCATGAGGTGAAGGTGAGTGGGATGAGACGTCACAGACTGGAGGTCCAGAGCTCTGAAAGCAGCAGTCCCAACACAGACCACTTTAGACTCATAGTGGTGAGTCTCACACACACACACACACACACACGCTTTCTTTTGACTTTTAAGAAGAACGTTAGCAATGGTAGACTGGTGTAAACTTCCTCCTGATTGCCCTCTTCTCTCTTCCTCCCCATTTTCCTCCCCTTTTGTCCTGTCTCCCCCCCTCTCTTCTCTCTCTCTCCCTCCCCCTCCCCTTCCCCACACTTCTTCCTCCCCATTTCTCCTCTCCCCTCTTCTCTCCTCCCCCTCCCCCTCTTCTCCCCTCTCACTTCTTCCTCTTCCCATTTCCTCCTCCATTTCCCCTCCCCCCTGTTCTCTCTCTCTCTCCCTCCTCCCCTCCTCTCTCTCTCCCTCCTCCCTCCCCCTCCTCTTCTCTCTCCCTCCTCCCCTCTCCTCTTCTCTCTCCTCTCCCTCCCCTCCCCTCTTCTCTCTCTCCCTCCTCTTCTCTCCTCTGCCTCCTCCCTCTCCCCATCTCTCTTCTCTCTCAGGGTGACTCTGCATGTGAGCGAGTGTTCACGGTTAACGACGTGTCTCACGGAGGCTGCAAGTACGGCATCATGAACTTCAGAGGCTGCAGCAGGGGCTCCCTGTCCGTCAAGATGTGTGACAACCTCTACTTTACAAACAGAAAGGTGAGAAGGAGAGAGAGGGCTGAGGATAACCTCTACCAACAGAAAGGTGGGATGGAGAGAGAGGGCTGAGGATAACCTCTACCAACAGAAAGGTGAGAAGGAGAGAGAGGGCTGAGGATAACCTCTACCAACAGAAAGGTGAGAAGGAGAGAGAGGGCTGAGGATAACCTCTACCAACAGAAAGGTGGGATGGAGAGAGAGGGCTGAGGATAACCTCTACCAACAGAAAGGTGAGATGGAGAGAGGAGAGAGGGCTGAGGATAACCTCTACCAACAGAAAGGTGGGATGGAGAGAGAGGGCTGAGGATAACCTCTACCAACAGAAAGGTGAGAAGGAGAGAGAGGGCTGAGGATAACCTCTACCAACAGAAAGGTGGGATGGAGAGAGAGGGCTGAGGATAACCTCTACCAACAGAAAGGTGGGATGAAAGAGAGAGAGGGCTGAGGATAACCTCTACCAACAGAAAGGTGAGAAGGAGAGAGAGGGCTGAGGATAACCTCTACCAACAGAAAGGTGAGAAGGAGAGAGAGGGCTGAGGATAACCTCTACCAACAGAAAGGTGAGAAGGAGAGAGAGGGCTGAGGATAACCTCTACCAACAGAAAGGACGGATGGAGAGAGAGGGCTGAGGATAACCTCTACCAACAGAAAGGTGAGAAGGAGAGAGAGGGCTGAGGATAACCTCTACCAACAGAAAGGTGAGAAGGAGAGAGAGGGCTGAGGATAACCTCTACCAACAGAAAGGTGAGAAGGAGAGAGAGGGCTGAGGATAACCTCTACCAACAGAAAGGTGGAGGGGAGAGAGGGCTGAGGATAACCTCTACCAACAGAAAGGTGAGAAGGAGAGAGAGGGCTGAGGATAACCTCTACCAACAGAAAGGTGGAGGGAAAGGTGAGAGAGAGGGCTGAGGATAACCTCTACCAACAGAAAGGTGAGAAGGAGAGAGAGGGCTGAGGATAACCTCTACCAACAGAAAGGTGAGAAGGAGAGAGAGGGCTGAGGATAACCTCTACCAACAGAAAGGTGGAGGAGAGAGAGGGCTGAGGATAACCTCTACCAACAGAAAGGTGAGAAGGAGAGAGAGGGCTGAGGATAACCTCTACCAACAGAAAGGTGGAGGAGAGAGAGGGCTGAGGATAACCTCTACCAACAGAAAGGTGAGAAGGAGAGAGAGGGCTGAGGATAACCTCTACCAACAGAAAGGTGAGAAGGAGAGAGAGGGCTGAGGATAACCTCTACCAACAGAAAGGTGAGAAGGAGAGAGAGGGCTGAGGATAACCTCTACCAACAGAAAGGTGAGAAGGAGAGAGAGGGCTGAGGATAACCTCTACCAACAAACAGAAAGGTGAGAAGGAAAGGTGAGAGAGAGGGGGCTGAGGATAACCTCTACCAACAGAAAGGTGGGATAACCTCTACCAACAGAAAGGTGAGAAGGAGAGAGAGGGCTGAGGATAACCTCTACCAACAGAAAGGTGAGAAGGAGAGAGAGGGGGCTGAGGATAACCTCTACCAACAGAAAGGTGAGAAGGAGAGAGAGGGCTGAGGATAACCTCTACCAACAGAAAGGTGAGAAGGAGAGAGAGGGCTGAGGATAACCTCTACCAACAGAAAAAGGTGAGGATAACCTCTACCAACAGAAAGGTGAGAAGGAGAGAGAGGGCTGAGGATAACCTCTACCAACAGAAAGGTGGGATGGAGGGTTAGAAAGAGCTGGGGGAGAGACCGGGAATGAAGGCTAGTTTTGGAGTTGGGCATTAGAAGCATGCTGGATGGTAGGAATATCTACCCAGGCAACTTGAACACTTATACGCTAAACTATGTTGTCCCTGTTTTCTACCTGTTCTGTACCTGTGTTTGTTCCACCTGTTCTATACCTATATGTTCTGTATGTGTTGTCTGTTCCACCTGTTCTGTACCTGTGTCGTCTGTTCCACCTGTTCTGTACCTGTGTCGTCTGTTCCACCTGTTCTGTACCTGTGTTGTCTGTTCACCTGTTCTGTACCTGTGTCGTCTGTTCCACCTGTTCAGTACCTGTGTCTCTGTTACACCTGTTCAGTACCTGTGTCGTCTGTTCCACCTGTTCTGTACCTGTGTCGTCTGTTCCACCTGTTCTGTACCTGTGTCGTCTGTTACACCTGTTCAGTACCTGTGTTGTCTGTTACACCTGTTCAGTACCTGTGTCGTCTGTTCCACCTGTTCTGTACCTGTGTCGTCTGTTACACCTGTTCAGTACCTGTGTTGTCTGTTACACCTGTTCAGTACCTGTGTCTGTCTGTTACACCTGTTCAGTACCTGTGTCTGTTACTGTTCACCTGTGTCACACCTGTTCAGTACCTGTGTGTTGTCTGTTACACCTGTTCAGTACCTGTGTCGTCTGTTACACCTGTTCAGTACCTGTGTCGTCTGTTACACCTGTTCAGTACCTGTGTCGTCTGTTCCACCTGTTCAGTACCTGTGTCTGTTACACCTGTTCAGTACCTGTGTCTGTGTTGTCTGTTACACCTGTTCAGTACCTGTGTCTGTCTGTTCACCTGTGTCCTGTTCAGTACCTGTGTTGTCTGTTACACCTGTTCAGTACCTGTGTCGTCTGTTACACCTGTTCAGTACCTGTGTCGTCTGTTACACCTGTTCAGTACCTGTGTCGTCTGTTCCACCTGTTCTGTACCTGTGTCGTCTGTTCCACCTGTTCAGTACCTGTGTCGTCTGTTACACCTGTTCAGTACCTGTGTCGTCTGTTACACCTGTTCAGTACCTGTGTCGTCTGTTACACCTGTTACCTGTGTCGTCTGTTACCTGTTCAGTACCTGTGTCTTCTGTTACACCTGTTCAGTACCTGTGTCGTCTGTTACACCTGTTCAGTACCTGTGTCGTCTGTTACACCTGTTCAGTACCTGTGTCGTCTGTTACACCTGTTCAGTACCTGTGTCGTCTGTTACACCTGTTCAGTACCTGTGTCGTCTGTTACACCTGTTCAGTACCTGTGTCGTCTGTTACACCTGTTCAGTACCTGTGTCGTCTGTTACACCTGTTCAGTACCTGTGTCGTCTGTTACACCTGTTCAGTACCTGTGTCGTCTGTTCCACCTGTTCAGTACCTGTGTCGTCTGTTACACCTGTTCTGTACCTGTGTCGTCTGTTACACCTGTTCTGTACCTGTGTTACACCTGTTCTGTTACACCTGTTCTGTACCTGTGTCGTCTGTTACACCTGTTCACCTGTACCTGTTCAGTACCTGTCTGTTACACCTGTTCAGTACCTGTGTCGTCTGTTACACCTGTTCAGTACCTGTGTCGTCTGTTACACCTGTTCAGTACCTGTGTCGTCTGTTACACCTGTTCAGTACCTGTGTCGTCTGTTCCACCTGTTCTGTACCTGTGTCGTCTGTTACACCTGTTCTGTACCTGTGTCGTCTGTTACACCTGTTCAGTACCTGTGTCGTCTGTTACACCTGTTCAGTACCTGTGTCGTCTGTTACACCTGTTCAGTACCTGTGTCGTCTGTTCCACCTGTTCAGTACCTGTGTCGTCTGTTCCACCTGTTCTGTACCTGTGTCGTCTGTTACACCTGTTCTGTACCTGTGTCGTCTGTTACACCTGTTCTGTACCTGTGTTGTCTGTTACACCTGTTCTGTACCTGTGTCGTCTGTTACACCTGTTCTGTACCTGTGTTCAGTACTGTTCCACCTGTTCAGTACCTGTGTCGTCTGTTACACCTGTTCAGTACCTGTGTCGTCTGTTACCTGTTCAGTACCTGTTCTGTTAGTTCTGTACCTGTGTCGTCTGTTACACCTGTTCAGTACCTGTGTCGTCTGTTACACCTGTTCAGTACCTGTGTCGTCTGTTACACCTGTTCAGTACCTGTGTTCTGTACCTGTGTCGTCTGTTACACCTGTTCAGTACCTGTGTCGTCTGTTACACCTGTTCAGTACCTGTGTCGTCTGTTACACCTGTTCGTCACCTGTACCTGTGTCGTCTGTTACACCTGTTCTGTACCTGTGTCGTCTGTTACACCTGTTCAGTACCTGTGTCGTCTGTTACACCTGTTCAGTACCTGTGTCGTCTGTTACACCTGTTCAGTACCTGTGTCGTCTGTTACACCTGTTCAGTACCTGTGTTGTCTGTTACACCTGTTCAGTACCTGTGTCTTCTGTTACACCTGTTCAGTACCTGTGTACCTGTGTTGTCTGTTACACCTGTTCAGTACCTGTGTCGTCTGTTCCACCTGTTCAGTACCTGTGTCGTCTGTTCCACCTGTTCAGTACCTGTGTCTGTTACACTGTTACACCTGTTCAGTACCTGTGTACCTGTGTTGTCTGTTACACCTGTTCAGTACCTGTGTTGTCTGTTACACCTGTTCAGTACCTGTGTTGTCTGTTACACCTGTTCAGTACCTGTGTCGCCTGTTCCACTGTTCCGCCTGTTCAGTACCTGTGTTGTCTGTTACACCTGTTCAGTACCTGTGTCTTCTGTTACACCTGTTCAGTACCTGTGTTGTCTGTACCCTGTGTACCTGTGTCTGTTCCACCTGTTCAGTACCTGTGTCGTCTGTTCCACCTGTTCAGTACCTGTGTCGTCTGTTACACCTGTTCAGTACCTGTGTCGTCTGTTACACCTGTTCAGTACCTGTGTTGTCTGTTACACCTGTTCAGTACCTGTGTTGTCTGTTCCGCCTGTTCAGTACCTGTGTACCTGTCTGTTACACCTGTTCAGTACCTGTGTCGTCTGTTACACCTGTTCAGTACCTGTGTTGTCTGTTCCGTTCAGTCCTGTTCAGTACCTGTGTTGTCTGTTACACCTGTTCAGTACCTGTTCTGTTACACTGTTCAGTACCTGTGTTGTCTGTTACACCTGTTCAGTACCTGTGTCTTCTGTTACACCTGTTCAGTACCTGTGTTGTCTGTTACACCTGTTCAGTACCTGTGTCGTCTGTTCCACCTGTTCAGTACCTGTGTCGTCTGTTACACCTGTTCAGTACCTGTGTCGTCTGTTCCACCTGTTCAGTACCTGTGTTGTCTGTTCCGCCTGTTCAGTACCTGTGTTATAAACATGTTGTCTGTGTTTCAGGTGAACTCTATCTGCTGGGCCTCCGTCACCCACTCTGACTCACACGTCCTGTATCCGTCTTACACAGCAGACTGTGATGCTACTCAATATGGTTAATGACCCTGCTTCCTTAGCGGAGTTGCCAACAACCCGGATGCTTCCGGTGTTACCAGGATACGGCTAAATCAACCTTCCTTCTCAGCTGAAAGCCGAATATGGGAACTCCACTCTGGTGTTTATTTTAGGCCTGCTACGTTAGAGTTCATGACCCTGCCTAGTCACTCTAGTTTGTCTCGACGGGGGTCAAAGGTCCCCTCAGGCATGTTCATATTCAGACCGTTGTCAGTAGCTGTACTTAAGAGAGTTGTTGGGTTGGTGTTTTCTTGACTCCAGTGTTCAGCCTGTGTCTGGTGGGCATGGCAGAGACTCCTGGCTGTGTCAGTTTACTACCAGCCTCGCTCTTCAGCAACTCCAACCCAGGTAACTTTTCCATGTGCTTCTTTCAGAACATACTATACTGTAATGTAATACTATAATGTAATGTAATACTGTAATGTAATACTGTAATGTAATACTGTAATGTAGTACTGTAATGTAATACTGTAATGTTCATATATTTCATGCTGAGCGCATTCGTTATTTCTCTCCTCCTCTCTCTCTCCTCCTCTCTCGTCCTCCTCTCTCTCTCCTCCTCTCTCGTCCTCCTCTCTCTCTCCTCCTCTCTCTCGTCCTCCTCTCTCTCTCCTCCTCTCTCTCTCGTCCTCCTCTCTCGTCCTCCTCCTCTCTCGTCGTCCTCCTCTCTCGTCGTCCTCCTCTCTCTCCTCCTCCTCTCTCTCCTCCTCTCTCTCCGCCTCTCTCTCCCTCCTCTCTCTCTCCTCCTCTCTCGTCGTCCTCCTCTCTCGTCGTCCTCCTCTCTCTCCTCTCTCGTCGTCCCTCCTCTCTCCTCCTCTCTCGTCGTCCTCCTCCTCTCTCCTCCTCCTCTCTCGTCGTCTCCTCTCTCTCGTCCTCCTCCTCTCTCGTCGTCCTCCTCCTCTCTCCGTCCTCCTCCTCTCTCGTTCGTCCTCCTCCTCTCTCGTCCTCCTCCTCTCTCGTCGTCCTCCTCTCTCGTCGTCCTCCTCCTCTCTCGTCGTCGTCCTCCTCCTCTCTCGTCCTCCTCTCTCTCGTCCTCCTCTTCTCTCGTCCTCCTCTTCTCTCTCCTCCTCTTCTCTCGTCCTCCTCCTCTCTCGTCCTCCTCTTCTCTCGTCCTCCTCTTCTCTCGTCCTCCTCTTCTCTCGTCCTCCTCTTCTCTCGTCCTCCTCTTCTCTCGTCCTCCTCCTCTCTCGTCCTCCTCTTCTCTCTCTCCTCCTCTTCTCTCGTCCTCCTCTTCTCTCGTCCTCCTCTCTCGTCCGTCCTCCTCCTCTCTCGTCCTCCTCCTCTCTCGTCCTCCTCTTCTCCTCTCCTCCTCTCTCGTCCTCCTCTCCTCTCTCGTCCTCCTCTTCTCTCGTCCTCCTCTTCTCTCGTCCTCCTCTCTCTCTCCTCCTCCTCCTCTCTCGTCCTCTCTTCTCCCTCCTCCTCTTCTCTCGTCCTCCTCTTCTCTCGTCCTCCTCTTTCTCTCGTCCTCCTCCTCTCTCGTCCTCCTCTTCTCTCTCCTCCTCTTCTCTCTCCTCCTCCTCCTCTCTCGTCCTCCTCCTCCTCTCTCGTCCTCCTCCTCCTCTCTTGTCGTCCTCCTCCTCCTCTCTCCCTCCTCCTCTCTCGTCGTCGTCCTCCTCTTCTCTCCTCCTCCTCCTCTTCTCTCCTCCTCTCTTGTCCTCCTCTCTCGTCCTCCTCCTCTCGTCCTCCTCCTCTCTCGTCCTCCTCTCCTCTCTCCTCCTCCTCCAGACCAGCCGGGGATGCTGTGTAGTTTTAAGATCTCTACAGCCTGGTCCTGTGCCTGGTGTCTCAACCCTCAGGCTGACAAAACATTTAGCACGGGTGAGTTGGATGCCTCCCATCATCTTTTCCAATTGATTAGCATTTTACACTACAATGTTAGTGATACAGGAGCAAGCAACAGCATTTTATACAATACTCCCGACATGAAACCTCTCACTGAGACTTGCCTGTTCATTAATAATAACAGATTATATATATATACACACACACTGGTTGCAGGTTAGATTCTGGTAGCCAGCCTGTCTTTTCTCTTAACACTGGCCTGGTGGCCATTTTGAAAAGCACCATTTTAGTGGCTGTTTCCCCCGTCTGTCTCCCGTGGCTGTTTCCCCGTCTGTCTCCCGTGGCTGTTTCCCCGTCTGTCTCCTGTTTCCCCGTCTGTCTCCCATGGCTGTTTCCCCGTCTGTCTCCCGTGGCTGTTTCCCCGTCTGTCTCCGTGGTCGTTTCCCCGTCTGTCTCCTGTTTCCCCGTCTGTCTCCTGTTTCCCCCGTCTGTCTCCTGTTTCCCCCCGTCTGTCTCCTGTTTCCCCGTCTGTCTCCTGTTTCCCCCGTCTCTCCTGTTTCTCCCGTCTGTCTCCTGTTTCCCCGTCTGTCTCCTGTTTCCCCCGTCTGTCTCCTGTTTCCCCCGTCTGTCTCCTGTTTCCCCTCCTGTTGTCTCCTGTCTCTCCCCTGTCTGTCTCCTGTGGCTCTCCCCGTCTGTCCCCGTCTGTCTCCCGTTTCCCCGTGGCTGTCTCCCCGTCTGTCTCCCGTGGCTGTCTCCCCGTCTGTCTCCCGTGGCTGTCTCCCCGTCTGTCTCCCGTGGCTGTCTCCCCGTCTGTCTCCCGTGGCTGTCTCCCCGTCTGTCTCCCGTGGCTGTCTCCCCGTCTGTCTCCCGTGGCTGTCTCCCCGTCTGTCTCCCGTGGCTGTCTCCCCGTCTGTCTCCCGTGGCTGTCTCCCCGTCTGTCTCCCGTGGCTGTTTCCCCGTCTGTTTCCCTGTTTCCCCGTCTGTCTCCCGTGGCTGTCTCCCCGTCTGTCTCCCGTGGCTGTCTCCCCGTCTGTCTCCCGTGGCTGTTTCCCCGTCTGTCTCCCGTTTCCCCGTCTGTCTCCTGTTTCCCCGTCTGTCTCCCGTGGCTGTTTCCCCGTCTGTCTCCGTGGCTGTCTCCCCGTCTGTCTCCCGTGGTCGTTTCCCCGTCTGTCTCCTGTTTCCCCGTCTGTCTCCCGTGGCTGTTTCCCCGTCTGTTTCCCCGTCTGTCTCCTGTTTCCCCGTCTGTTGTTTCCCCCCTCTGTCTCCTGTTTCCCCCGTCTGTCTCCTGTTTCCCCCGTCTGTCTCCTGTTTCCCCGTCTGTCTCCCGTGGTCGTTTCCCCGTCTGTCTCCTGTTTCCCCGTCTGTCTCCTGTGGTCGTCTCCCCGTCTGTCTCCTGTTTCCCCGTCTGTCTCCTGTCTCCCCGTCTGTCTCCCGTGGCTGTCTCCCCGTCTGTCTCCTGTTTCCCCCGTCTGTCTCCTGTGGTCGTTTCCCCGTCTGTCTCCTGTGGTCGTTTCCCCCGTCTGGCTCCTGTGGTCATTTCCCCGTCTGGCTCCCGTGGTCGTTTCCCCCCGTCTGTCTCCCGTGGTCGTTTCCCCCGTCTGTCTCCCGTGGCTGTCTCCCCGTCTGTCTCCTGTGGTCGTTTCCCTGTCTGTCTCCTGTGGTCGTTTCCCCGTCTGTCTCCTGTTTCCCGTCTGTCTCCCGTGGTCGTCTCCCCGTCTGTCTCCCGTTCCCCCGTCTGTCTCCTGTGGTCGTTTCCCCGTCTGTCTCCTGTGGTCGTTTCCCCGTCTGTCTCCCGTGGCTGTTTCCCCGTCTGTCTCCTGTTTCCCCCGTCTGTCTCCTGTTTCCCCCGTCTGTCTCCTGTTTCCCCGTCTGTCTCCTGTGGTCGTTTCCCCGTCTGTCTCCCGTGGTCGTTTCCCCGTCTGTCTCCCGTGGTCGTTTCCCCCGTCTGTCTCCCGTGGTCGTTTCCCCGTCTGTCTCCCGTGGTCGTTTCCCCGTCTGTCTCCCGTGGTCGTTTCCCCGTCTGTCTCCCGTGGCTGTCTCCCCGTCTGTCTCCTGTTTCCCCGTCTGTCTCCCGTGGCTGTCTCCCCATCTGTCTCCCGTGGTCGTTTCCCCGTCTGTCTCTTGTTTCCCCGTCTGTCTCCCGTGGCTGTCTCCCCGTCTGTCTCCTGTTTCCCCCGTCTGTCTCCTGTGGTCGTTTCCCCATCTGTCTCCTGTGGTCGTTTCCCCGTCTGTCTCCCGTGGCTGTTTCCCCGTCTGTCTCCTGTTTCCCCGTCTGTCTCCTGTGGTCGTTTCCCCGTCTGTCTCCTGTTTCCCCGTCTGTCTACTGTTTCCCCGTCTGTCTCCTGTTTCCCCGTCTGTCTCCTGTTTCCCCCGTCTGTCTCCTGTGGTCATTTCCCCGTCTGTCTCCTGTGGTCATTTCCCCGTCTGTCTCCTGTGGTCGTTTCCCCGTCTGTCTCCCGTGGTCATTTCCCCGTCTGTCTCCCGTGGTCGTTTCCCCGTCTGTCTCCCGTGGTCGTTTCCCCGTCTGTCTCCCGTGGTCGTTTCCCCGTCTGTCTCCCGTGGTCGTTTCCCCGTCTGTCTCCCGTGGTCGTTTCCCCGTCTGTCTCCCGTGGTCGTTTCCCCGTCTGTCTCCCGTGGTCGTTTCCCCGTCTGTCTCCCGTGGTCGTTTCCCCGTCTGTCTCCCGTGGTCGTTTCCCCGTCTGTCTCCCGTGGTCGTTTCCCCGTCTGTCTCCCGTGGTCGTTTCCCCGTCTGTCTCCCGTGGTCGTTTCCCCGTCTGTCTCCCGTGGTCGTTTCCCCGTCTGTCTCCCGTGGCTGTCTCCCGTGGTCGTTTCCCCGTCTGTCTCCCGTGGTCGTTTCCCCGTCTGTCTCCTGTGGCTGTCTCCCGTGGTCCCCGTTTCCCCGTCTGTCTCCCGTCTGTCTCCCGTGGTCGTCTCCCCGTCTGTCTCCCGTGGTCGTTTCCCCGTCTGTCTCCCGTGGTCGTTTCCCCGTCTGTCTCCCGTTCCCCCGTCTGTCTCCCGTGGTCGTTTCCCCGTCTGTCTCCCGTGGTCGTCTCCCCGTCTGTCTCCCGTTCCCCCGTCTGTCTCCCGTGGTCTTTGTGTTCGTCTGTTATCAGGTCTGTCTCGCAGGGTGATAGTGACGGACGCAGTGACGGGCAGGAGACAGACCTATGGCATCGGCAGTGATGTGCTGGCACAGCAGTTTGCCCTCAGGGTGAGTTAGTGGTGCCAAGGCATTCACTTAGACTCATTGTCACAAAAAGTGTAACCAACACTGGTGAGAAGCTGATGTTTCTGAAGTGTGTGTGTGTGTGTGTGTGTGTGTGTGTGTGTGTGTGTGTGTGTGTGTGTGTGTGTGTGTGTGTGTGTGTGTGATGAACAGATGGAGGGGCGCTTCTCAAACTTCTTTATTATTGACATTCAGAGTTTATAACAGCCCTTTCCCCTCCATCATACCCCTCCTCATTCCCTCCCTTATTCCCCTCCCCTGCCTCATTCCCTCCCCTCTCTCATTCCCCTCCCCTCTCTCATTCCCCTCTCCCTCTCTCATTCCCCTCTCCCTCTCTCATTCCCCTCTCCCTCTCTCATTTCCCTCTCATTCCCCCTCTCTCATTCCCCCTCTCTCATTCCCCTCTCCCTCTCTCATTCCCCTCTCCATTTCCTCTCATTCCCCTCTCCCTCTCTCATTTCCCCCTCTCTCATTCCCCCCCTCTCTCATTTCCCTCTCCCTCTCTCATTCCCCTCCCCTCTCTCATTCCCCTCTCCCTCTCTCATTCCCCTCTCCCTCTCTCATTCCCCTCTCCCTCTCTCATTCCCCTCTCCCTCTTCCATTCCCTCTCCCTCTTCCATTCCCCTCTCCCTCTCTCATTTCCCTCTCTCATTTCCCTCTCCCTCTCTCATTTCCCTCTCCCTCTCTCATTTCCCTCTCCCTCTCTCATTTCCCCTCTCTCATTTCCCTCCCTCTCCCATTTCCCCTCTCCCTCTCTCATTTCCCTCTCTCTTTTCCCTCTCCCTCTCTCATTTCCTCTCTCTTTCCCTCTCTCTCTCATTTCCCTCTCTCTCTCTCATTCCCCTCTCTCTCTCTCATTCCCCTCTCTCTCTCATTCCCCCTCTTCCCTCCCCCTCTCTCATTCCCCTCTCTCTCTCTCATTCCCCTCTCCCTCTCTCATTCCCCTCTCCCTCCCTCATTCCCCTCCCCTCCCTCATTCCCCTCTCCCTCCCTCATTCCCCTCTCCCTCCCTCATTCCCCTCTCCCTCCCTCATTCCCCTCCCCTCCCTCATTCCCCTCCCCCTCCCTCATTCCCCTCCCCTCCCTCATTCCCCTCCCCCTCCCTCATTCCCCTCCCCCTCCCTCATTTCCCTCCCCTCCCTCATTCCCTCTCTCATTTCCCTCTCCCTCTCCCTCATTTCCCTCTCTCATTTCCCTCTCCCCTCTCCCTCTCTCATTTCCCTCTCTCATTTCCCTCTCTCATTTCCCTCTCCTCCTCTCCCTCTCATTTCCCTCTCCCTCTCTCCCCTCTCTCCCCTCCCTCCCCTCCCTCCCTCATTCCCTCCCCCTCCCTCATTCCCCTCCCCTCCCTCATTCCCCTCCCCTCCCTCTTCCCTCCCCTCCCTCATTCCCCTCTCTCATCCCCTCTCCCTCTCTCATTCCCCTCTCCCTCTCTCATTCCCCTCCCCTCTCTCATTCCCCTCTCCCTCTCTCATTTCCTCTCCCTCTCTCATTCCCTCTCATTCCCCTCTCCCTCCCTCATTCCCCTCCCCTCCCTCATTCCCCTCTCCCTCCTCATTCCCCTCTCCCTCTCTCATTCCCTCTCCCTCTCTCATTTCCCTCTCCCTCTCTCATTCCCTCTCCCTCTCTCATTCCCTCTCCCTCCCTCTCATTCCCCTCTCCCTCCCTCATTCCCCTCTCCTCCCTCATTCCTCTCTCATTCCCCTCTCCCTCTCTCATTCCCCTCTCCCTCTCTCATTCCCCTCTCCCTCTCTCATTCCCCTCTCCCTCTCTCATTCCCCTCTCCCTCTCTCATTCCTCTCTCATTTCCCTCATTTCCCCTCTCATTTCCCTCATTTCCCCCTCTCATTTCCCTCTCTCATTTCCCTCTCCCTCTCTCATTTCCCTCTCCCTTCCTTTCCTCTCTCATTCCCTCTCCCTCTCTCATTTCCCTCTCCCTCCCTCTTTCCCCTCCCCTCCCTCATTCCCTCTCCCTCCCTCATTCCCCTCTCCCTCCCTCATTCCCCTCTCCCTCCCTCATTCCCCTCTCCCTCCCTCATTCCCCTCTCCCTCCCTCATTCCCCTCTCCCTCCCTCATTCCCCTCTCCCTCCCTCATTCCCCTCTCCCTCCCTCATTCCCTCTCCCTCTCTCATTCCCCTCTCCCTCTCTCATTCCCTCCCCTCTCCCTCTCTCATTCCCTCCCCTCTCCCTCTCTCATTCCCTCTCTCCCTCTCTCATTCCCTCCCCTCTCTCATTCCCTCCCCTCTCTCCCCTCCCTCCCTCTCCCTCTCTCATTCCCTCTCCCTCTCTCATTCCCCTCTCATTCCCCATTACCCTCTCCCTCTCTCATTCCCCTCTCCCTCTCTCATTCCCCTCTCCCTCTCTCATTCCCTCTCCCTCTCTCATTCCCCTCATTATCCCTCTCCCTCTCTCATTCCCCTCTCCCTCTCTCATTCCCCTCTCCCTCTCATTCCCATTCCCCTCTCCCTCTCTCATTCCCCTCTCCCTCCATCCAGGCTCCAGTCCTGTTTAATGGCTGCAGGTCAGGAGAGATCTTCAGTATCGACCTGCGTCAGAGAGGCAGACGGGACCACAGCTGGAAGGCCTGCAGGTTCTCCCAGGACTCTGCTATCACCTCTGTACGAATACTACAGGATGAGAACTACCTACTGGCCGCGGACATGATTGGAGAGGTGGGACAGACCGATACACTGGGACAGGCCCCACACACACGGTAAAGTTTGCCTTCTCCAACTCTGTTTTACCTGTGTGTTGATATGTGTCACTGCAGATCAAGCTGTGGGATGTACGAGTAACAAAACCAGTGCGGAAGTACGAGGGTCATCATAACCAACACGCCTACTTACCCCTCCACGTCAACGAAGCTGAGGGACTGCTGATGGCTGGTAGGTTACAGGGCCTTACTGCTGACGGCTGGTAGGTTACAGGGCCTTACTGCTGATGGCTGGTAGGTTACAGGGCCTGACGGCTGGTAGGTTACAGGGCCTTACTGCTGATGGCTGGTAGGTTACAGGGCCTTACTGCTGATGGCTGGTAGGTTACAGGGCCTTACTGCTGATGGCTGGTAGGTTACAGGGCCTTACTGCTGAAGGCTGGTAGGTTACAGGGCCTTACTGCTGATGGCTGGTAGGTTACAGGGCCTTACTGCTGATGGCTGGTAGGTTACAGGGCCTTACTGCTGATGGCTGGTAGGTTACAGGGCCTTACTGCTGACGGCTGGTAGGTTACAGGGCCTTACTGCTGACGGCTGGTAGGTTACAGGGCCTTACTGCTGACGGCTGGTAGGTTACAAGGCCTTACTGCTGACGGCTGGTAGGTTACAGGGCCTTACTGCTGACGGCTGGTAGGTTACAGGGCCTTACTGCTGACGGCTGGTAGGTTACAGGGCCTTACTGCTGAAGGCTGGTAGGTTACAGGGCCTTACTGCTGACGGCTGGTAGGTTACAGGGCCTTACTGCTGACGGCTGGTAGGTTACAGGGCCTTACTGCTGACGGCTGGTAGGTTACAGGGCCTTACTGCTGATGGCTGGTAGGTTACAGGGCCTTACTGCTGATGGCTGGTAGGTTACAGGGCCTTACCGCTGATGGCTGGTAGGTTACAGGGCCTTACTGCTGAAGGCTGGTAGGTTACAGGGCCTTACTGCTGATGGCTGGTAGGTTACAGGGCCTTACTGCTGAAGGCTGGCTGGTTACAGGGTTACTGCTGAGGGCCTTACTGCTGACGGCTGGTAGGTTACAGGGCCTTACTGCTGATGGCTGGTAGGTTACAGGGCCTGACGGCTGGTAGGTTACAGGGCCTTACTGCTGATGGCTGGTAGGTTACAGGGCCTTACTGCTGAAGGCTGGTAGGTTACAGGGCCTTACTGCTGATGGCTGGTAGGTTACAGGGCCTTACTGCTGACGGCTGGTAGGTTACAGGGCCTTACTGCTGATGGCTGGTAGGTTACAGGGCCTGAGGTGGTAGGTTACAGGGCCTTACTGCTGATGGCTGGTAGGTTACAGGGCCTTACTGCTGATGGCTGGTAGGTTACAGGGCCTTACTGCTGATGGCTGGTAGGTTACAGGGCCTTACTGCTGATGGCTGGTAGGTTACAGGGCCTTACTGCTGATGGCTGGTAGGTTACAGGGCCTTACTGCTGATGGCTGGTAGGTTACAGGGCCTTACTGCTGATGGCTGGTAGGTTACAGGGCCTTACTGCTGATGGCTGGTAGGTTACAGGGCCTTACTGCTGATGGCTGGTAGGTTACAGGGCCTTACTGCTGACGGCTGGTAGGTTACAGGGCCTTACTGCTGACGGCTGGTAGGTTACAGGGCCTTACTGCTGACGGCTGGTAGGTTACAGGGCCTGATGGCTGGTAGGTTACAGGGCCTTACTGCTGACGGCTGGTAGGTTACAGGGCCTTACTGCTGACGGCTGGTAGGTTACAGGGCCTTACTGCTGACGGCTGGTAGGTTACAGGGCCTTACTGCTGACGGCTGGTAGGTTACAGGGCCTTACTGCTGACGGCTGGTAGGTTACAGGGCCTTACTGCTGGTAGGTTACAGGGCCTGACGGCTGACGGCTGGTAGGTTACTACCTTTTGATCACAACAACACATCTGCCACGCTGATCCTCAACACTGGAGCTCCCCATGGGTGCGTGCTCAGTCCCCTCCTGTTCACCCATGACTGCAACACCATTTTCCCGGCATCAACAACATGCAATCCAGTCTTTCCTGGTTGAGTGTTGATGAAAGGTGCTTCTACACCTGCATTGCTTGCTGTTTGGGGTTTTAGGCTGGGTTTCTGTACAGCACTTTGTGACATCAGCTGATGTAAGAAGGACTTTATAAATACATTTGATTTGACTAACTGCTTCTCTCAAGAGTTTTTATGAGAAATATTACTGTTATGATACATTCCAGATTGCCTGTATGGGTGTCAGCTCAGACCACCCATACATACCCAACAAGACATGACACCAGGGGTCTCCCAAGTCCAAAAAGAATTCACGGCACAAATAGAACCTCATAGAATACCAAATAGAACCCCATAGAATACCAAATAGAACCCCATAGAATACCAAATAGAACCCCATAGAATACCAAATAGAACCCCATAGAATGCCAAATAGAACCCCATAGAATACCAAATAGAACCCCATAGAATACCAAATAGAACCCCATAGAATGCCAAATAGAACAGTATTGTAAAGAGCCATGATCGCATGGAACTCCCATCTCCAATTACTCAAGCAAACAGCAAAATGACCTTTAAAAAACATCTCATGGAACAGCAACGGACACACCTCATTTTGTTGTTGTATTTTAAATGTGTGCGACTGTCCTTCAGTGTCTATCAGTGTTTTGCTACTTGTCTTTTTTAATATATTTATATTTGTGGACCCCAGGAAGAGTAGCTGATGCTTCTGCAAAAGCTAACGAGGATCCGAATAAACATTTAAGAAAAGTGCCTGCTAAATTACTGAAATGTACATGTCAAATGTAATGAGAAAAGAATGACATCTTGCCCTTTCCCATTTGTCTTCTCCAGTGGGTCAGGACTGCTACACCCGTCTGTGGTCTCTGGGGGACGGCCAGCTCCTGAGGACTATCCCATCTCCCCACCCTGCTGGAAAGGACATGATCCCCAGCGTGGTCTTCTCTTCTCAGCTAGGAGGCAACAGAGGCCTGCCTGGTCTCCTCATGGCTGTCAGGCATGATCTGTACTACTTCCCTTATAACAGTGACTACCAGGAGGGAGGAGGAGTAGTGACTGAGGCAGCCTACTAGGGGAGGGCTTGACTGAGGCAGCCTGCTAGGGGAGGGCTTGACTGAGGCAGCCTGCTAGGGGAGGGCTTGACTGAGGCAGCCTGCTAGGGGAGGGCTTGCCTGAGGCAGCCTGCTAGGGGAGGGCTTGCCTGAGGCAGCCTGCTAGGGGAGGGCTTGCCTGAGGCAGCCTGCTAGGGGAGGGCTTGCCTGAGGCAGCCTGCTAGGGGAGGGCTTGCCTGAGGCAGCCTGCTAGGGGAGGGCTTGCCTGAGGCAGCCTGCTAGGGAGGGCTTGCCTGAGGCAGCCTGCTAGGGAGGGCTTGACTGAGGCAGCCTGCTAGGGGAGGGCTTGACTGAGGCAGCCTGCTGGGGGAGGGCTTGACTGAGGCAGCCTGCTGTGGGAGGGCTTGACTGAACCTTTCTTTGCAAAGTAACTGGAATGAAGGAGACTCTTACTGCCTAAAGTTATCGGCCTGGAGCTTCAAGACTTCAAGTGGAGAGTTGGGTCTGACCGTAGAGCGTTGGGTCTGACCGTAGAGCTGCGAAGTGGAGAGTTGGGTCTGACCGTGGAGAGCTGCGAAGTGGAGAGTTGGGTCTGACCGTAGAGCTGCGAAGTGGAGAGTTGGGTCTGACCATTGGGTCTGACCGTGGAGAGCTGCCGTAAGCTGCGAAGTGGAGCGTTGGGTCTGACCGTAGCTGCGAAGCTGGAGAGCTGCTGCGAGAGTCTGAGGCGTTGGGTCTGACCGTGGAGCTGCGAAGTGGAGCGTTGGGTCTGACCGTGGAGCTGCGAAGTGGAGCGTTGGGTCTGACCGTAGAGCTGCGAAGTGGAGAGTTGGGTCTGACCGTAGAGCTGGGTCGAAGTGTTGGGTCTGACCGTAGAGCTGCGAGTGACCGAGAGCTGGGTCTGACCGTGGAGAGCTGCGAAGCTGGAGAGTTGGGTCTGACCGTAGAGCTGCGAAGTGGAGCGTTTGGTCTGACCGTGGAGCTGCGAAGTGGAGAGTTGGGTCTGACCGTGGAGCTGCAGATGGACTGATGGAACATGGATCCAGGACTCTCTACTATATTTGTCTACCAGTGAACCCTGAATTATGTCCACAGAAACTGCAATTCATCAACTGCTATTATTGTAGTTTTTTTTTGTCTTTATAATAATAATAACGGTAATTATTCATCCGAAACAGATTTCAATGATTGGTTTTTATATGATTCAAAACAATGTATTTTATCCATGGTGATTGAATGGATGGCTTGGAATTATTAAAAAAACAGCATTGTCAACAGACCTCCACATAACCAGTCTGCTTTTTTAAAAATGATGACACACACACTTCGAGGTTCTGCTTATTCTAGAACCACACCCTGAGGTTGTCAAGTTTATTACGTAAGCACACATGGTACATTAAAACTTAAGCAGTGTTCTATATGAGATGAGGCCTGTTTCAGTGATTCCAGTCAGTTACTCTGCACCTACCCCATACTTTTTTAGCCTGGGACCTAAAATATGTTTTGCCAACTATTGTAAGAGTCATCAAAACAGCACAAACAGATCTGAGACCAGGCTAGATAATTTCAGCTAATATTATTAAGCACAGCTAGCTACCACAGTCCCAGGTGGTGTAATGGTTTATATACTATGAACTGAATGTTTCAGGGTCCAGCCCCAAAGAGTGTTGATATCCTTTCATACCATCTATTCTACACACTGTGAGCCATTCACTATTTGAAGGCAACTCCTATTGTAGAATTAGAATGGTTCACATTCTAATCATTCTATGGTTCCATGGTTCCAACTCAGCAATCTATTCTACAGTCTGTCACTCAGTAGCCCCGTTTATACCTGGTTTTAACTTGCGTCCTGATTTTGTCTACATTCTGATTGTGCCCACATTTTCAGACTGGTGTAGGCAATCAAAAAAGACTCATTGTGATCCGATCCTCCTGCTCACCTCTGGAGGTAGTCAGACGCTCATTGTCTGGATATCTTACAAGTGTAGACGGATCTGGACAGAGAAACCATTTAAATCATTGACGGGTGGCGCAATTGACTGATTACATCAATATGTGTCTTTACAATATATAAATCATATTTTTTGAAAGAATAGCTGTGAAGTAATTTTTGATAAAGGAAGGGGATGAGGAAATTTGATCACAACACAGACACATTGGATGGATAACAGACACAGTGGGTGGATAACAGACACAGTGGGTGGATAACAGACACATTTTTGGAAATGTGGGCAAAATTAGAATGTAGTCAAGATCAGGACCCATGTTAGCACCAGGTAGAAATGGGGCTTGAGATATACAATACTATCGTTTAAAAACAAAAAGAGGCGATGTTATACAAAACATCACTTTTCCCCCGCTAAAGTAAACTTCCCATATTATTACAGTCAAAAAAGTGTTAAACAAATCAAAATGTATTTGAGATTCTTCAAAATAGCCACCCTTTGCCTTGACAGCTTTGCACACTCTTGGCGTTCTCTCAACCAGCTTCACCTGGAATGCTTGATTTGTTGAACACCTTTTTTTGGTTACTACATGAATCTATATGTGTTATTTCATAGTTTTGATGTCTTCACTACTATTCTACAATGTAGAAAATAAAGAAAAACCCTTGAATGAGTTGTTGTGTCCAAACTTTTGACTGGTAGTGTATATGGAATTAATGCTATTCTATTATTGTCTGTCTGTGCCGTTTTAAAAGCACATATACAACCACCCAGCGTCCAAGATTATTATACAGATTGGTAGTTATTCAGGCGAATCATCTTAAAGCGTGGAATGGACTTCTTTAAAGCCAAGGAACGCGTAACTCTCTCCCTCTCGGATAAAGTGACGCCCAAGGCTTTAGGACGGATGACATCACAATGAATAACAAGAACTCCCTGGCCCGAACCACAGAGAGACGGGGGGGGGAAGTTCCACAGCGTTAGGTGGAACCTGGGTCGTGTTCAGTAGGGCACACCGTAGTAGCAAAAAAAAAAGTTTAGAAGCAGGGGGGAAACAAAAATCAGCTTTCTTATTGGACAAGTACAGATAGTCCCTCCCTGTTTTGGAGTATTTTCTTCAATTTCGAGCCTAATTAACACGACCCTTAACTGTCTCTCTGGTTGCGTCCCAGTCCATATATAGTGCCCTACTTTTGAATAGGGTGCCAATATGTTCCCTCTCTCCTACTAGAGGTCCCCAGGTTTCTGGTGGCAGGTGTTGCAGACACGCACTGGGTGGTCCCAACCCCTAGAGGGCACCGCTCTGCGTTCAGGGGAGCAGTCGTCACACACGCCCTGGCCGCAGGCCCTGCAGTGGTGGATGGAGAGACGCGGGGCGGAGAAATCTCTCTGACACTCACAGCAGCATCGGATATCTTGGTCTGGAACCCAGTAGGCTGGACGAGCTGCATCCTTCATCAGACCTAGAGGGAGAGGAGAGGACACACAGTTATACCCAGACACACACTTTAGTTTTGGAAGACATGGCTATGTCAAAGTGACCCATCACAGTTTTCCCTCTTATTAAAAGCTACAATATATGTCATTTTTTGGGGGCGACCCGACCAAATTCACATAGAAGCACGAGTTATAGATCCGTCATTCCCATTGTCACTCCACCAGCTGCATATCTGCTCTTTTTCTATGCTTCCTGTTTTTTTGGCGTCTGTTACTTTTGTAATCCAGCTTCAAAACAGCTGAAAATCTATTTTTGGTTTAATGAAAATCTATTTTTTAGATGGTACAATGACTGCTTGTTTTGTCACATACACTGAACTCAGGCAAACCATTTAGAATTTTAGCACCCAGGAGAAGGAGGAGTGATTTCTGCATGTTGCACCTTTACATTTTTTTAACTTTCTTCTCTTATTGACCTTACAGTGAGTCACGTACACCGCCCTGCTCCTACAGACAGTGAGTCGCGTACACCGCCCTGCTCCTACAGACAGGGAGTCGCGTACACCGCCCTGCTCCTACAGACAGTGAGTCACGTACCCACCCTGCTCCTACAGACAGTGAGTCACGTACACCACCCTGCTCCTACAGACAGTGAGTCACGTACACCACCCTGCTCCTACAGACAGTGAGTCGCGTACACCACCCTGCTCCTACAGACAGTGAGTCACGTACACCGCCCTGCTCCTACAGACAGTGAGTCACGTACACCGCCCTGCTCCTACAGACAGTGAGTCACGTACACCGCCCTGCTCCTACAGACAGTGAGTCGCGTACACCGCCCTGCTCCTACAGACAGTGAGTCGCGTACACCGCCCTGCTCCTACAGACAGTGAGTCGCGTACACCGCCCTGCTCCTACAGACAGTGAGTCGCGTACACCGCCCTGCTCCTACAGACAGTGAGTCGCGTACACCGCCCTGCTCCTACAGACAGTGAGTCGCGTACACCGCCCTGCTCCTACAGACAGTGAGTCGCGTACACCGCCCTGCTCCTACAGACAGTGAGTCGCGTACACCGCCCTGCTCCTACAGACAGGGAGTCCGTACTGCTCCTACAGACAGTGAGTCGCGTACACCGCCCTGCTCCTACAGACAGTGAGTCGCGTACCCGCCCTGCTCCTACAGACAGTGAGTCGCGTGCTCCTACAGACAGTGAGTCGCCCTGCTCCTACAGACAGGGAGTCGCGTACACCGCCCTGCTCCTACAGACAGTGAGTCGCGTACACCGCCCTGCTCCTACAGACAGTGAGTCGCGTACACCGCCCTGCTCCTACAGACAGTGAGTCGCGTACACCGCCCTGCTCCTACAGACAGTGAGTCGCGTACACCGCCCTGCTCCTACAGACAGTGAGTCGCGTACACCGCCCTGCTCCTACAGACAGGAGTCGCGTACAGACAGACAGGAGTCGCGTACACCGCCCTGCTCCTACAGACAGTGAGTCGCGTACACCGCCCTGCTCCTACAGACAGTGAGTCGCGTACACCGCCCTGCTCCTACAGACAGTGAGTCGCGTACACCGCCCTGCTCCTACAGACAGGAGTCGCGTACACCGCCCTGCTCCTACAGACAGGGAGTCGCGTACACCGCCCTGCTCCTACAGACAGTGAGTCGCGTACACCGCCCTGCTCCTACAGACAGTGAGTCGCGTACACCGCCCTGCTCCTACAGACAGTGAGTCGCGTACACCGCCCTGCTCCTACAGACAGTGAGTCGCGTACACCGCCCTGCTCCTACAGACAGGGAGTCGCGTACACCGCCCTGCTCCTACAGACAGGGAGTCGCGTACACCGCCCTGCTCCTACAGACAGTGAGTCGCGTACACCGCCCTGCTCCTACAGACAGTGAGTCGCGTACACCGCCCTGCTCCTACAGACAGTGAGTCGCGTACACCGCCCTGCTCCTACAGACAGGAGTCGCGTACACCGCCCTGCTCCTACAGACAGTGAGTCGCGTACACCGCCCTGCTCCTACAGACAGTGAGTCGCGTACACCGCCCTGCTCCTACAGACAGTGAGTCGCGTACACCGCCCTGCTCCTACAGACAGTGAGTCGCGTACACCGCCCTGCTCCTACAGACAGTGAGTCGCGTACACCGCCCTGCTCCTACAGACAGTGAGTCGCGTACACCGCCCTGCTCCTACAGACAGTGAGTCGCGTGACACCGCCCTGCTCCTACAGACAGTGAGTCGCGTACACCGCCCTGCTCCTACAGACAGTGAGTCGCGTACACCGCCCCCTGCTCCTACAGACAGTGAGTCGCGTACACCGCCCTGCTCCTACAGACAGTGAGTCGCGTACACCGCCCTGCTCCTACAGACAGTGAGTCGCGTACACCGCCCTGCTCCTACAGACAGTGAGTCGCGTACACCGCCCTGCTCCTACAGACAGTGAGTCGCGTACACCGCCCTGCTCCTACAGACAGTGAGTCGCGTACACCGCCCTGCTCCTACAGACAGTGAGTCGCGTACACCGCCCTGCTCCTACAGACAGTGAGTCGCGTACACCGCCCTGCTCCTACAGACAGTGAGTCGCGTACACCGCCCTGCTCCTACAGACAGTGAGTCGCGTGCCCTGCTCCTACAGACAGTGAGTCGCGTACACCGCCCTGCTCCTACAGACAGTGAGTCGCGTACACCGCCCTGCTCCTACAGACAGTGAGTCGCGTACACCGCCCTGCTCCTACAGACAGTGAGTCGCGTACACCGCCCTGCTCCTACAGACAGTGAGTCGCGTACACCGCCCTGCTCCTACAGACAGTGAGTCGCGTACACCGCCCTGCTCCTACAGACAGTGAGTCGCGTACACCGCCCTGCTCCTACAGACAGTGAGTCGCGTACACCGCCCTGCTCCTACAGACAGTGAGTCGCGTACACAGACAGTGAGTCGCGTACACCGCCCTGCTCCTACAGACAGTGAGTCGCGTACACCGCCCTGCTCCTACAGACAGTGAGTCGCGTACACCGCCCTGCTCCTACAGACAGTGAGTCGCGTACACCGCCCTGCTCCTACAGACAGTGAGTCGCGTACACCGCCCTGCTCCTACAGACAGTGAGTCGCGTGCTCCACCGCCCTGCTCCTACAGACAGTGAGTCGCGTACACCGCCCTGCTCCTACAGACAGTGAGTCGCGTACACCACCCTGCTCCTACAGACAGTGAGTCGCGTACACCGCCCTGCTCCTACAGACAGTGAGTCGCGTACACCGCCCTGCTCCTACAGACAGTGAGTCGCGTACACCACCCTGCTCCTACAGACAGTGAGTCGCGTACACCACCCTGCTCCTACAGACAGTGAGTCGCGTACACCACCCTGCTCCTACAGACAGTGAGTCGCGTACACCACCCTGCTCCTACAGACAGTGAGTCGCGTACACCACCCTGCTCCTACAGACAGTGAGTCGCGTACACCACCCTGCTCCTACAGACAGTGAGTCGCGTACACCACCCTGCTCCTACAGACAGTGAGTCGCGTACACCACCCTGCTCCTACAGACAGTGAGTCGCTCCTACAGACAGTGACACCACCCTGCTCCTACAGACAGTGAGTCGCGTACACCACCCTGCTCCTACAGACAGTGAGTCGCGTACACCACCCTGCTCCTACAGACAGTGAGTCGCGTACACCACCCTGCTCCTACAGACAGTGAGTCGCGTACACCACCCTGCTCCTACAGACAGTGAGTCGCGACAGTGACACCACCCTGCTCCTACAGACAGTGAGTCGCGTACACCACCCTGCTCCTACAGACAGTGAGTCGCGTACACCACCCTGCTCCTACAGACAGTGAGTCGCGTACACCACCCTGCTCCTACAGACAGTGAGTCGCGTGAGTCCTACAGACAGTGAGTCGCGTACACCACCCTGCTCCTACAGACAGTGAGTCGCGTACACCACCCTGCTCCTACAGACAGTGAGTCGCGTACACCACCCTGCTCCTACAGACAGTGAGTCGCGTACACCACCCTGCTCCTACAGACAGTGAGTCGCGTACACCACCCTGCTCCTACAGACAGTGAGTCGCGTACACCACCCTGCTCCTACAGACAGTGAGTCGCGTACACCACCCTGCTCCTACAGACAGTGAGTCGCGTACACCACCCTGCTCCTACAGACAGTGAGTCGCGTACACCACCCTGCTCCTACAGACAGTGAGTCGCGTACACCACCCTGCTCCTACAGACAGTGAGTCGCGTACACCACCCTGCTCCTACAGACAGTGAGTCGCGTACACCACCCTGCTCCTACAGACAGTGAGTCGCGTACACCACCCTGCTCCTACAGACAGTGAGTCGCGTACACCACCCTGCTCCTACAGACAGTGAGTCGCGTACACCACCCTGCTCCTACAGACAGTGAGTCGCTACACCACCCTGCTCCTACAGACAGTGAGTCGCGCGGCCTACACCACCCTGCTCCTACAGACAGTGAGTCGCGCGGCCTGCTACGCCGTGAGTCGCGCGGCCTGCTACGCCGTGAGTCGCGCGGCCTGCTACCCTGCTCGCTGAGACAGTGAGTCGCGTACACCACCCTGCTCCCTACAGACAGTGAGTCGCGCGGCCTGCACCACCCGCGGCCTGCTCCTACAGACAGTGAGTCGCGCGGCCTGCTACGCAGTGAGTCGCGCGGCCTGCTACGCAGTGAGTCGCGCGGCCTGCTACGCAGTGAGTCGCGCGGCCTGCTACGCAGTGAGTCGCGCGGCCTGCTACGCAGTGAGTCGCGCGGCCTGCTACGCAGTGAGTCGCGCGGCCGCGGCCTGCTACGCAGTGAGTCGCGCGACCAGTATTCAGAACACCTTTTCCACATTTTGTTCCATTACAGCCTTATTCTAAAATGGATAAAATACCATTTTCCCCTCATCAATCTACACACAATACCTCATAATGACAAAGCAAAAACAGGTTTTTAGAAGAAAATTTTTGCAAATACCTTATTTACAGTATTCAGACCCTTTGCTATGAGACTCTAAATTGAGCTCAGGTGCATCCTGTTTCCATTGATCATCTTTGAGATGTTTCTACAACTTGATTGGAGTCAACCTGTGGTAAATTCAATTGATTGGACATGATTTGGAAAATCACACCTGTCTATATAAGGTCCCACAGTTGACAGTACATGTCAGAGCAAAAACAAAGCCATAAGGTGGATGGAATTGTTCGTAGAGCTCCATGACAGGATTGTGTCGGGGCACAGATCTGGGGAAGGGTACCAAAACATTTCTGCAGCATTGAAGGTCCCCAAGGACACATTGGCCTCCATCATTCTTAAATGGAGGAAGTTTGGAACCACCAGACTCTTCCTAGAGCTGGCCGTCAGGCCAAACCGAGAAATCGGGGGAGAAGGGCCTTGGTCAGGGAGGTGACCAAGAACCCGATGGTCACACTAACAGAGCCCCAGAGTTCCTCCGTGGAGATGGGAGAACCTTCTCTGCAGATCCCACCAATCAGCCTTTATGGTAGAGTAGGCAGACGGAAGCCACTCCTCAGTAAAAGGCACATGACTGTCCGCTTGGAGTTTGCCAAGAGGCACCTAAAGTCTCTCAGTGAAACAAGATTCTCTAGTCTCTCTTGAGAAACAAGATTCTCTAGTCTGATGAAACCAAGATTGAACTGAATGTCAAGCGTCACGTCTGGAGGAAACCTGCCACCATCCCTACGGTGAAGCATGGTGGTGGCAGCATCACGTCTGGAGGAAACCTGCCACCATCCCTACGGTGAAGCATGGTGGTGGCAGCATCACATCTGGAGGAAACCTGCCACCATCCCTACGGTGAAGCATGGTGGTGGCAGCATCACGTCTGGAGGAAACCTGGCACCATCCCTACTGTGAAGCATGGTGGTGGCAGCATCATGTCTGGAGGAAACCTACCACCATCCCTACGGTGAAGCATGGTGGTGGCAGCATCACGTCTGGAGGAAACCTGCCACCATCCCTACAGTGAAGCATGGTGGTGGCAGCATCATGCTATGGGGATGTTTTTCAGCGGAAGGGACTGGGAGACTAGTTCAGGACCGAGGGAAAGATGAAAGTAGCAAGTACAAAGAGATCCTTGATGAAAACCTGCTCCAGAGCAACCCTAAGCACAGAGCCAAGGCAATGCTGGAGTGCCTTCGAAACAAGTCTCTGAATGTCCTTGAGTGGTCCTGTCAGAGCCCGGACTTGAACCCGATCGAATATCTCTGGAGAGACCTGAAAATAGCTGTGCAGCGATGCTCCCCATCCAACCTGACAGAGCTTGATCTGCAGAGAAGAATGGGAGAAATTTCCCAAATACAGGTGTGCCAAGCTTGTAGCGTCAAACCCAAGAAGAATCGAGGCTGTAATCGCTGTCAAAGGTGCTTCAACAAAGTACTGAGTAAAGGGTCTGAATAATTATGTAAATGTGATATTTATTTATTTTTTAAAAACTTTTTCACTTTGTCATCATTTGGTATTGTGTGTAGAAGGATGGGAGGGAAAAACAATTGAATCCATTTTAGATTAAGGCTGTAATGTAACAAAATGTTGAAAATGTTAAGGGGTCTGAATACTTTCCGAATGCACTGTATGTAGTGGTGACCACAGAGTAATCTAGACTACAGTACTCACCCAGAGGACTGCAGTACTCACCCAGAGGACTGCAGTACTCACCCAGAGGACTGCAGTACTCACCCAGAGGACTGCAGTACTCACCCAGAGGACTGCAGTACTCACCCAGAGGACTGCAGTACTCACCCAGAGGACTGCAGTACTCACCCAGAGGGATGTATGTAGTGGTGACCACAGAGTAGTCTAGACTACAGTACTCACCCAGAGGGATGTATGTATTGGTGACCACAGAGTAGTCTAGACTACAGTACTCACCCAGAGGACTACAGTACTCACCCAGAGGACTACAGTACTCACCCAGAGGGATGTATGTAGTGGTGACCACAGAGTAGTCTAGACTACAGTACTCACCCAGAGGGATGTATGTAGCGGTGACCACAGCTCCCAGTGTATTCTGAACAGCCTCTCCTACTCTCCTACTGAGTGTCCCTCCTTCCTCCTCCTCCAACGCGGCATCCAGCAGCTCTGCAACACACGCACAGAAGGAAGGAAGGGTAAAAAAATATTATTCGTAAGATATGGCAACCAGAAAATAAGAGTAGGGGGGAAAAAAGTCAAAAGGGGGAAAACCTTGAGGCAAGCAACACTGAAGCATGCATGATAGCACCAGCTGTTCCGGAAGACTGTGATCACGCTCTCCGTAGCCGATGTAAAACCTTTAAACAGGTCAACATTCACAAGGACACAGGGCCAGACGGATTACCAGGACGTGTACTCAGAGCATGGGTGGACCCAACTGGCAAGTGTCTTCACTGACATTTTCAACCTGTCCCTGACTGAGTCTGTAATACCAACATGTTACCTCGATTAACCTGTGCCCCCGCACATTGACTCTGCCGGTACCCCCTGTATATAGCCTCATTACTGTTATTGTATTATTCATTGTTTACTTCAATTTATTTAGTAAATACTTAACACTTGTTTTTTCTTAAAACTGCATTGTTGGTTAATGGTCTGTCAGTAAGCGTTTCACTGTATGGTCTACACCTGTTATATTCGGCGCATGTGACAAATAACATATGATTTGATTACACGATTTACCACCTAATTTTGATGTTCATGTGACATCCGGGTTTATCTAAGAGTATTCTTTAAAGACCTATTGGGACATCATAGTATAACTGTAGACATCATTTTTGATATACAACAACGTCCTTACCTTCTGAGACGCTCCGGTTCAGGAAGCAGGCATCACAGACCCGTACGGGGGCGAGCCCCCAGCCCCTCTCAGGAACAGGACGGTTCTTGGTGGAGCAGCCGTCACAGAAGCCCTCTCCACAGGCACGGCAGTGGTGCTTAGTATCGTTGTCCTGGAACACCTCACTGCACTTAGAACATTTCTGTTACAGAGAACACAGAGAACACGGAGAACACAGAGAACACAGAGACACAGAGAACACAGAGAACACAGAGAACACAGAGAACACAGAGAACACAGAACACAGAGACCACAGAGAACACAGAGAACACAGAGACCACAGAGACCACAGAGACACAGAGACACAGAGAACAGAGAACAGAGACCACAGAGAACAGAGACAGAGAACACAGAGACACAGAGAACACAGAACACAGAGAACACAGAACACAGAGACACAGAGAACACAGAGAACACAGAGACCACAGAGACAGAGACCACAGAGACACAGAGAACACAGGAGAGAGATTATATCACAGGCTGAAAACACAAGCACACATAGGAGAAATGGACAGTCTATACACAGTCATCAGAGAAATGGACAGTCTATACACAGTCATAAGAGAAATGGACAGTCTATACACAGTCATCAGAGAAATGGACAGTCTATACACAGTCATCAGAGAAATGGACAGTCTATACACAGTCATAAGAGAAATGGACAGTCTATACACAGTCATCAGAGAAATGGACAGTCTATACACAGTCATCAGAGAAATGGACAGTCTATACACAGTCATAAGAGAAATGGACAGTCTATACACAGTCATCAGAGAAATGGAGAGTCTTTACACAGTCATCAGAGAAATGGAGAGTCTTTACACAGTCATAAGGGAAATGGACAAACATGTTCACTGCACAGCTGAGGCATAATACCTCAATTTAGGGAATCACTGGCTAGGAATGGGATCCCATGATTGGATCCACGCTGTGTCTAAACCTGTGTGTCCAGATGGCTGTGAGGACCACGTACCAGGATGAGAGAGTTGGGTTTCCAGTAGGCCGGGGCAATCTGGTCGGTGAGCCAGGAAGTGACAGCTTTGGCAGGTTTCACACTGAGCTCTGACACACTCTGGGAGATGTAGTTCACACCGTCCAACAGTCTCTGAGCTGCATTGTTGTTGTCCTTCAGAAAACCATCCGACTGGAGAGGAGAGAGGGAGGGGAGAAGGACAGAGAGAGAGAAGAGGGAGGGGGGAGAGGAAGAGGGAGAGAGAGAGAGGGAGAGACAGAGAGAGAAGAGGAGGGGGGGAGAGAAGAGGGAGAGAGAGAGGGAGGAAGAGAGGAGAAAAGGGGGAGAGAGAGGGAGGAGAGAAAGGAGGAGGAGAGAGGAGGGGAGGAGGGAAGGGGGAGAGAAAAGAGAGGAGAGGGGGAGAGAGAAGCGAGGAGAGAAGAGCGAGAGAGAAGGGGGGGAGAGAAGAGGGCAAGAGCGAGGAGAGGAGAGAGGGGAGAGAGATCCGAGGAGAGAGAGAGAGAGAGAGAGAGAGAGAGAGAGAGAGAAGAGAGAGAGAGAGGGAGAGAGAGAGAGGGAGAGAGAAGAGGGAGGAAAGAGAAGGGGGAGAGAAAGAGGGAGGAAAGGGAAGAGGGAGAAGAGGGGAGGAGGAGAGGGAGAAAGGGGGAGAGAGAGAGGGAGGAAAGAGAAAGGGGGAGAGAGAAGAGGGAGGAAAGAGAAGGGGGAGAGAGAGGGAGGAGGGGGAGAGAGAGGGGAGGAAAGAGAGAGAGAGGGAGGAAAGAAAGGGGAGAGAGAGAGAGAGGAAAGAGGGGGGAGAGAGAGGGAAAGAGAAGGGGAGAGAGAGAGAAGAGGGAGGAAAGGAAGGGGGAGAGAGAGGGGGAAAGAGAAGGGGAGAGAGAGGGAGGAAAGAGGGGAGAGAGAGAGGGAGAAAGAGAAGGGGGAGAGAGAGAGGAGGAAGAAGGGGAGAGAGAGAGGGAGGAAAGAGAAGGGGGAGAGAGAGAGGGAGGAAAGAGGGGGGAGAGAAGAGGGAGAAAGAGAAGGGGGGATGGAGGGAGAGAGACATTGAGAGAGGAGGGAGGAAGAAGAAGGGGGAGGAAAGAGAAGGGTAGGAGAAGGGAGGAAAGCTCTCCACTAGGAAACAGGGCAGAGAAGAAGACATTACAAAGATGGAGAAAAGAAACAAAGAGAGAATGCCTTTGGAGGTGAGAGACATTGTTAATGGCTGGGTGAAGGGTGACTCTCCTGGTAGGTTTACATATTGCTCTCCACTAGGAAACAGTGCAGTCCACTATGACATTACAAATATGGAGAAAGAAACAAATCAATGCCTTTATGGTCATGTCCTCTCGCCCTCATACAAGTGGACCAGAACCTAAACTCTACCCCGTCTAGCCCTCTTACAAGTGGACCAGAACCTAAACTCTACCCCGTCTAGCCCTCTTACAAGTGGACCAGAACCTAAACAGGTATCATATTACCAACAGGCCCTGAGACCCTGTAAATCAGCAGACAGGAGACAGGTGTCATATTACCAACAGGCCCTAAGACCCTGTAAATCAGCAGACAGGAGACAGGTGTCATATTACCAACAGGCCCTAAGACCCTGTATATCACCAGACAGGTATCATATTACCAACAGGCCCTAAGACCCTGTAAATCAGCAGACAGGAGACAGGTGTCATATTACCAACAGGCCCTAAGACCCTGTAAATCTCAGAGTAGGAGAGATGCCCCTCCCCTCTCAGAATAGGAGAGATGCCCCTCCAGAATAGGAGAGATGCCCCTCTCAGAATAGGAGAGATGCCCCTCCCCTCTCAGAATAGGAGAGATGCCCCCCCTCCCCCTCTCAGAATAGGAGAGATGCCCCTCCCCTCTCAGAATAGGAGAGATGCCCCTCCCTCTCAGAATAGGAGAGATGCCCCTCCCCTCTCAGAATAGGAGAGATGCCCCTCCCCTCTCAGGAGGAGAGATGCCCCTCCCCTCTCAGAGTAGGAGAGATGCCCCTGCCCCTCTCAGAGTAGGAGAGATGCCTCTCAGAGTAGGAGAGATGCCTCTCAGAGTAGGAGAGATGCCCATCGCCTCTCAGAGTAGGAGAGATGCCCACCGCCTCTCAGAGTAGGAGAGATGCCCCTCGCCTCTCAGAGTAGGAGAGATGCCCCTCCCCCTCTCAGAGTAGGAGAGATGCCCCCCTCTCAGAGTAGGAGAGATGCCCCTCCCCTCAGAGTAGGAGAGATGCCCCTCCCCTCTCAGAGTAGGAGAGATGCCCCTCCCCTCTCAGAGGAGAGAGGAGGAGATGCCCCTCCCCTCTCAGAGTAGGAGAGATGCCCCTCCCCTCTCAGAGTAGGAGAGATGCCCCTCCCCTCTCAGAGTAGGAGAGATGCCCCTCCCCTCTCAGAATAGGAGAGATGCCCCTCCCCTCTCAGAATGCCCCTCCCCTCTCAGGAGGAGAGATGCCCCTCCCCTCTCAGAATGCCCCTCCCTCTCAGGAGAGATGCCCAGAGTAGGAGCCCCTCCCTCAGAGTAGGAGAGATGCCCCTCCCCTCTCAGAGTAGGAGAGATGCCCCTCCCCTCTCAGAGTAGGAGAGATGCCCCTCCCCTCTCAGAGTAGGAGAGATGCCTCTCTCAGAGTAGGAGAGATGCCCCTCCCTCTCAGAGTAGGAGAGATGCCCCCCCTCGCCTCTCAGAGTAGGAGAGATGCCCCTCCCCTCTCAGAGTAGGAGAGATGCCTCCCCTCAGAATAGGAGAGATGCCCCTCCCCTCTCAGAGTAGGAGAGATGCCCCTCCCCTCTCAGAGTAGGAGAGATGCCCCTCCCCTCTCAGAGTAGGAGAGATGCCCCTCCCCTCTCAGAGTAGTAGAGATGCCCCTCCCCTCTCAGAGTAGGAGAGATGCCCCTCCCCTCTCAGAGTAGGAGAGATGCCCCTCCCCTCTGAGTAGGAGAGATGCCCCTCCCCCCCTCAGAGTAGGAGAGATGCCCCTCCCCTCTCAGAGTAGGAGAGATGCCCCTCCCCTCTCAGAATAGGAGAGATGCCCCTCCCCTCTCAGAGTAGGAGAGATGCCCCTCCCATCTCAGAGTAGGAGAGATGATGAAGGATCAGTTTTGCCTGATATAGATCCAATGATTAAAAGGACATGGACCTGCCCATAGAACAACACTCGTACTCTGAGACGCTGCATGAATACGGGCCCAGGCATAAGTAGGGGAGCCCTCTGTTCTTACCCCAGGCCAGATGTGTTGTATTTCAGTCCTGACCACTGTGTCCACTGGGTCCTGGTTCCCGTACCAGTACTGCCTACTTCTGTAGATAACTCCACAGTTGGGACACTCTATCACATACCTGTAAACAACAACAACAACACTTCAGTTCAGCTAACACACTCTCTCAGTTATACTATCAGAGATCAGATGTGATCAGCTGAAACATTGAAAGTCAGAAAAATAAAAGGACTTTCCATTAGAGGTCGTGACTCACTATGACATCAGAACAGGATATTATAATGAGGAGTTCTACGTGTTCAGGACTCACCCAGACCAGGCGTACGTGGCCAGACCAAACCAGGGAGAGTCAGAGGAGGCTGTCGTCTTGGGAATCACAATCACCTCCTTCCCTCCCTCATAGCACGCCTGAGGAGCAGAGAGCACATGCTCAGACAAAGCCGCGTGTGTGTGGGAGTGAGTGAGTGAGAGTGTGAGTGAGTGAGTGAGTGAGTGCGAGTGTGAGTGAGTGAGGGAGAGTGTGAGTGAGTGAGTGAGTGAGTGAGTGAGTGAGTGAGTGAGTGAGTGAGTGAGTGAGTGAGTGAGTGAGTGAGTGAGTGTGAGTGAGTTAGTGATTGAGTGAGTGTGAGTGATTGAGTGAGAGAGTGTGAGTGAGTGAGTGAGTTAGTGATTGAGTGAGTGTGAGTGAGTGAGACTGTCTGTCTGTGTTCCTACTTTACAGGTGTAGATGCGGTTGTCGTATTGAGCAGTGTAGCGACAGCGGTGTTTAGCCTCGTGATCCACTTCCTCTTTCAGATGGTTCATACTGTTCACACAGCCAGACCTGACAGGAAGAGGTTTATTACTGTACTGTTCATTACAGTCAGACCTGACAGGAAGAGGTTTATTACTGTTCATTACAGTCAGACCTGACAGAAAGAGGTTTATTACTGTACTGTTCATTACAGTCAGACCTGACAGGAAGAGGTTTATTACTGTTCATTACAGTCAGACCTGACAGGAAGAGGTTTATTACTGTTCATTACAGTCAGACCTGACAGGAAGAGGTTTATTACTGTTCATTACAGTCAGACCTGACAGGAAGAGGTTTATTACTGTTCATTACAGTCAGACCTGACAGGAAGAGGTTTATTACTGTTCATTACAGTCAGACCTGACAGGAAGAGGTTTATTACTGTTCATTACAGTCAGACCTGACAGGAAGAGGTTTATTACTGTACTGTTCATTACAGTCAGACCTGACAGGAAGAGGTTTATTACTGTACTGTTCATTACAGTCAGACCTGACAGGAAGAGGTTTATTACTGTACTGTTCATTATAGTCAGACCTGACAGGAAGAGGTTTATTACTGTTCATACAGCCAGACCTGACAGGAAGAGGTTTATTACTGTACTGTTCATTACAGTCAGACCTGACAGGAAGAGGTTTATTACTGTAGTGTTCATTACAGTCAGACCTGACAGGAAGAGGTTTATTACTGTACTGTTCATTACAGTCAGACCTGACAGGAAGAGGTTTATTACTGTTCATTACAGCCAGACCTGACAGGAAGAGGTTTATTACTGTACTGTTCATTACAGTCAGACCTGACAGGAAGAGGTTTATTACTGTACTGTTCATACAGCCAGACCTGACAGGAAGAGGTTTATTACTGTACTGTTCATTACAGTCAAACCTGACAGGAAGAGGTTTATTACTGTTCATTACAGTCAGACCTGACAGGAAGAGGTTTATTACTGTACTGTTCATTACAGTCAGACCTGACAGGAAGAGGTTTATTACTGTTCATTACAGCCAGACCTGACAGGAAGAGGTTTATTACTGTAGTGTTCATTATAGTCAGACCTGACAGGAAGAGGTTTATTACTGTTCATTACAGTCAGACCTGACAGGAAGAGGTTTATTACTGTAATGTTCATACAGTCAGACCTGACAGGAAGAGGTTTATTACTGTTCATTATAGTCAGACCTGACAGGAAGAGGTTCATTACAGCCAGACCTGACAGGAAGAGGTTTATTACTGTTCATTACAGTCAGACCTGACAGGAAGAGGTTTATTACTGTAATGTTCATACAGTCAGACCTGACAGGAAGAGGTTTATTACTGTACTGTTCATACAGTCAGACCTGACAGGAAGAGGTTTATTACTGTACTGTTCATACAGTCAGACCTGACAGGAAGAGGTTTATTACTGTACTGTTCACACAGCCAGACCTGACAGGAAGAGGTTTATTACTGTTCATTACAGTCAGACCTGACAGGAAGAGGTTTATTACTGTACTGTTCATACAGTCAGACCTGACAGGAAGAGGTTTATTACTGTACTGTTCATACAGTCAGACCTGACAGGAAGAGGTTTATTACTGTACTGTTCACACAGCCAGACCTGACAGGAAGAGGTTTATTACTGTTCATTACAGCCAGACCTGACAGGAAGAGGTTTATTACTGTACTGTTCATACAGCCAGACCTGACAGGAAGAGGTTTATTACTGTACTGTTCATTAAAATCAGACCTGATAGGACAAAGATGATGTTAGTTGGTGTTATTGTCCTGTTGGAGGTAATATATTCCTGGTGGTATTTTCCAGAATAATTATCAGGTGGTATGTAGCAGCTCCGATGTTATATTCATTTACCATGTAATAACAACATACCAGCTGAACACCGTACAGTAATAGAAAGCATTCCTGAACACTGAGCAGACAGATGAGAGATAACTGAACACTGAGACAGGGAGATAACTGAACACTGAGACAGGGAGATAACTGAACACTGAGACAGGGAGATAACTGAACACTGAGACAGGGAGATAACTGAACACTGAGACAGAGAGAGAGACACCTTCCTACAGCTGAGAGATAACTGAACACTGAGACAGGGAGATATCTGAACACTGAGACAGAGAGAGACACCTTCCTACAGCTGAGAGATATCTGAACACTGAGAAAGAGAGAGAGACACCTTCCTACAGCTGAGAGATATCTGAACACTGAGACAGAGAGAGACACCTTCCTACAGCTGAGAGATATCTGCACACTGAGACAGAGAGAGACACCTTCCTACAGCTGAGAGATAACTGAACACTGAGACAGAGAGAGACACCTTCCTACAGCTGAGAGATATCTGAACACTGAGACAGAGAGAGACACCTTCCTACAGCTGAGAGATATCTGAACACTGAGACAGAGAGAGACACCTTCCTACAGCTGAGAGATAACTGAACACTGAGAAAGAGAGAGAGACACCTTCCTACAGCTGAGAGATATCTGAACACTGAGACAGAGAGAGACACCTTCCTACAGCTGAGAGATAACTGAACACTGAGACAGAGAGATATCTGAACACTGAGACAGAGAGAGACACCTTCCTACAGCTGAGAGATAACTGAACACTGAGACAGAGAGATATCTGAACACTGAGACAGAGACAGAGACACCTTCCTACAGCTGAGAGATATCTGAACACTGAGACAGTGAGATATCTGAACACTGGGACAGAGACAGAGAGATAACTGAACACTGAAAGAGAGAGAGAGAGAGACACCTTCCTACAGCTGAGAGATATCTGAACACTGAGACAGAGACAGAGAGATAACTGAACACTGAGAAAGAGAGAGAGAGACACCTTCCTACAGCTGAGAGATATCTGAACACTGAGACAGAGAGATATCTGAACACTGGGACAGAGACAGAGAGATAACTGAACACTGAGAAAGAGAGAGAGAGACACCTTCCTACAGATAAGGGATAACTGAACACAGACAGAGAGAGATAACATCCTACAGCTGAGAAATAACTGAACACTGAGACAGAGAGATATCTGAACACTGAGACAGAGAGAGATAACATCCTACAGCTGAGGTATAACTGAACACAGACAGAGAGAGATAACATCCTACAGCTGAGGGATAACTGAACACAGACAGAGAGATATCTGAACACTGAGACAGAGAGATAACTGAACACAGACAGAGAGAGATAACATCCTACAGCTGAGGGATAACTGAACACTGAGACAGAGAGAGATAACTGAACACAGACAGAGAGAGATAACTGAACACAGACAGAGAGAGTTAACTGAACACAGACAGAGAGAGATAACTGAACACAGACAGAGAGACTCACCCACAGCTGAGACAGATACTGGAGCAGGTGAAGTATTCATCAGGGAAGAAAGAGTTACTGGCCAGGTGCTCTTCTGGGATATCCCCACTGAAACGCTCACTCAGGGCCTAGAAGGGAGAGAGAGCGCTTAGTCACAGGTGTTGGTTTAAAACAGCTGGTCATTCATTATTTACAAAACACTCACACACACAACTGCACACAGGTTGGCATTTATTGTCATGAATGTTGGTATGGAGGCAGCTCTGCAGAGTGATCACTAGCTAGACTCAAAGTAAAAAATACAAATCTGATTTTAAACCTAACCTTAACCACACTGACAACCCTAATGCAGCATTTCCCAAACTCGGGACCCCAAGAGGGGCACGTTTTGGTCTCCCCCCCACTACACAGCTGATTCACGTTACCAGAGCTTGATGATGAGTTGATTATTTGAATCAGCTGTGTAGGGGGGGTTCAAACCAAAATGTGCACCTCTTGGGGTCCCGAGTTTGGGAAATGCTGCATTAGGGTTGTCAGTGTGGTTAAGGTTAGGTTTAAAATCAGATTTTGGGGAACGTTGCCCTAATGCCTAACCCTAAATGAAGACAATATAATTTTGACTTTGCAGCTGGCCCATCTAGTGGAAAATCGCTCAGTGCTGCCTACCGGGCAAGATTCGTGACAATAAACATCAACCTGCACACACACACACACACACACACACACACACACACACACACACACACACACACACACCTACACACCTACCTGCAGGGCTCTGTATATGACGTTTGCAGAACGTGGTGAGCGGGTAGTGTTGTTATCTAACTGTTGCTCCAGACTACGCAGGAGACCGCTGAAGTCTGTCGGGGGGTTGTAGGTTCGAGTCCCACGGTACTGGATGGAGCTGAAGGCCTCGGGGAAAAGACCCAGCTTTCTGAAACGCTCCTGAAGCAGACGCTCTGCAGACTCTGATGGGTTGTCTGGAGAGAGACGGAGAGATATAGAGGAGGGAGAGAGATATATATAGGAGGAGAGGGAGAGAGGGGGAGAGAGAGAGGGAGAGAGATATATATAGGAGGGAGAGAGAGATAGAGGAGAGGGAGAGAGGGGGAGAGAGAGATAGGAGGGAGAGAAGGGTGGAGAGAGATATATATAGGAGGAGATGGAGAGAGGGGGAGAGAGAGAGAGAGGAGGAAGAGAAATATAGAGGAGGGAGAGATATATATAGAGGAGAGGGAGATATGGGGAGGGAGAGAGATATATATAGAGGAGAGGGGGAGAGAGAAGAGGGAAAGACATTAGCTATAGGTGACCAGAATGACATGTTATTTCCACTTTCTAAAATGAAAAGTGAATTGAGGACAACCCTACTACGGCCTATATCTCTGTCCTCCTAAATCAAATCAAACCCTGTCCTCCTAAATCAAATCAAACCCTGTCCTCCTAAATCAAATCAAACCCTGTCCTCCTAAATCAAACCAAACCCTGTCCTCCTAAATCAAATCAAACCCTGTCCTCCTAAATCAAACCAAACCCTGTCCTCCTAAATCAAACCAAACCCTGTCCTCCTAAATCAAACCAAACCATGTCCTCCTAAATCAAACCCTGTCCTCCTAAATCATACCTGTCCTCCTAAATCATACCCTGTCCTCCTAAATCATACCCTGTCCTCCTAAATCAAACCAAACCATGTCCTCCTAAATCAAACCCTGTCCTCCTAAATCATACTCTGTCCTCCTAAATCATACCCTGTCCTCCTAAATCATACCCTGTCCTCCTAAATCATACCCTGTCCTCCTAAATCATACCTGTCCTCCTAAATCATACCCTGTCCTCCTAAATCAAACCCTGTCCTCCTAAATCATACCCTGTCCTCCTAAATCATACCCTGTCCTCCTAAATCATTTATAAAGCACGTTTCTTACAGGGAATGCATTGCAAGGTGCTTAATTAACTATTCAAATAATACAAGATGAGAAAAATAAAACAAAACCTTTTCTAAATGAAAGATGAAAATAGTAAAACAACAATAAAATAGATAATAGTATAGATAGTTTTAAAAAATCATTCTATATTATCTATACTCAGTAAAAGGCTAAAAAGGTGTCTTAAGATCTTTCTTTAAAAATCTTTACAGTTTCTGAGGGCCTCAGGTCCTGCGGGAGGCTGAAAACAGTCTCACCAGGCCAGGACCGTAGGGGCTGAAGACAGTCTCACCAGGCCAGGACCGTAGGGGCTGAAGACAGTCTCACCAGGCCAGGACCGTAGGGGCTGAAAACAGTCTCACCAGGCCAGGACTGTAGGGACTGAAGACAGCCTCACCAAGCCAGGACCGTAGGGGCTGAAGGCTGTCTCACCAGGCCAGGACCGTATGGGCTGAAGACAGTCTCACCAGGCCAGAACTGTAGGGGCTGAAGGCTGTCTCACCAGGCTAGGACCGTAGGGGCTGAAGGGCAGCTCACCAGGCCAGGACCATATGGGCTGAAAACAGGCAGTCTCACCAGGCCAGGACCGTAGGGGTCTCACCAGGCCAGGACCGTAAAACAGTCTCACCAAGCCAGGACCGTAGGGGCTGAAGGCTGTCTCACCAGGCCAGCACCGTATGGGCTGAAGGCAGTCTCACCAGGCCAGGACCGTAGGGGCTGAAAACAGTCTCACCAGGCCAGGACCGTAGGGGCTGAAGGCTGTCTCACCAGGCCAGGACCGTAGGGGCTGAAGGCTGTCTCACCAGGCCAGGACCGTAGGGGCTGAAGGCTGTCTCACCAGGCCAGGACCGTAGGGGCTGAAAACAGCCTCACCAGGCCAGGACCGTAGGGGCTGAAGACAGTCTCACCAGGCCAGGACCGTATGGGCTGAAGACAGTCTCACCAGGCCAGCACCGTATGGGCTGAAGACAGTCTCACCAGGCCAGGACCGTAGGGGCTGAGGAGGCTGTCTCACCAGGCCAGGACCGTAGGGGCTGAAGACAGTCTCACCAGGCCAGGACCGTATGGGCTGAAGACAGTCTCACCAGGCCAGGACCGTAGGGGCTGAAGGCTGTCTCACCAGGCCAGGACCGTAGGGGCTGAAGACAGTCTCACCAGGCCAGGACCGTAGGGGCTGAAGGGCAGCCTCATCAAATGTTTAGGTTCTGACCGATGGAACAACAAACTCCTAACTCTCTACGCTGCCGCCAGTATCCAGCAACTTCTCACAGCCATTGAAGAGGAGTGGGACAACATTCCACAGGCCACAATCAACAGCCTGATCAACTCTATGTGAAGGAGATGTGTCGCTCTGCATGAGGCAAAATGGTGGTCACACCAGATACTGACTGGTCTTCTGATCCACACCCCTACCTTTTCTTTAAGGTATCTGTAACCAACAGATGCATATCTGTCTTCCCAGTCATGTGAAAACCATAGATTAAGGCCTAATGAATTTATTTCCATTGACTGAATTCCTTATATGAACTGTAACTCAGTAAAATCTTAGAAAATTTGATGTTGATATTTTTATTCAGTATAAAAAGCCAGTGCCAGAGGACCGGATATCTTTAAAGCCTGACATGTATTCATTCACACGCAAGGCCACGTAACGCATTCAAATCAATAAAAACATTTTTAAATCAATTCTAAAAACGAACAGGTAACCAAATGCAGGGATACCTACACCTGATCCCAGCATTTTATCTCTCTACAGATGGCTCGTCCATTCTAACTTTACCCGATAACTGATATAGCCTGGTCCCAGATCTGTTGTCTCCTTCTATAGCCTGGTCCCAGATCTGTTGTCTCCTTCTATAGCCTTGTCCCAGATCTGTTGTCTCCTTCTATAGCCTGGTCCCAGATCTGTTTGTGCTCTGGACAACTCCATTACAATCATTGGCATGAAAATGATTGACAATGAGTTGGCACGATAGCGCAAACAGCCTGGCAGACAGGCTAAATGCCAACCAGTACCACCTACCTGATCCCAGTTAGTTTGGGTGTGGATGGTCCCATGTAAGTGAGTGAACATTCTAATAGGTTATACTGAACTGTTTCCACAAGAGCCACGTGTTAGGTTTTCACCCAATAGTACCTTAACCTCTTGATAAGCCTGGCAATGCCAACCCTGTACCTGAGCCCAGTAACTTGGTGTGGACGGTCTCATGGAAGATAATAACAGCTGGTCCCAGAGTGGACAGAGGGACGTCCAGGCCACACCGGGCCGTAGTGGCCTTCAGCTCCCTGGTGAAGTGCTTCAGATAGGCGTCCGACGCGTCGCCTAGGAACTTGAACAGGTCGTCGTGGAGACGGTCGGCGTGGGTACGGTAGATGATGAGGTCGGAGACGGCTAGGACTTTGAGGAGCAGCCGGGTGCGCTGGCCCTGATTGGATCCTGGGTGGCCAATAGAGAGGAAGTGTTAGTAGATGCCTGGTTATTGCTCCCACCGTTATCTTTATTTGATATGATATCAGATTAAATCGGTGTCAATTGCGTAAATAAAAATGTCACAGCTGCTGACATTTAGCAACATTCATGTAATTGCCCCTCTCTCCTCCTCACCTGCCCCCAGCAGTCCCTCTGTGTCGATCACCACCACTCTGTGGATGGGGTCCATGGCAGCCCAGACCCCCACGGTGCATGACTCCTGAGTGGGGGACGTCTGGAACACCTCCCGCCCCAGGAAGAAGGTATGGTTCAGTGTGTGGGACTTCCCCTCCCCTGTGTTCCCGAAGATAGACACGACCTTGAGGAGTTCCTCAGGTCTACAGTCCAGCCGGCTCACAAAGTCTTCCTCATCCTTCAACTACAGGGGAAAGACAACAGAGCCTGAGGTGAGCTAGTTTAATCACCAACCGAGGTAATAGAGCACAGCGTATTTCTCATTTAGTGACCTACTTTTGACCCGTAGACATATTGTCAAAAGTAGTGCACTATCATAGGTCTCTGATCAAAAAGTACTGAACTTTATAGGCAATATGGTGCTATTTGGGATGAAGTCTAGGTAATGTTAACCTGTATTTGCTTCGACTGCCTGCAGTCCGGGTCGAAGGACCATTATTTTTTTTATTTCTCCTTGGCCTTCCGTACAGGAAGCCTGTCCATTGTAGACTGGCTCATACAGACTGGCTTTCAGATCTAAAACGTCCCTAGGGGTTCGTGGCTACGGATACGTGGTTTCTATGGGTGTTGTTTCAATACCTGGATCGTAACATGTCTACATCCCAAATGGAACACTAATCTATAGTAGGTTCTGGTCTAAAGTAGTGCCCTATATAAGGAATAGGGTGCCATAGGGCTCTGGTCTAAAGTAGTGCCCTATATAGGGAATAGGGTGCCATTTGAGATGTACCCCAGGTCATAATGATATCACTCACCTGCATCTCCTCCTTCGCATCCACCAGTAAGAAGCTGCACACCTTCTCTAGTTTTGCCTTGAGGGCCTCCATCTCCCCTCCATCCCCAGCCTCCAGGCTACTATCCTGGACTTGACCGGGAGGAGGGTAGGGGGTCACGGGGTGCTTCCTCTTGTTTACCCCGCTATGGGTCCGCTTCTGGCAATCCAGACACAGGTTGATTTTACAGCCCTGGCAGCGCACCACCGCCCTCAGCCTGCCCCCGTTCACCCCACACCCGCTGCTGTCGCCCTTACAAGAGTCACAGAATGGAACGTGTCCCGGGGCGATGCGGACACGGTCATGGTTCCTCATGCGTTCCTGACGATGGAGCTCTAGTTCGCAGCGGACGCACTGCAGGCTGCCGCACTCGTCGCATTCAAAGGCGGCCTCGTCTGAGCCACCGCAGGCGTAGCTCTCCTGACACACCAGGATGGTGTTCATCCCTTTATCTACCGACGGACCTTGACCACTCATAATGATCGCTTCAGTATGCTACTGCTAACAAGTGCACCTTTCTGTCGATAACCTGTACCCGATGAGTCTAAAACTGCACTGCGAAACCAAACTGCTTGGAAATATGCTTATGACTATATTCTATAGTGTTACAGATTTAAATGTATTCTTCTCTAGCGTATTATGTGGTTGTTTTTTTCTGGTAGAGGTGTCTCTTCTATACTCCCCAAAACACTTAGCAGATGGACAATTTAATATGAACTGTGAGAGGTCACTTTGACAAAGCCATATGTCATCAAAGTGCCTGTCTGTCAGCAAAACAATCACAACAACGACATCCTACATACATGTCCAGACATGCAGCTATCCTACAAGCCCCACATGCAAGTAATCGTTAGCTGTCAATCAGCAATAACATTGTATTTATCTTGCTACTGCTAGTTAGCCTACTGTACGGTTAGCTGCTGCTGCTGTTGTTGTTGTTGTTGTTGTTGTTGTTGTTGTTGTTGTTGGCTAAGCCAATTTGACAGCAGAAATAGGCAACGGTGACAGTGTAAAAAAAAAAAAACATCAACAAATCCGCTTTATAACAAAAGATGACACTCGCGTATTTTTCAGTTCCTCCACATCACCTCAAACGACCAAATTTCTCAACCACTAAAACCATCCACAAAACCCTTCGTCGAAAAACAAATAAAAATGGACGACGGCTGTTCCCGTAACCTAAACCGTTACTTCTACAGAGGAAAAACGCTATAATATTTTAATAGAAAACATGGCATCCAGTGCAACTTAATTCAGCACAAAGACACCGTTATTATGTATAGATTTGTTAAGAATAATTACAGCTAGATTTCTTTCGATGATGTTCCCAGTTTCATCAGCTGATCGGCTTGTTTTGATCCAGAGGTTAAAAGTTACACCACGCATAGCATTCTGGGAAATGTAGTAATGCCAGTAGTTGTTGTTGCTTTAAATCGCTTTAATGTATCAATAATATGACTACATTCCCCACTATGCAACTCAACTCACTATGCAACTTAATGTTTGTAGTTTGTTAGCTGGCTAGGTAAGTCAAAGAGGTTTTCAAATCGATTTTGTCCAATAATCAATACTTAGTTAAAGGAAATGCATGCCATTCCGGATCCATACAATATGTTCGTTTTAAAATATATATATATTTTTCTGTCTCCACATTGTTAGCTAGCTAGTAATGTTATCTCACTGCTATCTGAAGACGTTACAGCTAGCCTACAGTAGTTTGGAAATGGCCAGATATCGCTCCAGCCGTAATTGATCTCTCTGGAGTGTCAAAGTCACTCGGGTTTTTTAGCAGGGAGTTCACAGTCAGCTCCACTAAAGTCTCCATAGGCAGAATGATGGCGTACAAATGTGCTGTCTGTCTATCTGCCTACACATATTCTGATTTACTGAGGTAAGGACACTAGGGCGGTGTCAGTCCCAAATGCCACCATATTCCCTGTACAGTGTACTACTTTGGACCAAAAAGTACTACACCTTATATGGAATAGGGCCATTTGGGACTCCTCCTCGATGCCTACTGGCACGTGCATCAGTGGTCAACAATCCTGCTCTTGGAGATCTCCTGGGAGTGCAGGCTTTTGTTCTTGCCCGACACTAACAATCTGTTTCAACCAACTGTGCTGTGCTGGGATAGAACAAAAGCCCACAACACCAGTAGCTCTCCAGAGCCACAGTTGGTGACCACTAAACTAGGTGACTCAGATGTATGCATAGAAATTATATGATACATGCTATATGTTAAATATGCCTAAATGTCTCTTACTGGTGTGACCTTGTACAGTTCAGTTAGTTCAACATCAATTTCTCTACTTCATTCCAGAACACAGCCGTTCTCTCCAGTGTCATAATCATCTTCCCTGTCGGTATGATGGTTCACATCCACTTTGTGAAGGTGGACCATGTGAGACTCATCATTGGTTCCCTGGGTGACCAGGTGTCCTCTAGCCACGCCTCCTGCACGGAGTCCTACAGACTTCATAGATATGGGCAAGATCAAAGACATAGTAAATTAAAATGAAGCTATTGTGAGGTTCTGTGTTATACACTATAGCCCTTGCAATATCATATGTGATGGAATATTATTTGCTGTTGGCTTGTGTGGGTATATGTGTTATCCAACATAGCTGACTTGAGACATTGTTAAGGCCTTTCTAGTGATGGAAAAATACAGGATAACATGAAGACAGGAACTGTGTAATGAGTTGGGGGGGGGGGGCACATTCAGAACGTAGTGATGCGAGAACAAACAGTCTTTTGTTAGAGAACAGGAGCCAGGTGTATGATAACTGTATTGAGTGTGTGAGCGCATATATATTCTACACAACTACAACGACTGACCGCTGAAGCGCCAAGGAGGCTGGGACCAGCTCGGGCGCCAACAATCAACGATAGGCTGAGTGAGTTTAAACCACGCCCAGTCTCTACTCTGACAGGCCGGTTCGGAAGTAGGAACTACTTCTGTCCAGAGTATTTTATAATATCTTTGTCAGGAACAAGTCAGTTCTCTGTTTGCCCTGCGAGGTGTGACAGAGAGCCCGTATATACTGAAATTGCATTTACCACTTATTGCTTAGCTAATAAAAAATACATAGCATACAATGGGTGACTCAGTGTCATACTTATCCTGATACGAGGTTCGATTGACGCAACCCTAACACTATTCACATGGTGAGGAAGATCAAAGACATAGTAAATTAATGAAGCTATTCACATGGTGAGGAAGATCAAAGACATAGTAAATAATGAAGCTATTCACATGGTGAGGAAGATCAAAGACAATACTGAGTTATTTGTTTTCCTGCCAATCTACGTGTCTACAGTTGATTTGATCATCACTAAAGTCATTGATTTGCGTCTCGTTCAGGAGAAGCTAGGTGGATCCTGCTATCTTAAAGGTTGATGATTTGCAAGGGCAGGGCAGTCAACAACGTTAACCTATTTGTTTCAGCAAACAGTCATCTACTACCTGTGCATCCTGCTGAAGGACCTCGCAGATCTTGATGACATTTCTTGCGTGGTCCCGCTGTTTCAGGTGAGCCTCAGAGTCATTAGAGTGATCTGTAAAATACAGTTTACGATGCATGTGTGTGTGTTTAGTAAAACAACACTAATGTTCTTGCTGTTGGTTAAAGTTGAATGAAAATGACTACTTTCACCTTTGAATTTTGAATTGAATTTCACCCTGTTACATCTCTATTAAACCTGTTTGAATGTTAACCTACATATTATTAGAGAGTCAAAGACAAGACTGAGCTGCCTTGTCAAAGTGTACAAGAGCAGCCAGGAGATTCTAGCAAAGTGATGATGGTGATGACATTAAAGGAAGTGCATGTCATTCTGGTCATTTGGTAAACCACCTGGGTAAAGCCCTGTCACTGACATCACTGCATACCAAGTCATGCAACATGTTTATTAATATTTATTATGGTTATGTTATCAATTCTCAATGGAAAGAAACATGATGACGATACACCTGACTGAATATTTTTGAGATACTTTTAAAACACACGCCAGGTTTTCAGTAATAGAAGAAACCTTTTAGGTCGGTCATCCAACTAAAATACGAGTTTCGTTACAGAATAGTTTATGAATGTAGGTCCTTAATTAAGAGCTACGTAATGTTATTATTTACTCAGATGCCTTAGATACCCGTCTCCATTTATTTTATTTTAATAATCAATCTACCTGAACAGAGTGTTTCCTGTAACCATGCCCTTATATACCGGTAATCATTTTAAGGATTTCTTATTGAAACAATCTATTTAGAAATAGTTTTTATGCTTTTTTAAAATGTTGTATTATTGTATATATTCTATTTGAAGAGTTAATAGTGTTTATTATCATGTAATAAATTGTTACCATCACTAGCTGCTATTCTTTCCATCGCCAATAGAGGACAGGACCTACCACCTTTGTCTCAAACAGAACCACTTCCACCTCACACACAGGCCGATGATTGTAGGAAAACAAGAATCTGTTCTTAAACTGACTTGCCTAGTTAAATAAAGGTAAAATATACTAATTATTATTATCTGACCAAGATGCAAAGCTCTACACTTTTAATTCTTAAAATCTGATTTTAAATTTAACCCTAACCTGAATCAAATTGCTTACCTTACGCCTAACACTTACCTTACGCCTAACACTAATCTTTAAATTAGGACTGAAAGGCTATTTTTAAATTCGTTCTATTTTTTTTCTTGGCCACAGTGGGAACCTGGGCCTACAGCCACAGTATGCAGATGGTTTAGAAAAGGATAAGATCTGAACCCAGCTGATCCAGATGGACACTAGTGGGAACCTGGGCCTACAGCCACAGTATGCAGATGGTTTAGAAAAGGATAAGATCTGAACCCAGCTGATCCAGATGGACACTAGTGGGAACCTGGGCCTACAGCCACAGTATGCAGATGGTTTGAAAAGGATAAGATCTGAACCCAGCTGATCCAGATGGACACTAGTGGGAACCTGGGCCTACAGCCACAGTATGCAGATGGTTTAGAAAAGGATAAGATCTGAACCCAGCTGATCCAGATGGACACTAGTGGGAACCTGGGCCTACAGCCACAGTATGCAGATGGTTTAGAAAAGGATAAGATCTGAACCCAGCTGATCCAGATGGACACTAGTGGGTCAGTCAGTGCAGCGGAGTACTGCACTATGCAAACTAACACACTTACACAATATGTGTAAGTGTGTTAGTTTGCATAGTGCAGTACTCCGCTTATCTCCCACAGGGTATTCACTGGGCCGCGTCCCAATTGTCACCACGTAGGGAATAGGGTCCCATTTGGGACGCATTAAAAAGTTTCATAAGCCGTATGCCCTCTGTCTCTGTTCTATAGCCAAAACCCTACCTACTTCATTGACATGACATAGCAGCACTATTAGCATCTCTATGGCTGGGAGCTGTAGATATGTTAACCTACTGTTGGTGTTTAACACCACAGAAACTGATAAGGATTTAAAGGGGGTCAGAGAGGTTGGAACGATCAAATTAACATAGTGAATGATTACCTAGTTCATTGACAGAACTTGTTGAGGTGTGTTTGTGTCTACTATACGCATGCCTCTTTTCATACTAATTGAATATAGCCTTTGTAATTGAATATAGCCTTTGTAATTGAATGTAGCCTTTGTAATTGAATATAGCCTTTGTAATTGAATATAGCCTTTGTAATCGAATATAGCCTTTGTAATTGAATCTAGACTTTGGAATTGAATCTAGACTTTAATTGAATATAGCCTTTGTAATTGAATCTAGACTTTGTAATTGAATATAGCCTTTGTAATTGAATATAGCCTTTGTAATTGAATCTAGCCTTTGTAATTGAATCTAGCCTTTGTAATTGAATCTAGCCTTTGTAATTAAATCCAGCCTTTGTAATTGAATCTAGACTTTGTAATTGAATCCAGCCTTTGTAATTGAATCTAGCCTTTTTAATTGAATCTAGCCTTTGTAATTGAATATAGCCTTTCTAAATTAATCTAGACTTTGTAATTAAATCTAACCTTTTTAATTTAATCTAGCCTTTGTAATTTAATCTAATTTTTGTAATTTAATCTAGGCCAAGATAAAATTGTTCTCATGGATGGCTGCCTACTTCCCATCTATTTATAACTGAATATATTGGGACAAAGCAACACGAATGCACCTACCATAACAGTGTCCCAAATAGCACCCTATTCCCTATATAGTGCACTACTATAGACCAGAGCCCTATTCCCTATATAGTGCACTACTATTGACCAGAGCCCTATTCCCTATGTAGTGGCACTACCATAGACCAGAGCCCTATTCCCTATATAGTGCACTACTTTAGACCAGAGCCCTATTCCCTATTTAGTGCACTACTTTAGACCAGAGCCCTATTCCCTATATAGTGGCACTACTATAGACCAGAGCCCTATTCCCTATATAGTGCACTACTATAGACCAGAGCCCTATTCCCTATATAGTGGCACTACTATAGACCAGAACCCTATTCCCTATATAGTGGTACTACTATAGACCAGAGCCCTATTCCCTATATAGTGCACTACCATAGACCAGAGCCCTATTCCCTATATAGTGCACTACCTTAGACCAGAGACCTATTCCCTATATAGTGCACTACTATAGACCAGAACCCTATTCCCTATATAGTTATATACTTTATATTTACAAGCAGCAGACTGTCTGATACTGACTGTAGACAAGCAGCAGACTGATGCTGACTGTAGACAAGCAGCAGACTGATACTGACTGTAGACAAGCAGCAGACTGATACTGACTGTAGACAAGCAGCAGACTGATGCTGACTGTAGACAAGCAGACTGATACTGACTGTAGACAAGCAGCAGACTGATACTGAGTGTAGACAAGCAGCAGACTGATACTGACTGTAGACAAGCAGCAGACTGACACTGACTGTCTGATACTGACTGTAGACAAGCAGCAGACTGACACTGACTGTCTGATACTGACTGTAGACAAGCAGCAGACTGACACTGACTGTCTGATACTGACTGTAGACAAGCAGCAGACTGACACTGACTGTCTGATACTGACTGTAGACAAGCAGCAGACTGACACTGACTGTCTGATACTGACTGTAGACAAGCAGCAGACTATAGAGTATCAGACTATAGAGAAAGACGATACCTAGTCTCTACCCTTCACTTAGGGAAAGGGGGATACCTAGTCAGTTGTACAACTGAATGCATTCAACTGAAATGTGTCTTCTGCATTTAACCCCTCTGAATCAGAGAGGTGCAGGGGGGGGGACTGCCATCGTCGACATCCAGGACTGCCATCGTCGACATCCACGTCTTCAGCGCCCGGGGAACAGTGGGTTAACTGCGATGCTCAGGAGCAGAACGACATATTTTTACCTTGTCAGCTCAGGGATTCGATCCAGCAACCTTTTGGTTACTGGCCCAACACTAACCACTAGGCTACCTTCTCTAACTACTAGGCTACCTGCTCTAACCACTAGGCTACCTTCTCTAACCACTAGGCTACCTGCCTCTAACCACTAGGCTACCTTCTCTAACCACTAGGCTACCTGCTCTAACCACTAGGCTACCTGTCTCTAACCACTAGGCTACCTTCTCTAACCACTAGGCTACCTTCTCTAACCACTAGGCTACCTGCTCTAACCACTAGGCTACCTTCTCTAACCACTAGGCTACCTGCCTCTAACCACTAGGCTACCTTCTCTAACCACTAGGCTACCTGCTCTAACCACTAGGCTACCTGTCTCTAACCACTAGGCTACCTTCTCTAACCACTAGGCTACCTTCTCTAACCACTAGGCTACCTGCTCTAACCACTAGGCTACCTTCTCTAACCACTAGGCTACCTGCTCTAACCACTAGGCTACCTTCTCTAACCACTAGGCTACCTGCCTCTAACCACTAGGCTACCTTCTCTAACCACTAGGCTACCTGCTCTAACCACTAGGCTACCTGCCTCTAACCACTAGGCTACCTTCTCTAACCACTAGGCTACCTGCTCTAACCACTAGGCTACCTGCTCTAACCACTAGGCTACCTGCTCTAACCACTAGGCTACCTGCTCTAACCACTAGGCTACCTGCTCTAACCACTAGGCTACCTGCCTCTAACCACTAGGCTACCTTCTCTAACCACTAGGCTACCTGCTCTAACCACTAGGCTACCTGCTCTAACCACTAGGCTACCTGCTCTAACCACTAGGCTACCTGCTCTAACCACTAGGCTACCTTCTCTAACCACTAGGCTACCTGCCTCTAACCACTAGGCTACCTGCTCTAACCACTAGGCTACCTTCTCTAACCACTAGGCTACCTTCTCTAACCACTAGGCTACCTGCTCTAACCACTAGGCTACCTTCTCTAACCACTAGGCTACCTGCCTCTAACCACTAGGCTACCTTCTCTAACCACTAGGCTACCTGCTCTAACCACTAGGCTACCTGTCTCTAACCACTAGGCTACCTGCTCTAACCACTAAGCTACCTGCTCTAACCACTAGGCTACCTTCTCTAACCACATTAGGCTACCTGCTCTAACCACTAGGCTACCTGTCTCTAACCACTAGGCTACCTGCTCTAACCACCACGCTACCTGCTCTAACCACTAGGCTACCTGCTCTAACCACTAGGCTACCTGCCTCTAACCACTAGGCTACCTGTCTCTAACCACTAGGCTACCTGCTCTAACCACTAGGCTACCTGCTCTAACCACTAGGCTACCTTCTCTAACCACTAGGCTACCTGCTCTAACCACTAGGCTACCTGCTCTAACCACTAGGCTACCTGCTCTAACCACTAGGCTACCTGCTCTAACCACTAGGCTACTTGTCTCTAACCACTAGGCTACCTGCTCTAACCACTAGGCTACCTGCTCTAACCACTAGGCTACCTGCTATAACCACTAGGCTACCTGCTCTAACCACTAGGCTACCTCCCTCTAACCACTAGATTACCTTCCTCTAACCACTAGGCTACCTGCTCTAACCACTAGGCTACCTGCTCTAACCACTAGGCTACCTGCTCTAACCACGAGACCGCAGCTGGCTGTAGAGAAGCAGCAGGCTGTAGATAGGCAGCAGGCTGTAGAGAGGCAGCAGGCTGTAGAGAAGCAGCAGGCTGTAGAGCGGCAGCAGGCTGTAGAGAAGCAGCAGGCTGTAGAGAGGCAGCAGGCTGTAGAGAGGCAGCAGGCTGTAGAGAGGCAGCAGGCTGTAGAGAGGCAGCAGGCTGTAGAGAGGCAGCAGACTGTGGAGAGGCAGCAGGCTGTAGAGAGGCAGCAGGCTGTAGACAGGCAGCAGGCTGTAGAGAGGCAGCAGGCTGTAGAGAGGCAGCAGGCTGTAGAGAGGCAGCAGACTGTAAAGAAGCAGCAGAGAGACAGCAGGCTGTAGAGAGGCAGCAGATAGGCTACAGGCTGTAGAGAGGGCAGCAGGGCTGTAGAGAGGCAGCAGGCTGTAGAGAGGCAGCAGGCTGCAGAGAAGCAGCAGAGAGGCAGCAGGCTGCAGCAGAGAGGCAGCAGGCTGTAGAGAGGCAGCAGGCTGCAGAGAAGCAGCAGAGAGGCAGCAGGCTGTAGAGAGGCAGCAGGCTGTAGAGAGGCAGCAGACAGGCAGCAGGCTGCAGCAGAGAGGCAGCAGGCTGTAGAGAGGCAGCAGGCTGTAGAGAGCCAGCAGGCTGTAGAGAGGCAGCAGGCTGTAGAGAGGCAGCAGGCTGTAGAGAGGCAGCAGGCTGTAGAGAGGCAGCAGGCTGCAGAGAAGCAGCAGAGAGGCAGCAGGCTGTAGAGAGGCAGCAGGCTGTAGAGAGGCAGCAGAGAGGCAGCAGGCTGCAGCAGAGAGGCAGCAGGCTGTAGAGAGGCAGCAGGCTGCAGAGAAGCAGCAGAGAGGCAGCAGACTGTAGAGAGGCAGCAGGCTGTAGAGAGGCAGCAGGCTGCAGAGAGGCAGCAGGCTGTAGAGAGGCAGCAGGCTGCAGAGAGGCAGCAGGCTGCAGAGAGGCAGCAGGCTGTAGAGAGGCAGCAGACAGGCAGCAGGCTGTAGAGAGGCAGCAGGCTGTAGAGAGGCAGCAGGCTGTAGAGAAGCAGCAGGCTGTAGAGAGGCAGCAGGCTGTAGAGAGGCAGCAGACAGGCAGCAGGCTGCAGAGAGGCAGCAGGCTGTAGAGAGGCAGCAGGCTGTAGAGAGGCAGCAGGCTGTAGAGAGGCAGCAGGCTGTAGAGAGGCAGCAGGCTGCAGAGAAGCAGCAGAGAGGCAGCAGACTGTAGAGAGGCAGCAGGCTGTAGAGAGGCAGCAGGCTGCAGAGAGGCAGCAGGCTGTAGAGAGGCAGCATGCTGCAGAGAGGCAGCAGGCTGCAGAGAGGCAGCAGGCTGTAGAGAGGCAGCAGACAGGCAGCAGGCTGTAGAGAGGCAGCAGGCTGTAGAGAGGCAGCAGGCTGTAGAGAAGCAGCAGGCTGTAGAGAGGCAGCAGGCTGTAGAGAGGCAGCAGACAGGCAGCAGGCTGCAGAGAGGCAGCAGGCTGTAGAGAGGCAGCAGGCTGTAGAGAGGCAGCAGGCTGTAGAGAGGCAGCAGGCTGTAGAGAGGCAGCAGACAGGCAGCAGGCTGTAGAGAGGCAGCAGGCTGTAGAGAGGGGGCAGGCTGTAGAGAGGCAGCAGACTGTAGAGAGGCAGCAGGCTGTGGAGAGGCAGCAGGCTGTAGAGAGGCAGCAGGCTGTAGAGAGGCAGCAGACTGTAGAGAGGCAGCAGGCTGTAGAGAGGCAGCAGGCTGTAGAGAGGCAGCAGGCTGTAGAGAGGCAGCAGGCTGTAGAGAGGCAGCAGGCTGTAGAGAAGCAGCAGACTGTAGAGAGGCAGCAGGCTGTAGAGAGGCAGCAGGCTGTAGAGAAGCAGCAGAGAGTCAGCAGGCTGTAGAGAGGCAGCAGGCTGTAGAGAGGCAGCAGGCTGTAGAGAAGCAGCAGGCTGTAGAGAGGCAGCAGGCTGTAGAGAAGCAGCAGAGAGGCAGCAGGCTGTGGAGAAGCAGCAGAGAGACAGCAAGCTGTAGAGAGGCAGCAGGCTGTGGAGAGGCAGCAGGCTGTAGAGAGGCAGCAGGCTGTAGAGAAGCAGCAGGCTGTAGAGAGGCAGCAGGCTGCAGAGAAGCAGCAGAGAGGCAGCAGGCTGTGGAGAGGCTGCAGAGAGGCAGCAGGCTGCAGAGAAGCAGCAGAGAGGCAGCAGAGAGGCAGCAGGCTGCAGAGAAGCAGCAGAGAGGCAGCAGGCTGTAGAGAGGCAGCAGGCTGTAGAGGCAGCAGGCTGTAGAGAGTCAGCAGGCTGTAGAGAGGCAGCAGGCTGTAGAGAGGCAGCAGACAGGCAGCAGGCTGTAGAGAGGCAGCAGGCTGTAGAGGCAGCAGGCTGTAGAGAGTCAGCAGGCTGTAGAGAGGCAGCAGGCTGTAGAGAGGCAGCAGGCTGTAGAGAGGCAGCAGGCTGTAGAGAGGCAGCAGACTGTAGAGAGGCAGCAGGCTGTATAGAGGCAGCAGGCTGTAGAGAGGCAGCAGGCTGTAGAGAAGCAGCAGGCTGTAGAGAGGCAGCAGGCTGTAGAGAGGCAGCAGGCTGTAGAGAGGCAGCAGGCTGCAGAGAAGCAGCAGAGAGGCAGCAGGCTGTAGAGAGGCAGCAGGCTGTAGAGAGGCAGCAGGCTGCAGAGAAGCAGCAGAGAGGCAGCAGGCTGTAGAGAGATAGCAGAGAGGCAGCAGGCTGTAGAGAGGCAGCAGAGAGGCAGCAGACCATTTAATGTTTTCAGTGTCAGTTGAGTGTGACTGAGAATGATTTTCTTCCTCACACCTCTCCTCTGTATCTCAGGCTGAGCACTCTTTAAAATGGTCTCTCCTTTCTCGCTCACTCTCTCCTATCTGTTCTGTTTGCTTTCATAAAAGCCTCTGAGGTGGTTAATCAGGTCTGTCTCTTCATTAAAGCCTCTGAGGTGGTTAATCAGGTCTGTCTCTTCATTAAAGCCTCTGAGGTGGTTAATCAGGTCCATCTCCTCATTGAAGTATTTATTTTTTAATCAGAGCTCTATTTCTGCTTCTCCGGAGAATATTGTTTGGCAATATACCTGTAGTTTTTAAGGGAATTTCTCCAACAGAGCTGAAATTAACCATAAAAACCCCCTGTAGCTCATCAGAGCAGGAATAGACCTGATACCAGAACACCAATTGGCCTGTAGTTCAAAGTTCACAAACCTCATTCACTTTCTCAACAGGGCTTTTCCTTCCCTAGGCAGCTCCACCATGATCTATTTTCCCCTCAATCTCTGAGACCATCTGAAGCCCCACAGGCCTGTGAACCCTGACCCCCTCTACTTCCCTCTTCCTTCCCCTGTGTTCCCAGACTGCTCCAGGCCTGTGAACCCTGACCCCCTCTACCTCCCTCTTCCTTCCCCTGTGTTCCCAGACTGCTCCAGGCCTGTGAACCCTGACCCCCTCTACTTCCCTCTTCCTTCCCCTGTGTTCCACCACTGCTCCAGGCCTGTGAACCCTTTCCCTCCCTTTCTCCCTTGTGCTCCAGCCCGGCTCAGGGGCGTCAAAACAAGCAGAAGCGTGTGAGTTTATATCAGTTCAGGTCTGATCTGCCCCCTGCTTGGGAAAGACCAAGCCCCTCTACCAGGCCCCCCAGCCCCTCTCCTCTGCCCTCCCAGCCCCTCTCCCAGCCCTGACCCCCTGCTTGGGAAATGCCCAGCCCCTCTCATCTGCCCTCCTAGCCCCTCTGCCAACCCCCTGCTTGGGAAAGGCCCAGTCCCTCTCCTCTGCCCTCCCAGCCCCTCTCTCAGCCCTAACCCCCTGCTTGGGAAAGGCCCAGTCCCTCTCCTCTGCCCTCCCAGCCCCTATCTCAGCCCTAACCCCCTGCTTGGGAAAGGCCCAGTTCCTCAGCCCTCCCAGTCCCTCTCTCAGCCCTCCCAGTCCCTCTCCCAGCCCTCCCAGTCTCTCTTTCAGCCCTCCCAGTCCCCCTCTCAGCCCTCCCAGTCCCTCTCTCAGCCCTCCCAGTCCCTCTCCCAGCCCTCCCAGTCCCTCTCCTAGCCCTCCCAGTCCCTCTCCCAGCCCTCCCAGTCCATCTCCCAGCTCTCCCAGTCCCTCTTTCAGCCCTCCCAGTCCCTCTCTCAGCCCTCCCAGTCCCTCTCTCAGCCCTCCCAGTCCCTATCTCAGCCCTCCCAGTCCCTCTCCCAGCCCTCCCAGTCCCTCTCCCAGTCCCTCTTTCAGCCCTCCCAGTCCCTCTCTCAGCCCTCCCAGTCTCTCTCCCAGCCCTCCCAGTCTCTCTCCCAGCCCTCCCAGTTCTCTCCCCCGCCCTCGCAGTCCCTCTCCCCCCGCCCTCCCAGTCCCTCTCTCAGCCCTCCCAGTCCCTCTCTCAGCCCTCCCAGTCCCTCTCCCAGCCCTCCCAGTCCCTCTCTCAGCCCTCCCAGTCCCTCTCTCAGCCCTCCCAGTCCCTCTCTCAGCCCTCCCAGTCCCTTTCCCAGCCCTCCCAGTCCCTCTCCCAGCCCTCCCAGTCCCTCTTTCAGCCCTCCCAGTCCCTCTCTCAGCCCTCCCAGTCCCTCTCCCAGCTCTCCCAGTCCCTCTTTCAGCCCTCCCAGTCCCTCTCTCAGCCCTCCCAGTCCCTCTCCCCGCCCTCCCAGTCCCTCTCCCCGCCCTCCCAGTCCCTCTCTCAGCCCTCCCAGTCCCTTTCCCAGCCCTCCCAGTCCCTCTCCCAGCCCTCCCAGTCCCTCTTTCAGCCCTCCCAGTCCCTCTCTCAGCCCTCCCAGTCCCTCTCCCAGCTCTCCCAGTCCCTCTTTCAGCCCTCCCAGTCCCTCTCTCAGCCCTCCCAGTCCCTCTCCCCGCCCTCCCAGTCCCTCTCCCCGCCCTCCCAGTCCCTCTCTCAGCCCTCCCAGTCCCTCTCTCAGCTCTCCCAGTCCCTCTCTCAGCCCTCCCAGTCCCTCTCCCCGCCCTCCCAGTCCCTCTCCCCGCCCTCCCAGTCCCTCTCTCAGCCCTCCCAGTCCCTCTCTCAGCCCTCCCAGTAGTGAGAAGAACATCTGTGGTGTCACGTCCAATCCTCCTTCTCCTCTCAAGGTGTATAACTGTGTCAAATTGACAGTTTGTGAAGCCACAGCTGTCAGATACGAAATGCCTGAAGGGTTTTGGCATTCTTCCATGGGAGTTACTATCTGTGTCCCTTCGTTACCGCTCTGACTTGGCAGGCTGATAGGTGGGTACAGTTGAAGTCGAAAGTTTACGTTTACTTAGGTTGGAGTCATTAAAACTCGTTTTTCAAACCACTCCACAAATGTTCTTGTTAACAAACTATAGTTTTGGCAAGTTAGTGCATGACACAGATAATCTTTCCAACAATTGTTTACAGACAGATTATTTCACTTATAATGCACTGTATTACAATTCCATTGGGTCAGAAGTTTACATACACTAAGTTGACTGTGCCTTTAAACAGCTTGGAAAATTCCAATTATGTCAAGCTTCTGATAGGCTAATTGACATTAATTGGAGGTGTACCTGTGAATGTATTTCAAGGCCTACCTTCAAACTCAGTGCCTCTTTGTTTGACATCATGGGGAAATCAGCCAATACCTCAGAAAATAATTGTAGACCTCCACAAGTCTGGTTCATCATTGGGAGCAATTTCCAAAAACCTGAAGGTACCACATTCATCTGTACAAACAATAGTACGCAAGTATAAACACCATGGGACCATGCAGCCGTCATACTGCTCAGGAAGGAGACGCATTCTGTCTCCCAGAGATGAACGTACTTTGGTGTAAAAAGTGCAAATCAATCCCAGAACAACAGCAAAGGACCTTGTGAAGATGCTGGAGGAAACAGGTACAAAAGTATCTATATGAA
>NC_056433.1:7949465-7959465 GCF_018296145.1 Oncorhynchus tshawytscha | reverse complement strand
GCCTGAATTGTAATGTAAATTACGTTGAAATGCAACCTTACTCAAATAACCTGCTCTCCCTCCCTCCCTCCCTCCCTGTCTCGGCAAGCTAATCCTGTCAGACGGGCAGGGGTACCTCGGCGAATCTCTGTTCTGCCGGCTGTGAATGGATGACTTTACTCAACCTGCTCAGCCAGTCTGGTGAGCTGGAGAGAGAGCAGTGTACAGCAACAACGGGCCATAGAGATAGCCTCATTCTCCATTAGTATCTATGGTGAGAGGCTAATGCTAATGCTAGCATAGCTGAAGTATAGAAGTGTGTTTGTGTGTTATACAGACCTCCTAAGGAACTCTCTCTTCCCCAGGCATTGTTTACATTATTAGGACAAGCTACCTGTGCAGGTATGACATGTGTGGAGGAGTGATTGAGAGCCAAGAAAACCTTCCAAGTCGCTCTGGTGAACAACTACTGTCTCATGTAAAGCAGTGTGCCTGGTCAGATCACTGCATTCTGTTACATCATAGGATGTTATCAGTGTCGACATCCTGTCTGTCTTTTGCCTACATCCCAAATTACATCGTGTCTGTCTTTTGCCTACATCCCAAATTACATCGTGTCTGTCTTTTGCCTACATCCCAAATTACATCCTGTCTGTCTTTTGCCTACATCCCAAATTACATTGTGTCTGTCTTTTGCCTACATCCCAAATTACATCGTGTCTGTCTTTTGCCTACATCCCAAATTACATCGTGTCTGTCTTTTGCCTACATCCCAAATTACATCGTGTCTGTCTTTTGCCTACATCCCAAAAGACATTGTGTCTGTCTTTTGCCTACGTCCCAAATGACATCCTGTTCCCTAAAAGGCTCTGGGTAAATATAGTGCCCTATATCGAGCAATCAAACTCAACTCTGAACCACGAAGCCAGTTCCACTATCATTGTGGACACCAGGGACACCAGGTGGGGGATTCCCCTCTAATCAGGGACTGATTTAGACCTGGGACACCAGGTGGGTGATTCCCCTCTAATCAGGGACTGATTTAGACCTGGGACACCAGGTGGGTGATTCCCCCTCTAATCAGGGACTGATCTAGACCTGGGACACCAGGTGGGGGATTCCCCTCTAATCAGGGACTGATTTAGACCTGGGACACCAGGTGGGTGATTCCCCTCTAATCAGGGACTGATTTAGACCTGGGACACCAGGTGGGTGATTCCCCCTCTAATCAGGGACTGATCTAGACCTGGGACATCAGGTGTATGCGATTTAGTTATCAGGTAGAACAGAAAACCGTCAGGACTCTGGACCTCGTAGGGTCAGAGTTGAGTACCTCTGATGTAGGGAATGGGATGCTTACATTGTCTTTTAGTTAACCACCGACCAAGGACTGACCAGAATGACTTGACATCATTGACTTAGAACACAGGTGTGTACCACAGGAGGTTGGTGGCACCTTACTTAAGGCTGTGTCGTAACAAAATGTGGAAAAAGTCAAGGGGTCTGAAAACATTCCGAATGCATTGTACATGTCACTGTATATGTCATTCACAGGAGGTTGATGGAACTGTAAGTCTCTCTGCTATCCTTAGATCTTCATCCCTCTGAGCTCTGAGCTCCATTACAACGGTCTGAGACCTCACAGTGTGGTGGAACTGATCTCTGTCTGATCTGTGATCCTGTATATAGGCTGTGGTGAACAGGAGGTATGATGGAACTGTAAGTCTCTCTGCTATCCTTAGATCTTCATCCCTCTGAGCTCTGAGCTCCATTACAACGGTCTGAGACCTCACAGTGTGGTGGAACTGATCTCTGTCTGATCTGTGATCCTGTATATAGGCTGTGGTGAACAGGAGGTATGATGGAACTGTAAGTCTCTCTGCTATCCTTAGATCTTCCTCCCTCTGAGCTCTGAGCTCCATTACAACGGTCTGAGACCTCACAGTGTGGTGGAACTGATCTCTGTCTGATCTGTGATCCTGTATATAGGCTGTGGTGAACAGGAGGTATGATGGAACTGTAAGTCTCTCTGCTATCCTTAGATCTTCCTCCCTCTGAGCTCTGAGCTCCATTACAACGGTCTGAGACCTCACAGTGTGGTGGAACTGATCTCTGTCTGATCTGTGATCCAGTATATAGGCTGTGGTGAACAGGAGGTATGATGGAACTGTAAGTCTCTCTGCTATCCTTAGATCTTCCTCCCTCTGAGCTCTGAGCTCCATTACAACGGTCTGAGACCTCACAGTGTGGTGGAACTGATCTCTGTCTGATCTGTGATCCTGTATATAGGCTGTGATGAACAGGAGGTTGATGGCACCGTAAGTCTCTCTGCTATCCTTAGATCTTCATCCCTCTGAGCTTTGAGCTCCATTACAACGGTCTGAGACCTCACAGTGTGGTGGAACTGATCTCTGTCTGATCTGTGATCCTGTATATAGGCTGTGGTGAACAGGAGGTATGATGGAACTGTAAGTCTCTCTGCTATCCTTAGATCTTCCTCCCTCTGAGCTCTGAGCTCCATTACAACGGTCTGAGACCTCACAGTGTGGTGGAACTGATCTCTGTCTGATCTGTGATCCTGTATATAGGCTGTGGTGAACAGGAGGTATGATGGCACCTTACTTGAGAAGAACGGGCTGGTGGTAATGACAGGAGTGGAATCAGTGGAATGGAATCAAAATACATGGTTTCCATGGTTTCTAGATGTTTGATGCCGTTCCATTTCACTCCGTTCCGGCCTTTATTACGAGCCGTCCTCCCCTCAGCAGCCTCCACTGTTGTGTACCACGTGTGGGTTGTGGAGCCATACAGGGTATTTCAATACAGGTGTGATAAAATACACACTGCAGCATGTAATTATGAACGGCATGCTCAAAGCTCTGGAAAAACGACGATGGTCAACAGAAACTATCAATGGAATCCAAACATTGAACTGAAGAGGGTTTTACTGACATTTTAGAGTTGTCTATTTGTTCCACTGAATGTTACGTAACAAAAATATCTATTTAATTTCCTTTGGAAAATGTGGGGGCTTTTACCTCCTATGTGCTGTGAGGAATAATACAACTAGATAGTTACTTGAGACTGTTATGGAAGTCCCTGGTTCATTGAGACTGTTATGGAAGTCCCTGGTTCATTGAGACTGTTATGGAAGTCCCTGGTTCATTGAGACTGTTATGGAAGTCCCTGGTTCATTGAGACTGTTACGGAAGTCCCCGGTTGATTGAGACTGTTACGGAAGTCCCTGGTTCATTGAGACTGTTACGGAAGTCCCCGGTTGATTGAGACTGTTACGGAAGTCCCTGGTTCATTGAGACTGTTATGGAAGTCCCTGGTTCATTGACAAGGTCAAGTGACTGCCGTCACAGTCTATTGGGCCTTCAGCATCTCTCACCATTCCTGCCTCTCTCTCTGCTCCTGTCTCTGTCACCACTCCTGTCTCTCTCTCTGGTGCTGTCTCTCTCTGCTCTTGACCCGGAACCTGCCCCTCCGCCTGCCCTGCCGGAAGCTGGGCCCGCGGTTTGTGGGGCCATTTAAAGTCCAGAGGAGACTGAACGAGGTGTGTTACAGGTTACAGCTCCCCCCGATTACCGTATTAACCCCTCGTTCCATGTGTTTCTCCTCAGGCCGCTGGTGGCTGGTCCGTTCCAGGAGTCTGAGGTGCGGGAGGTCCCTCAGCCCCCTCTAGACATAGGGGGGGCCCTGGCGTACCTCGTTCGCTCTATACTGGATTTGAGGCGTCGGGCGAGGGGCCTTCAGTATCTCGTGGAGTGGGAGGGGTACGGTCCGGAGGACAGGTGCTGGGTACCGGTCGAGGACGTGTTGGACCCTTCAATGCTGCAGGAGTTCCACCATCTTTGTCCGGATCGCTCTGCACCTCGCCCCCAGGTTGTCCCCGAGGTCTGTGTCGAAGCGCTGCTGGAGCCGCGCGTCAAGGGGGGCGGGTACTGTCACGACTTCCACTGAAGTCGGTTCCTCTCCTTGTTCGGGCGGCGTTCGGCGGTCGACGTCACCGACCTTCTAGCCTTCCCTGATCCACTTTTCAATTTCCAATGGTCTTCCATCACACCTGGTTCCAATCCCATCAATTACATGTTGTGTATTTAACCCTATCATGTCCTTGTCGGTAATCGTTTCTTGTTGTGCTTATACAACGGTTTGCTGGTATTTACCGGGTTTTGTTTGACCCATTTATTGTATTGTTCTGTTGACGGTGGTTTATGGATATTAAGCGACACCGTTGTGAATCAGTTTCCTGACTTCTCTGCCGCCAGTACACACCTCACTACACTTCACTAGCTAAACGAAAATCCGCAAATCATCTGTTCTTCTGTCAAGAGTTACCCGCACGAGAGTGAGAAGACAGCTCGTCTATTCGGATGTTCTTGTGTTGTATTTGATTTTGCCTGCCTGCTAATCGTCTAGTGAGAGACAATTGAGATCTCATTATTCTGTAAGTCTGTGTTAAGCTCTGGGATAAAGAGCGTCTGTTGAATGACTCAGATGTAAAGGTAAGAAGGCTGTGTGGATTTCGTCACATCAACTAATCATGACAGATGACAACAATGCAGAGACGGAGATGGTAAGACATGAATCAATCAGGGGAATATGATGTTGTATTGAGTAATGTTCACTCAACCAGTCAGTCACAACATGTCATAACATGCCTTTATGAGGAGGAGGAGGAGGGGGGGGTGTAATCTCTAGGATGTCGGTTGTTTCGGTCGTGGTGGCATCATGTCCTTACTTGCTACTGTGCCACTTAGCTAACGTGTGTCCCGAGTTTATCTCTCTCTCTCTCACACACACACACGCACACACACACACACACACACACACACACACACCCTTCATCCCCCAGTGTGAGAACATCACCCCCACCTGATTCCCAGACAAGGACACGCCCAATCTGGGATCTCCCAGCCAATCACATCCCAGAATTGAAATGTATCATTCTATATTCAGATATAAACATGCTTAGCTGTCATTTTTCAAGACCCAAGGATCCAACAGACACAGAGCTTTACGGGTGTCCCAATAGCTTCCTATCCTCATCTCCTCATCACCTTTCCTTCATGACCTCTGGTCTAAATGGACTGGAAGGTTGAACTAGAACACCAGGAAGTGTGTTATTGACCTCTCAGTGGGGGTCACATGAGAACCAAGATTGAGGAAAGAAGGACGTTTCTGTATTTTGAGAGAATTGTATACATTAAATGGAAAATAATGGCTGATATCACAGTAGAAGGAGTCTTTCACCTAATCAACAACGACCAGTGTCTATCTGACACCAGTGGAGGCTGCTGATTGAGGACGGCTCATAGTAATGTCTGAAACGGAATCAATGGAATGGCATCAATCACGTGTTTTTAACATTCCAATTGATAACATTCCAATTGACTCAATGCCAGACATTATTATGAGCCGTCCTCCAATCAGCAGCCTCCACTGTCGGACACCTGGTGATGAAACAATGACCATCTGTCACATAGACTGAAACCCTGACTATTCCCTTTTTATACTGCTCTGCTACTGGCTGTCTATTATCTATCTATAGTCACTTTTCCCCTACCTACATGTGTAAATGACCTGGACTAACCTGTACCCCTGCACACTGACTCAGTACCGATACACCCTGTAAAGAGCCTTGTTATTGTTATTTTATTGGGTTACTTTTTATTACATTTTTTGTCTTTATTTAGTAAATATTTTCTGAACTTTATTTCTTGAACTGCATTGTTGGTTAAAACCTCTTAAGGATCAGGCCTTTTTTCTTCAATTTCCGCCTAAAATGACATACCCAAATCTAACTGCCTGTAGCTCAGGAAATGAAGCAAGGATATGCATATTATATTGCATTTTCTTGATACCATTTGAAAGGAAACACTTTGAAGTTTGTGAAAATGTCAAAATTAGGAGAATATTAACACATTAGATCTGGTTAAAGATAATACAAACATGTTTTCAAAACAAAATATTATTTCATCTTTGAAATGCAAGAGAAAGGTCATACAATCAGATAGGAGTTTAGGTGTAATTCTGGCAACCAGATAGCAGCAGTATGTGTGTAAAGTTTCAAACTGATCCAGTGAAGCATTACATTTCTGCACAATATTTTGTATCAAGTCTGCCAGGAGTTTGAATTGGTCATTTGATACATGGTGCAAATACATAACTATAGAGAACATACAAACATGCTATGGTCATAAAAAATGTAAGTTTAAACACATCCAAGAATGTCATACATGATGGACAAATAGCTTCCCTTCAGAAAAAACACTGACCTTCACACATGGGGGGGTCCAGAGGCAGCAGGGGTTCAAACTGTAGAACCCAGTTCCTACATTTCAATATAAAAATTGTTTTTATCAAACAAAACTATGCTACCTTTTATCTATGGGACCCTCAGGATGACCAATCAGAGCCAGATAACTGAATGTAAGTACATTATTTAACTTCAGAGATGAGCGTATCAAACCAGTTTCCGTGATAAAAATGTTTTGTGGTTGAGCACTCTCCTCACACAATAGCATGGTATTTTTTCATTGTAATAGCTACTGTAAATTGGACAGTGCAGTTAGATTAACAAGAAGTTAAGCTTTCTGCCCATATAAGACATGTCCTGGAAAGTTTGCTGTTCATTACAACGTCATTCTAGTGACGTTAGCACACCTTAGCAACAACAGTCACGGTTTAGGGACACCGATCCAGTAGAGATTTAAGGGCTTGGAAGTAAGCATTTCACCGATTTGATTTGATATTTAACTCACTATTAGAATTGTAGCGACCAGGAAACGGCAGAGTAAGTTCTGCAGAGTGCAATTTTTAAATGTGCCGAATATTCCAAAGCCAACAACTATCCTGCCTAACCTAACCTTAGGACAACCACACATTCACCAAGCACTAAGAAAAATATGGTTCTCAGAACGTTTTTGCGTTTGCTGGGTTAGGACAGGTATTTACATTCAAACACTCTTCAGGTCCCAAGAGCCCGTTCCATCTCTTTCCAACTGATCAAACTCTCACTGTTCAGGGACTAAAAGGTGTCAGGGTCGGAGTCCGGCTGAGGATAGTTACTAAACAATCACTGATTAATGAGCAAGTTATCTGATTTAAAGATGTTGAGTGGTTAGATTTGTCCTTTGGATTGAGATACAGTACTCAGTGTACCTGCTGATAAGATTTAGCTGCCATTGAAAGTGGACAGAGTATCACTCAATCCATTGTTATTCATTGGTGTTGGGGTTATGAAAGCTAGGTTGGGGGTAAGGGTTATGGATTGGAAAAGGGTGGGGGGTGTATTGTGTTGAATGGGGGTTGGGGGAGTAACAGTAAAACACCATAGATGGGGGGAACTGTGAGGGCGGTGAAACTGGGAGGGCGGGGGATATTTGTGAATGTTTTTAGGAAAACATTGTATGATTAAACTCGTGCTTTGTTTACAATACACACTAATACAACCACATAAGGACATGTGGCCTCCAATAATAGTGCCAGTCATTCAGAATCACCTTGTTATTCCTGTTCTGTTTTCAGCTTTTCATATGGTGTCTGTTCATGTGCGCAATGTCCTTGGGATGTCCAGAGATGTCCTTGGTCTGTCCAGAGATGTCCTTGGTCTGTCCAGAGATGTCCTTGGTATGTCCTTGGTATGTCCAGAGATGTCCTTGGTATGTCCAGAGATGTCCTTGGTATGTCCTTGGTATGTCCAGAGATGTCCTTGGTATGTCCAGAGATGTCCTTGGTATGTCCTTGGTATGTCCTTGGTATCCAGAGATGTCCTTGGTCTGTCCAGAGATGTCCTTGGTATGTCATTTGTATGTCCAGAGATGTCCTTGGTATGTCCTTGGTATGTCCAGAGATGTCCTTGGTATGTCCTTGGTATGTCCAGAGATGTCCTTGGTCTGTCCAGAGATGTCCTTGGTCTGTCCAGAGATGTCCTTGGTATGTCCAGAGATGTCCTTGGTCTGTCCAGAGATGTCCTTGGTCTGTCCAGAGATGTCCTTGATATGTCCAGAGATGTCCTTGGTATGTCCAGAGATGTCCTTGGTCTGTCCAGAGATGTCCTTGGTCTGTCCAGAGATGTCCTTGGTATGTCCAGAGATGTACTTGGTATCCAGAGGTGTCCTTGGTCTGTCCAGAGATGTCCTTGGTCTGTCCAGAGATGTCCTTGGTCTGTCCAGAGATGTCCTTGGTCTGTCCAGAGATGTCCTTGGTATGTCCAGAGATGTCCTTGGGGTGTCCTTGGTAACCAGAGATGTCCTTGCGGTGTCCTTGGTAACCAGAGATGTCCTTGGAATGTCCTTGGGACCCAGAGACACAACTAAATAACATATATTCTCATCCTTATTACACAGTGAGATCCATAAGTATTGAGACAGTGACACATTTGTTGTTGTTTTTGGCTCTGTACTCCAGCACTTTTGGATTTGAAATGATACAATGACTATGAGGTTAAAGTGCAGACGGTCAGCTTTAATTTGAAGAGGTTTTCATCCATATCGGGTGAACCGTTTGAAACTGGGAGCAAAAGTTGGGCAACGTGCTTCATTATTGGCTACAGGGATATTAATATCTCTCTGTGTGTGTGTGTGTGTGTGTGTGTGTGTGTGTGTGTGTGTGTGTGTGTGTGTGTGTGTGTGTGTGTGTGTGTGTGTGTGTGTGTGTGTGTGTGTGTGTTGTGTGTGTGTGCGTGCGTGCTAAGAAATTACAGCACTTTTATTTAGGGGACCAAAAGTATTGGGATAAATACACTTATACTGTGTGTGTATTAACGTAGTTAACTTCATCAAGTTTTTGTGACTCTACACATTTGTTGTTTGATTAGGTTGTGTTTCAGATTATTTTGTGAGTGTAACGGTTTTCCTCCTCTTCTGACGAGGAGTATGAAGGATCGGACCAATGCTCAGCGTGGTAAGTGTTTGTGTTATTTTATTGGAACAGAAACACGAAACAAAATAACAAAGAGAGTGAAATGAAAACGAAACAGTTCCTGTAAAGGTGCAGCAACACAAAACAGAAAACAACTACCCACAACCCACAGTGGGAAAACAGGCTGCCTAAGTATGATTCTCAATCAGAGACAACGACTACCCACAACTAACAGGGGGAAAACAGGCTGCCTAAGTATGGTTCTCAATCAGAGACAACACCTACCCACAACTAACAGGGGGAAAACAGGCTGCCTAAGTATGGTTCTCAATCAGAGACAACGATAACCAGCTGCCTCTGATTGGGAACCATACCAGGCCAAAACCAGAAATACAAAACATAGAACAAGCACATAGAATGCCCACCCCAACTAACGCCCTGACCAAACTAAAATAGAGACATACAAAAGGAACTAAGGTCAGGACGTGACAGTGACCAATAAAATTGAACGGTGAATAATGTATTGTGTCATTTTGGAGTCACTTTTATTGTAAATAAGAATTAGAATATGTTTCTAAACACTTATACATTCATGTGGATGCTACTCATGATTACGGATAATCCTGAATGAATTGTGAATAATGATGAGTGAGAAAGTTAGACGCATAAATATCATATCCCCAAGATGGGGGGAGTATGATAGCTGTGAGTCTGTAACTTTCGCTAGAGTATTTTTTTTTAAATGTCACCTTTATTTAACCAGGTAGGCTAGTTCAGAACAAGTTCTCATTTACAACTGCGACCTGGCCAAGATAAAGCAAAGCAGTGTGACACAAACAACACAGAGTTACACATGGAATTAACAAGCATACAGTCAATAACACAATAGTAAAAAAAAATAAAGTCTAAATAAAGTGTGTGTAAATGGAGTAAGGAGGTAAGGCAATAAATAGGCCATAGTAGCGAAGTAATTATAATTTAGCAGATTAACACTGGAGTGATAGATGAGCAGATGATGATGAGCAGAGTATGTTCTGAAGAAGGCCACGGCAGCTGAGCCCTTGTCTGTGTCCTGCGATGCAGGTTCGTTGATAACAGCATATACAACACCGTGAAAAAGCATTTGCCCCCTTTTATAATTTTCTCTATT
>NC_056433.1:7901965-7944465 GCF_018296145.1 Oncorhynchus tshawytscha | reverse complement strand
TCTGGTCTATAGTAGTACCACTATATAGGGAATAGGGCTCTGGTCTATAGTAGTACCACTATATAGGGAATAGGGCTCTGGTCTATAGTAGTACCACTATATAGGGAATAGGGCCCTGGTCTATAGTAGTGTACTATATAGGAATAGGGCCCTGGTCTATAGTAGTGTACTATATAGGGAATAGGGCCCTGGTCTATAGTAGTGTACTATATAGGGAATAGGGCTCTGGTCTATAGTAGTACCACTATATAGGGAATAGGGCTCTGGTCTATAGTAGTGTACTATATAGGGAATAGGGCCCTGGTCTATAGTAGTGTACTATATAGGGAATAGGGCCCTGGTCTATAGTAGTGTACTATATAGGGAATAGGGCCCTGGTCTATAGTAGTACCACTATATAGGGAATAGGGCCCTGGTCTATAGTAGTGTACTATATAGGGAATAGGGCCCTGGTCTATAGTAGTGTACTATATAGGGAATAGGGCCCTGGTCTATAGTAGTGTACTATATAGGGAATAGGGCCCTGGTCTATAGTAGTGTACTATATAGGGAATAGGGCTCTGGTCTATAGTAGTACCACTATATAGGGAATAGGGTTCTGGTCTATAGTAGTGCACTATATAGGGAATAGGGCTCTGGTCTATAGTAGTGCACTATATAGGGACTAGGGCTCTGATCTATAGTAGTGTACTATATAGGGAATAGGGCCCTGGTCTATAGTAGTACCACTATATAGGGAATAGGGCCCTGGTCTATAGTAGTGTACTATATAGGGAATAGGGCCCTGGTCTATAGTAGTGTACTATATAGGGAATAGGGCCCTGGTCTATAGTAGTGTACTATATAGGGAATAGGGCCCTGGTCTATAGTAGTGTACTATATAGGGAATAGGGCCCTGGTCTATAGTAGTGTACTATATAGGGAATAGGGCTCTGGTCTATAGTAGTACCACTATATAGGGAATAGGGCCCTGGTCTATAGTAGTGTACTATATAGGGAATAGGGCCCTGGTCTATAGTAGTGTACTATATAGGGAATAGGGCTCTGGTCTATAGTAGTACCACTATATAGGGAATAGGGCCCTGGTCTATAGTAGTGTACTATATAGGGAATAGGGCCCTGGTCTATAGTAGTGTACTATATAGGGAATAGGGCCCTGGTCTATAGTAGTGTACTATATAGGGAATAGGGCCCTGGTCTATAGTAGTGTACTATATAGGGAATAGGTCTCCGTTTGGGATGCAAACTTGATTTATTTTGATGTAACTGCACTTGGTCAAATGTTTATCACTATAAACACTGTGATTCTTCTCTTAGCCCTGCTTTTTATACTGTTCAACATACCTTGTGTCAATTGAAGCTTATCCTCAATACTGACAAAACTCAACTAATGGTGTTTTCTAAAGCAGAAAATCAACCTCTGAACCTTTCCCCTATTACTACCTGTCAGGGCAATGAGATTGAGACAGTAACCTCATGTAAATATCTTGGAATTTTAATTGATGACGGCTTCTCTTTTAAATGGCATATTCAACAATTTACAAAAAAATTGAATCTGAAATTGGGATTTTATTTTAGGAATAAGGCCTGCTTTTCTTTTGAAGCCAGAAGGAGGCTAGTGTCAGCTACATTTATGCCTTTACTAGTATTTTATATATGAATGCTTCGACTCAGTGTTTGAGGTCAATTGACACTCTTTACCATGGCACTTTGAGATTTATTTTAAACTGCAAAACCCTTACGCACCACTGCACTTTGTATACCAGGGTTGGCTGGCCTTCTCTAGTCACTCGTAGGCTCAGTCACTGGTATACTTTTATTTACAAAGCCATTTTGTGTTTACTACCTTTTATTTGGGCATTTTTATTGTTCAGAAATGTGGTGGGTACTCTCTTCATTCGCTGGACTTTATCCTGCTAACTGTTCCAAATGTCCGAACTGAATTTGGTAAAAGGGCTTTTATGTCCTCTGCGCCATCGTCTTGGAACGCCTTACAAAATACTTTTAAACTGGAATAACTTGTCCCGATTGGTATTTTTAAATCACTGATGAAGGATTTTGAGGCTGATTCCCTGACCTGTCAATGTTTTTAATTAGCTGTTTTATGATTTTGTTATACTCTTGTGAATTCTATGGTTTTTACTAGATTAATTGTAGTTTTTCATGTTGTCTGTCTGTAATTTTTGTAATGACTTGGTGCTGCCTATCTTGGCCAGGACGCTCTTGAAAAAGAGATTTTAAATCCCAATGAGCCCTTCCTGGTTAAATAAATCAATAAAACATTTTCTTTTTTTCAATACCCTTGCCTTCCTGTAGCCTTCCCAGCATGCCATAGCTGTGCTACAAGATCAATTCTCCATGTGGATTCCACCCAGCATTTACCATCTAACCCTCTTCCTTCAGCAGACTGTTCCTGTGGACACCTATTACCACCACATCCCAAGGTAATGTGATGGTCCAGGTGTATGATATCAGGTACCTGGGGAGTTTCTACAGAATACTCAGAACCCCTATAGAGAACAATACTAAACGCCAATCAGGCTCCAGTAAGTGCTCTTCCTAAACAGGCCTTTTACTTACATCCTTAGACGTGCTAGACGCGGTTACAGAAGTCTCTGGAATCACAAAACGTCAATATACATGTGTTATTTTATTCAAATGTAGCAGCGATACATTTTGACAAAAAAAAATATACATTGATTTTTTTTTTTTTCCTTCTCCAGAATTTATTTCCATCACTTCTTTCAAACACAGCATGAAAAAGTAGACACTAGTGACAGAGGGTTTGGTTTTGAGATTAGTGACGAAAATATACAATTTCACAAAAATAGAAACTTGTTCACAGATCTATACAATTGCAGGCAAAAAAAAATAAAATAAAAGTTTAATGAACTGTTTTAAACAAACAGAAATAGATTCACTCTTCCACAAGAAGTATAAAAATAATATAGCCTGGGTACCAACCCTCATCTAGCCTGGGTGCCAACCCTCATCTAGCCTGGGTACCAACCCTCATCTAGCCTGGGTACCAACCCTCATCTAGCCTGGGTACCAACCCTCATCTAGCCTGGGTACCAACCCTCATCTAGCCTGGGTACCATCTAGCCCCCTCATCTAGCCTGGGTGCCAACCCTCATCTAGCCTGGGTACCAACCCTCATCTAGCCTGGGTGCCAACCCTCATCTAGCCTGGGTACCAACCCTCATCTAGTCTGGGTACCAACCCTCATCTAGTCTGGGTGCCAACCCTCATCTAGCCTGGGTGCCAACCCTCATCTAGCCTGGGTGCCAACCCTCATCTAGCCTGGGTACCAACCCTCATCTAGTCTGGGTGCCAACCCTCATCTAGCCTGGGTACCAACCCTCATCTAGTCTGGGTGCCAACCCTCATCTAGCCTGGGTACCAACCCTCATCTAGCCTGGGTACCAACACACATCTAGCCTGGGTACCAACCCTCATCTAGCCTGGGTACCAACACACATCTAGCCTGGGTACCAACACACATCTAGCCTGGGTACCAACACACATCTAGTCTGGGTACCAACACACATCTAGTCTGGGTGCCAACCCTCATCTAGCCTGGGTGCCAACCCTCATCTAGCCTGGGTACCAACACACATCTAGCCTGGGTACCAACACACATCTAGCCTGGGTACCAACACACATCTAGCCTGGGTACCAACACACATCTAGCCTGGGTACCAACACACATCTAGTCTGGGTGCCAACCCTCATCTAGCCTGGGTGCCAACCCTCATCTAGCCTGGGTGCCAACCTCATCTAGCCTGGGTGCCAACCCTCATCTAGCCTGGGTGCCGACCCTCATCTAGCCTGGGTGCCAACCCTCATCTAGCCTGGGTGCCGACCCTCATCTAGCCTGGGTGCCGACCCTCATCTAGCCTGGGTGCCAACCCTCATCTAGCCTGGGTGCCAACCCTCATCTAGCCTGGGTGCCGACCCTCATCTAGCCTGGGTGCCGACCCTCATCTAGCCTGGGTGCCAACCCTCATATCTATAAACCAGCTAGGACTGACTGTCACCAACCATCGGTCTGGCTATAACATCCCTTTACAAAACAACACAGAACCAGCAAGCTATTTGAAGTGAGCGCTAACATTCAAGCTACTAAGCCTCCTATAATGTACACATTGTATCCTATAGATTGGGCAGGCTGATTCGTCTGGAGATACGGTAGTGTGGTCAGCATCAACTAACAGAGAATCAGAGACAGACAGGAGTGTTTCATTCACTAGAGGGTGGCTGGGCTTTTTTGTTTTACTGGCTGGGGTGTCTAGCGTAAACAAACAAATAAAGAAGCAAATGAGGTCCCAGAGACAAATGAGGTCCCAGAGACAGGAGTGTCAATCCCTGGGGTGGCTGGGCTGAGTTTCTGCTGGGCTGGGGACTGGGCTGGGTTTCTGCCGGGCTGGGGACTGGGCTGGGGACTGGGGCAGTGTAAGTCTCCTTACTACTCTACACCTTGTCACAGGCTAGTGTTGATACTGACCACTCATTACATCAAAGCCTAATACTATAATCAACACATAGGCCTGTGAGCCATTCCCAGTTCACACACAGTGAAGAAGTTAGCACCTAGCCTAGCGCTGTGACTTCAGCCTACATACACTGTTGCATATGAATAGGTCTGGGTCTGTGTGGCTCGGCAGCACAGAACACAAAGGAGAAAAGGCTAACAACTGTCTTCTCTCTCTCTCTCTCTCTATCTCTCTCAACCCACTCACACCCCACTGGTCCCCCGTGGGAATCCAAACCACAACCCTGGCGGTGCAAGCGCCACGCTCTACCAACTGAGCTACACGGTACTACCACACAGAGTCAGGGGGAGTAAAATCTCAGGTTGGAATGGGCACCAATCCAGACCATGCAAATGAGTTCATAACATTTACATGACGGCCTTGTCCCACTGACAGGATGCTTGTGATGTACATGGTTTTAATATTCTCTCTATTCTTTCGCTTCTCACTTGGTTACCTAAAACCTTGTAGGCGTACTTAACAGACTTTTGGATAGTGACTATCTGTCAACCTGAACAATCAGACATGCTAATGTGCCCTGCTTTTGTTCTGATCAATGTAAATCACTAATCAAAGCAAAGTCAATCCACAGAGAAAGAGTTAAGGAGAGAGAGAGAGAGCCTGCTCAGAGCAGACCAGACACCCAACCACAAAGCGAGGCAAAGCGAGCCACGGTATCTATACTACTGTCTCCAGACCAGGAGAGAACTAAACCGTTTTATAGGTCCATAGAGCTCAGTTCATTCTGCTGGATAATCCTAAAGTTCCATTGCTCTTAAAAATTCTTCATAAGTTAATAAATAATAGTCTTTCTGTCCGTGACCAATGGGGTCTGTATCTCAGATAAAACAGAAGTACTTCTTCCAGCTGCATTTAGAGAAGGCCTTGCTGCGTCTTTCTGACAACCGCCTCTTCTTCTCCTTCCTGGCCTTGTGTTTGATGGCAGCAAAGATGGCCGCGTCGAACGCCTCTTTTAAGTTCTTCTGCGTCAACGAAGAACACTCCACATAGTCCACCGCTCTGATCTTCTCTGCCATGCTCTGCGCCCGATTGGTCAGCACCGGTTTGACCCGGCAACGGTCCAGGTTGATCAGGACGTTGACGTCCAGCAGGAGGTCGGACTGGGTGCCCACGAGGATGATGGGAGCTGAGGGGTTGCAGGCTCGGATCTCGGGGATCCACTTTTTGGTGACATTGTGGAAGGAGGTGGGGTTGACCACACTGAAGCAGAGCAGGAAGACGTCCGTGTGGGAGTAGGAGAGGGAGCGGAATTCATCACACACCTCCTGGAAATGTCAAGGTAGAGAGAGAGGAGAGAGAGAGGGGTCAGGATAGAGAGAGAGGAGAGAGAGAGAGGGGTCAGGATAGAGGGGGAGAGAGAGAGGGGTCAGGGTAGATAGAGAGAGAGGAGAGAGAGAGAGGGGGGTCAGGGTAGAGAGAGAGGAGAGAGAGAGGGGTCAGGATAGAGAGAGAGGAGAGAGAGGGGGTCAGGGTAGAGAGAGAGGAGAGAGAGAGGGGGTCAGGATAGAGAGAGAGGAGAGAGAGAGGGGTCAGGATAGAGAGAGAGGAGAGAGAGGGGGGTCAGGGTAGAGAGAGAGGAAGAGAGAGAGAGGGGTCAGGATAGAGGGAGAGGAGAGAGAGAGGGGTCAGGATAGAGAGAGAGGAGAGAGAGGGGTCAGGGTAGAGAGAGAGAGAGGAAGAGAGAGAGAGGGGTCAGGATAGCTGATTCAGCACAGTGTGTGAATGTGAATGCTGTCTGGGGGTCTGTACAACAACAATGGACACCGTGTCAGAGAGAGACGATGACACACACGGTATGACATGTAGTGGCCTTTAGAATTTAACACTCCAATCTACTGCTGCTACATTGTAGACGACTGATGGTTTCCTGTCACTAAATCTGTTTGGCACATTTGTGACTGGTTCTACAATGCACACTGTTTCAAACCGTTGTCATTAAAATCGGACCAATGAGATTCAAGAATAACCTATTCATTACGGATGATATAATTTTCTTATATATATATAAAAAAAAAGAGTTTGATGCTTTTACCTGTCCAGCTGTGTCCAATAGTTGTATTCTAACTGGGGCTCCTTCTACTTGGACTTGACCTGTTGAAGAAAACACAAGAATTCAATTATTTTATAAGTTTGTACATAGTTTGCATATTCCATAAATGATTACAATTTACAGTGCAATAATCTAGTAGCCAACGATACATTAAGCTAGTCAATTGTTATAAATGATGCTAATATAAGTGTATAAACTTAGGCTACAACGTTTTTATTTTTTATTTGGGGTAATTGAAAGGTTCTCACCACAAAAGACATCAAAGCCGGTCTGTTTGTATTCCGTGGGGTATCCATTTGTGGTATAACTGACTATCATGCTTGTCTTGCCCACCGCCCCGTCCCCCACCAGCATACAGCTGATAGCCGCTGGCTCCCTCTCCAACCCGGACTCTTGGCTCATCAGTCCGCATGAAGACGGGACGCGGGATTCTTCACAATAATAATCCATTTGAGGTGGCATGTCCAACAACTCAAAGTGAAGAATAGTAACTCCCCGGTGCAGAAATGATCAGTCTTATTTCGATGTGCGATTCTCTAGAACAGTTTTGGTTTCTGTATGATCCTGGACAGCAATGTCTCCTCTATCGTCACTTTGATGGTTTGTGAATGGAGTTGTGATGCGACTTGGTTTTGAGGGAACTTTTCCGCTCAGACAGGTTGTGATTTGCATAGCCCCGCCCCCCTCTAAACGCAGATGAAGGCAAGGTGTGAACTGACACCTAGCTGAGATGAAACAATGACCATCTGACTCCCCAGCCAGCGCATTTGGTTCCTTGGAAATTGTGAGATGGTTGGCAAAGAATATATATTCTTTTTTTTGTGGCTCCCACCCCCATCAAAGTCCCTGATACCGTCTGACAAAGAACGTTGGGTGGTTGGTTGAGTTCTTATATTGCTATTTTGAGATGTGGGCTACTTCACAAATATTTGCTGTGATATTTGTTTTGAAAGAATTAAGGTAATAATACAAAAGATAAGGACATTACAAGAATAAAGTTTACAGGGAAATATATTGTGCAATGAACCAAAAGTACAATAAATGATTTGCAATTGTGTATTTTCACAACTTACTATTGTTATCAATTTAGGTTTTATTTGTTCTAAAAAATGTAATAAAATATTTATTTTTTAAAACCGACAATTTGTATCCCTTTAACTGTCTCTTCTTGAAAAACTTTTGGGAAAAATGATTTCACCTTAAATTCCTGTTGCTAACAACAACAACAAAAAAAACAAGTTTTGGTGACATTGTGGAAGGAGGTGGGGTTGACCGTGTCAAGATGTCCGTGTGGGAGTAGGAGAGGGAGCGGAATTCATCACACACCTCCTGGAAATGTCAAGGTAGAGAGAGAGGAGAGAGAGAGGGGTCAGGATAGAGAGAGAGGAGAGAGAGAGAGGGGTCAGGATAGAGAGAGAGAGAGAGAGAGGGGTCAGGATAGAGAGAGAGAGGAGAGAGAGGGGTCAGGATAGAGAGAGAGAGAGAGAGAGAGGGGTCAGGATAGAGAGAGAGGAGAGAGAGAGGGGGTCAGGATAGAGAGAGAGAGAGAGAGAGAGGGGTCAGGAAAGAGAGAGAGAGAGAGAGAGGGGGTCAGGATAGAGAGAGAGAGAGAGAGAGGGGTCAGGGTAGAGAGAGAGAGAGAGAGAGGGGTCAGGAGAGAGAGAGAGGAGAGAGAGGGGGTCAGGATAGAGAGAGAGAGAGAGAGGGGGGTCAGGATAGAGAGAGAGGAGAGAGAGAGGGGGTCAGGATAGAGAGAGAGAGAGAGAGAGAGGGGTCAGGATAGAGAGAGAGAGAGAGAGAGAGGGGTCAGGATAGAGAGAGAGAGAGAGAGAGAGGGGGTCAGGATAGAGAGAGAGGAGAGAGAGAGGGGGTCAGGATAGAGAGAGAGAGAGAGAGAGGGGTCAGGATAGAGAGAGAGGAGAGAGAGAGGGGTCAGGATAGAGAGAGAGGTAAAACAAGTTTTTGTTTTGTTTTATTTTACTTGATAACAGGCGGTTGAGAAGTCAAAAGAGGGTCATACCAGCAATGCCATATTAGAATGGCAATTTGTATAGCATTTTTTACTCAATTCAACAATATTACAAAAAGTACTTGGGTCGTGAAATGTGTTTTAACCAATTTATGTTGTCTAATATAGTGTGTCAAATTTTTTAAATCATATTTTTAATCCAAATATGTATTAGATAATGAATAAAAATGACATACCCTAGTCTGAGTCTAAGATAATTTTTTGTTGTTATTCATATTAACTGCCTGGTTTGAGCACAGTTCTACAAAATCATTGCTTTTTAGCCTTTTTTTTGTTGCATTTTAACAATTTATTTTCATATTCCTACTCTTCACAGTCTCTAGTTCCACGAATGATGCAATATGAATCCCTCACAAACGGACTTCCTGGCTTTAATCCCATATCTTCGGTGACTGATTTGGAGTTTCTTACAGCCCTCGAAGTGGGTAAAGCGCCACAACATCTAACTGCAGCAACCTAAAATCATACAAATCATGTCAATTGATACAGGAGGGATGGGGGAGTTGACCAATCAAATACAACATCATATTTTCTTCATATCCACTTCAAAATCCATTGTCAAAACATACTCTACCAGCCGGTTGACAATTGGGTTAAAGGGTTATAAAGTGCAATAATGTATTCATTTTTTTTCTTATATGATTTTGCAGCGAATTCAATTTATAATCACCATAAATAGACGGTAGACCTTTTTGAAAATTGGACAAAGTGCGCATCCTCGTGTCAGACATCGGAACTGCAAGTGTCCTGATCACATGATGATATCCGTGGATCACCTGACCCAAAACTGGCCCTCCCTTATTGGGTATTTGTATATTTTCAGGAAGCTTCACCAAATAAGCATGTTTCGATAGTTTTTAAATGGATGAGATTATACAGTTTTCTTTATTTTTGGGTTACTCATCTATTTCTGAAACAGTTTTCACGAGACGCAAAACCGAATCTGTTTTTGTGCAGATTGTAAAATAACTAGCTAGCACAGTCATGCCGTCGTATGATCTGACATTGTATTAGAAGTTAGCCATTAGTTAGGTTTTCTCTGCTTTAGACCACCCTTACATTTTGCAATGTCTTCTATCCTGGATGAATACGAGGACTCGCTGAACAGCAGGCACCCTGTGCAACACAGTAGCCGCCTGTCTGCTGCCAACATCGGCATGACACACTCCGGTACTGGGGCAAGGCTACGGGCCTCTCGATCGGGTTTTGTTTATGATAAGGCTAGTTGGGACCATCATTATGGTTGAATCTGTGCACCGAATTACTTTCATATAGCTAATATAAATCTTTATCGGTATAATGTTTAGCTAGCTTGATACCGATTTGATCATATGGAATCGATTATGTTGGCAACGACGATGATGATGATGATGATGATGATGATGATGATTGACATACGTGATTAATGATTTGTCGTAGGGTTCGTGAATGTGAGACTGGAGGAGGAGAAGCCGATATTCAACAAACAGAGGATTGATTTCTCACCCCCAGAGAAGATCAACCACTTTGCTGTGTGCAACAATCAGCTATGCATGAGTTTAGGGAAGGACACGCTGCTGAGGTAGGGGACTCTTTTTATCTGCAACACCCTCTAGTGATCCAGCGTTATCATGGTCTTGTGAATCTCCCTGTCAGCCATGCCTGTCCATTCCACTCTGTGTAAAACGAGCAGAATGTGTGAAGGGTGCAGTTTGTATCTTGATGTGATCTTCTAAATGATGGGATTAAAGGCTAAATGATGGGATTAATTAAAGGCTAAATTATGGGATTAAAGGCTAAATGATGTATTAAGTGTTGATCATGTCAGTCATTCAGGGTGATTAATGTATAATTGTGGATTGATGTAAGGATGATATTTCATGTCTTTAAATTTATCTTCTGAAATAGCTTTGTGTGTTTTCACATAAGATTGTATACCGTATTGGTATCTAAGATGAGTAAATTTGACTTTATAAAGGAGTTTATTAAGATTTCCTCTGTATGTTGTTCCAGGATTGACCTTGCTAAACCAGACCGGCCCAACCAGGTAGAACTGGGGAGGAAGGAGGACAGCAGAGTACACAAGCTCTTCCTGGACCCCACAGGTGAGAACCAGGGCGCTCTTCCTGGACCCCACAGATGAGAACCAGGGAGCTCTTCCTGGACCCCACAGGTGAGAACCAGGGAGCTCTTCCTGGACCCCACAGGTGAGAACCAGGGAGCTCTTCCTGGACCCCACAGGTGAGAACCAGGGAGCTCTTCCTGGACCCCACAGGTGAGAACCAGGGAGCTCTTCCTGGACCCCACAGGTGAGAACCAGGGCGCTCTTCCTGGACCCCACAGGTGAGAACCAGGGCGCTCTTCCTGGACCCCACAGATGAGAACCAGGGAGCTCTTCCTGGACCCCACAGGTGAGAACCAGGGAGCTCTTTCTGGACCCCACAGGTAAGAACGAGGGAGCTGTTCCTGAACCCCACAGGTGAGAACCTGCACAGTATTCCCAGGCAGTAGCAACAGTGCGACTTTAGATCGTTAGAAAGCATTTGCCAAAAGCCAAAAAATACACCTGAATGGATTTCTGCAAATACTGTATGTAAATATCAAGGGAGTCGTCTTACAGTTGTGAACTTTACTTTCCTATTGATCAAACAACCATGAAAAGGTAGTCTCTCTCTGTCTGTCTGTCTGTCCGTCTGTCCGTCTGTCCGTCTGTCCGTCTGTCCGTCTGTCCGTCCTGCTTATGCACATCAACAAATAATGTTAGCTAAAAATCTAACCAGGAAACAGTAGATAAACCCTCTCAAACCTTTTTGTTGTTGTTGCTTGTAGTTGGCCGTCAAAATTTCACTGATAAAGATGGGTAATCGTAGCCGGCTCGCCCTTCTGCAGCTTGCCTGCTAATGCTTGTCCCACGTTTTGACAACTGAAAGGGATATTGCCTGCCCTCCTATTTGATCAATGCTAAATGCATTTGGTTTACAACTAGGACATATACTAACTTTGGATAACAGTCGTTTTAAGTTCAACATAGCTAGCTAGCGAAGTAATATAAACTCGGCATAAAAAGAAACCTCCTCTCACTGTCAACTGCGTTTATTTTCAGCAAACTTAACATGTGGAAATATTTGTATGAACATAACAAGAATCAACAACTGAGACAAAAGCTGAACAAGTTCCACAGACATTTGACTAACAAATGGAATAATGTGTCCCTGAACAAAAGGGGGGGGGATCAAAATCAAAAGTAAGTCAGTATCTGGAGTGGCCACCAGCTGCATTAAGTACTGCAGTGCATCTCCTCCTCATGGACTGCACCAGATTTGCCAGTTCTTGCTGTGAGATGTTACCCCACTCTTCCACCAAGGCACCTGCAAGTTCCCTGACATTTCTGGGGGGGAATGGCCCTAGCCCTCACCCTCCGATCCAACAGGTCCCAGACGTGCTCATTGGGATTGAGATCCAGGCTCGTTACTGGCCATGGCAGAACACTGACATTCCTGTCTTGCAGGAAATCATGCACAGAACGAGCAGTATGGCTGGTGGCATTGTCAAAGGGTACCACATGAGGGAGGAGGATGTCTTCCCTGTAACGCACAGAGATGAGATTGCCTAGGTTTACTGTCACGTCATAACCTCTTTTTCAACAGACACCTTAACAGACAGGTTTACTGTCACATCGTAATCTCTATTTCAACCTTAACCTCTATCTGTCTGTTATGACGTGACAGTAAACCACTGATATAAGCACCTTTCCAACCAGGAAAGAGGGTTTCATATCTCTGTGTTATTGCTGTTTACCACATAGTGTTACATCTCTCAGTACCAGTTGTAATACTGCTCTCCCCTGGTGATCTGTCAGTACCAGTTGTAATACTGCTCTCCCCTGGTGATCTGTCAGTACCAGTTGTAATACTGCTCTCCCCTGGTGATCTGTCCGTACCAGTTGTAATACTGCTCTCCCCTCTCCTTCCCTGCAGGGTCTCATCTGGTGATCTGTCAGTACCAGTTGTAATACTGCTCTCCCCTGGTGATCTGTCAGTACCAGTTGTAATACTGCTCTCCCTGGTGATCTGTCCGTACCAGTTGTAATACTGCTCTCCCCTGGTGATCTCTCAGTACCAGTTGTAATACTGCTCTCCCCTGGTGATCTGTCAGTACCAGTTGTAATACTGCTCTCCCTCTCCTTCCCTGCAGGGTCTCCCCTGGTGATCTGTCAGTACCAGTTGTAATACTGCTCTCCCCTCTCCTTCCCTGCAGGGTCTCCCCTGGTGATCTGTCCGTACCAGTTGTAATACTGCTCTCCCTGGTGATCTGTCCGTACCAGTTGTAATACTGCTCTCCCTCTCCTTCCCTGCAGGGTCTCATCTGGTGATCTGTCAGTACCAGTTGTAATACTGCTCTCCCCTGGTGATCTGTCCGTACCAGTTGTAATACTGCTCTCCCTCTCCTTCCCTGCAGGGTCTCATCTGGTGATCTGTCCGTACCAGTTGTAATACTGCTCTCCCTGGTGATCTGTCAGTACCAGTTGTAATACTGCTCTCCCTGGTGATCTGTCCGTACCAGTTGTAATACTGCTCTCCCCTGGTGATCTCTCAGTACCAGTTGTAATACTGCTCTCCCCTGGTGATCTGTCCGTACCAGTTGTAATACTGCTCTCCCTGGTGATCTGTCAGTACCAGTTGTAATACTGCTCTCCCCTGGTGATCTGTCAGTACCAGTTGTAATACTGCTCTCCCTGGTGATCTGTCAGTACCAGTTGTAATACTGCTCTCCCTCTCCTTCCCTGCAGGGTCTCTCCTGGTGATCTGTCCGTACCAGTTGTAATACTGCTCTCCCCTCTCCTTCCCTGCAGGGTCTCCCCTGGTGATCTGTCAGTACCAGTTGTAATACTGCTCTCCCCTCTCCTTCCCTGCAGGGTCTCCCCTGGTGATCTGTCCGTACCAGTTGTAATACTGCTCTCCCTCTCCTTCCCTGCAGGGTCTCCCTGGTGATCTGTCAGTACCAGTTGTAATACTGCTCTCCCTGGTGATCTGTCCGTACCAGTTGTAATACTGCTCTCCCCTCTCCTTCCCTGCAGGGTCTCATCTGGTGATCTGTCAGTACCAGTTGTAATACTGCTCTCCCTGGTGATCTGTCAGTACCAGTTGTAATACTGCTCTCCCTGGTGATCTGTCCGTACCAGTTGTAATACTGCTCTCCCTGGTGATCTGTCAGTACCAGTTGTAATACTGCTCTCCCTGGTGATCTGTCCGTACCAGTTGTAATACTGCTCTCCCTGGTGATCTGTCAGTACCAGTTGTAATACTGCTCTCCCCTGGTGATCTGTCCGTACCAGTTGTAATACTGCTCTCCCTGGTGATCTGTCAGTACCAGTTGTAATACTGCTCTCCCTGGTGATCTGTCAGTACCAGTTGTAATACTGCTCTCCCTGGTGATCTGTCAGTACCAGTTGTAATACTGCTCTCCCCTCTCCTTCCCTGCAGGGTCTCCCTGGTGATCTGTCCGTACCAGTTGTAATACTGCTCTCCCCTCTCCTTCCCTGCAGGGTCTCCCTGGTGATCTGTCAGTACCAGTTGTAATACTGCTCTCCCCTCTCCTTCCCTGCAGGGTCTCCCCTGGTGATCTGTCCGTACCAGTTGTAATACTGCTCTCCCTGGTGATCTGTCCGTACCAGTTGTAATACTGCTCTCCCCTCTCCTTCCCTGCAGGGTCTCATCTGGTGATCTGTCAGTACCAGTTGTAATACTGCTCTCCCTGGTGATCTGTCCGTACCAGTTGTAATACTGCTCTCCCCTCTCCTTCCCTGCAGGGTCTCATCTGGTGATCTGTCAGTACCAGTTGTAATACTGCTCTCCCCTGGTGATCTGTCAGTACCAGTTGTAATACTGCTCTCCCTGGTGATCTGTCCGTACCAGTTGTAATACTGCTCTCCCTGGTGATCTGTCAGTACCAGTTGTAATACTGCTCTCCCTGGTGATCTGTCCGTACCAGTTGTAATACTGCTCTCCCCTGGTGATCTGTCAGTACCAGTTGTAATACTGCTCTCCCTGGTGATCTGTCAGTACCAGTTGTAATACTGCTCTCCCCTGGTGATCTGTCAGTACCAGTTGTAATACTGCTCTCCCCAGTTCCTTCCCTGCAGGGTCTCCCTGGTGATCTGTCCGTACCAGTTGTAATACTGCTCTCCCCTCTCCTTCCCTGCAGGGTCTCCCTGGTGATCTGTCAGTACCAGTTGTAATACTGCTCTCCCTCTCCTTCCCTGCAGGGTCTCCCTGGTGATCTGTCCGTACCAGTTGTAATACTGCTCTCCCCTCTCCTTCCCTGCAGGGTCTCCCTGGTGATCTGTCAGTACCAGTTGTAATACTGCTCTCCCTGGTGATCTGTCTGTCGTACCAGTTGTAATACTGCTCTCCCTCTCCTTCCCTGCAGGGTCTCATCTGGTGATCTGTCAGTACCAGTTGTAATACTGCTCTCCCCTGGTGATCTGTCAGTACCAGTTGTAATACTGCTCTCCCTGGTGATCTGTCCGTACCAGTTGTAATACTGCTCTCCCCTGGTGATCTGTCAGTACCAGTTGTAATACTGCTCTCCCCTGGTGATCTGTCCGTACCAGTTGTAATACTGCTCTCCCCTGGTGATCTGTCAGTACCAGTTGTAATACTGCTCTCCCCTGGTGATCTGTCCGTACCAGTTGTAATACTGCTCTCCCTGGTGATCTGTCAGTACCAGTTGTAATACTGCTCTCCCTGGTGATCTGTCAGTACCAGTTGTAATACTGCTCTCCCCTGGTGATCTGTCAGTACCAGTTGTAATACTGCTCTCCCTCTCCTTCCCTGCAGGGTCTCCCTGGTGATCTGTCCGTACCAGTTGTAATACTGCTCTCCCTCTCCTTCCCTGCAGGGTCTCCCTGGTGATCTGTCAGTACCAGTTGTAATACTGCTCTCCCTCTCCTTCCCTGCAGGGTCTCCCTGGTGATCTGTCCGTACCAGTTGTAATACTGCTCTCCCTCTCCTTCCCTGCAGGGTCTCCCTGGTGATCTGTCAGTACCAGTTGTAATACTGCTCTCCCTCTCCTTCCCTGCAGGGTCTCCCCTGGTGATCTGTCAGTACCAGTTGTAATACTGCTCTCCCTCTCCTTCCCTGCAGGGTCTCCCCTGGTGATCTGTCAGTACCAGTTGTAATACTGCTCTCCCCTCTCCTTCCCTGCAGGGTCTCATCTGGTGATCTGTCAGTACCAGTTGTAATACTGCTCTCCCCTCTCCTTCCCTGCAGGGTCTCCCTGGTGATCTGTCAGTACCAGTTGTAATACTGCTCTCCCCTCTCCTTCCCTGCAGGGTCTCCCTGGTGATCTGTCTGTACCAGTTGTAATACTGCTCTCCCCTCTCCTTCCCTGCAGGGTCTCCCCTGGTGATCTGTCCGTACCAGTTGTAATACTGCTCTCCCCTGGTGATCTGTCCGTACCAGTTGTAATACTGCTCTCCCTGGTGATCTGTCCGTACCAGTTGTAATACTGCTCTCCCCTCTCCTTCCCTGCAGGGTCTCCCTGGTGATCTGTCCGTACCAGTTGTAATACTGCTCTCCCTGGTGATCTCTCAGTACCAGTTGTAATACTGCTCTCCCCTGGTGATCTGTCCGTACCAGTTGTAATACTGCTCTCCCTGGTGATCTCTCAGTACCAGTTGTAATACTGCTCTCCCCTGGTGATCTTCAGTACCAGTTGTAATACTGCTCTCCCTGGTGATCTGTCAGTACCAGTTGTAATACTGCTCTCCCTGGTGATCTCTCAGTACCAGTTGTAATACTGCTCTCCCTGGTGATCTGTCTGTACCAGTTGTAATACTGCTCTCCCCTCTCCTTCCCTGCAGGGTCTCCCTGGTGATCTGTCCGTACCAGTTGTAATACTGCTCTCCCTCTCCTTCCCTGCAGGGTCTCATCTGGTGATCTGTCAGTACCAGTTGTAATACTGCTCTCCCCTCTCCTTCCCTGCAGGGTCTCATCTGGTGATCTGTCAGTACCAGTTGTAATACTGCTCTCCCTCTCCTTCCCTGCAGGGTCTCATCTGGTGATCTGTCAGTACCAGTTGTAATACTGCTCTCCCCTCTCCTTCCCTGCAGGGTCTCCCCTGGTGATCTGTCAGTACCAGTTGTAATACTGCTCTCCCCTCTCCTTCCCTGCAGGGTCTCCCCTGGTGATCTGTCAGTACCAGTTGTAATACTGCTCTCCCTCTCCTTCCCTGCAGGGTCTCCCCTGGTGATCTGTCAGTACCAGTTGTAATACTGCTCTCCCCTCTCCTTCCCTGCAGGGTCTCATCTGGTGATCTGTCCGTACCAGTTGTAATACTGCTCTCCCCTGGTGATCTGTCTGTACCAGTTGTAATACTGCTCTCCCCTCTCCTTCCCTGCAGGGTCTCCCTGGTGATCTGTCCGTACCAGTTGTAATACTGCTCTCCCCTCTCCTTCCCTGCAGGGTCTCATCTGGTGATCTGTCCGTACCAGTTGTAATACTGCTCTCCCCTCTCCTTCCCTGCAGGGTCTCCCTGGTGATCTGTCAGTACCAGTTGTAATACTGCTCTCCCCTCTCCTTCCCTGCAGGGTCTCCCTGGTGATCTGTCCGTACCAGTTGTAATACTGCTCTCCCCTCTCCTTCCCTGCAGGGTCTCATCTGGTGATCTGTCAGTACCAGTTGTAATACTGCTCTCCCTGGTGATCTGTCCGTGCCAGTTGGCTCTCCCCTGGTGATCTGTCAGTACCAGTTGTAATACTGCTCTCCCCTCTCCTTCCCTGCAGGGTCTCATCTGGTGATCTGTCCACCAGTTGTAATACTGCTCTCCCTCTCCTGGTGATCTGTCAGTACCAGTTGTAATACTGCTCTCCCCTGGTGATCTGTCTGTACCAGTTGTAATACTGCTCTCCCTCTCCTTCCCTGCAGGGTCTCCCTGGTGATCTGTCCGTACCAGTTGTAATACTGCTCTCCCCTCTCCTTCCCTGCAGGGTCTCCCCTGGTGATCTGTCCGTACCAGTTGTAATACTGCTCTCCCTCTCCTTCCCTGCAGGGTCTCCCCTGGTGATCTGTCCGTACCAGTTGTAATACTGCTCTCCCCTCTCCTTCCCTGCAGGGTCTCATCTGGTGATCTGTCCGTACCAGTTGTAACACTGCTCTCCCCTGGTGATCTGTCAGTACCAGTTGTAATACTGCTCTCCCCTCTCCTTCCCTGCAGGGTCTCCCCTGGTGATCTGTCAGTACCAGTTGTAATACTGATCTCCCCTCTCCTTCCCTGCAGGGTCTCATCTGGTGATCTGTCCGTACCAGTTGTAATACTGCTCTCCCCTCTCCTTCCCTGCAGGGTCTCATCTGGTGATCTGTCCGTACCAGTTGTAATACTGCTCTCCCCTCTCCTTCCCTGCAGGGTCTCATCTGGTGATCTGTCCGTACCAGTTGTAATACTGCTCTCCCCTCTCCTTCCCTGCAGGGTCTCCCTGGTGATCTGTCCGTACCAGTTGTAATACTGCTCTCCCCTCTCCTTCCCTGCAGGGTCTCCCTGGTGATCTGTCCGTACCAGTTGTAATACTGCTCTCCCTGGTGATCTGTCCGTACCAGTTGTAATACTGCTCTCCCTCTCCTTCCCTGCAGGGTCTCATCTGGTGATCTGTCCGTACCAGTTGTAATACTGCTCTCCCCTCTCCTTCCCTGCAGGGTCTCATCTGGTGATCTGTCCGTACCAGTTGTAATACTGCTCTCCCCTCTCCTTCCCTGCAGGGTCTCATCTGGTGATCTGTCCGTACCAGTTGTAATACTGCTCTCCCCTCTCCTTCCCTGCAGGGTCTCATCTGGTGATCTGTCCGTACCAGTTGTAATACTGCTCTCCCCTCTCCTTCCCTGCAGGGTCTCATCTGGTGATCTGTCCGTACCAGTTGTAATACTGCTCTCCCCTCTCCTTCCCTGCAGGGTCTCCCTGGTGATCTGTCCGTACCAGTTGTAATACTGCTCTCCCTCTCCTTCCCTGCAGGGTCTCCCTGGTGATCTGTCCGTACCAGTTGTAATACTGCTCTCCCCTCTCCTTCCCTGCAGGGTCTCCCTGGTGATCTGTCCGTACCAGTTGTAATACTGCTCTCCCCTCCTTCCCTGCAGGGTCTCCCTGGTGATCTGTCAGTACCAGTTGTAATACTGCTCTCCCCTCTCCTTCCCTGCAGGGTCTCCCTGGTGATCTGTCCGTACCAGTTGTAATACTGCTCTCCCCTCTCCTTCCCTGCAGGGTCTCCCTGGTGATCTGTCCGTACCAGTTGTAATACTGCTCTCCCCTCTCCTTCCCTGCAGGGTCTCCTGGTGATCTGTCCGTACCAGTTGTAATACTGCTCTCCCTCTCCTTCCCTGCAGGGTCTCCCCTGGTGATCTGTCCGTACCAGTTGTAATACTGCTCTCCCTCTCCTTCCCTGCAGGGTCTCCCCTGGTGATCTGTCCGTACCAGTTGTAATACTGCTCTCCCCTCTCCTTCCCTGCAGGGTCTCCCTGGTGATCTGTCCGTACCAGTTGTAATACTGCTCTCCCCTCTCCTTCCCTGCAGGGTCTCCCTGGTGATCTGTCCGTACCAGTTGTAATACTGCTCTCCCTCTCCTTCCCTGCAGGGTCTCCTGGTGATCTGTCCGTACCAGTTGTAATACTGCTCTCCCCTCTCCTTCCCTGCAGGGTCTCCCTGGTGATCTGTCCGTACCAGTTGTAATACTGCTCTCCCTCTCCTTCCCTGCAGGGTCTCCCTGGTGATCTGTCCGTACCAGTTGTAATACTGCTCTCCTCTCCTTCCCTGCAGGGTCTCCCTGGTGATCTGTCCGTACCAGTTGTAATACTGCTCTCCCTCTCCTTCCCTGCAGGGTCTCCCTGGTGATCTGTCAGTACCAGTTGTAATACTGCTCTCCCCTGGTGATCTGTCCGTACCAGTTGTAATACTGCTCTCCCCTCTCCTTCCCTGCAGGGTCTCCCTGGTGATCTGTCAGTACCAGTTGTAATACTGCTCTCCCCTCTCCTTCCCTGCAGGGTCTCCCTGGTGATCTGTCCGTACCAGTTGTAATACTGCTCTCCCCTCTCCTTCCCTGCAGGGTCTCCCTGGTGATCTGTCCGTACCAGTTGTAATACTGCTCTCCCTGGTGATCTCTCAGTACCAGTTGTAATACTGCTCTCCCTGGTGATCTCTCAGTACCAGTTGTAATACTGCTCTCCCTGGTGATCTGTCAGTACCAGTTGTAATACTGCTCTCCCCTCTCCTTCCCTGCAGGGTCTCCCCTGGTGATCTGTCCGTACCAGTTGTAATACTGCTCTCCCCTCTCCTTCCCTGCAGGGTCTCATCTGGTGATCTGTCCGTACCAGTTGTAATACTGCTCTCCCCTCTCCTTCCCTGCAGGGTCTCCCTGGTGATCTGTCCGTACCAGTTGTAATACTGCTCTCCCCTGGTGATCTGTCCGTACCAGTTGTAATACTGCTCTCCCCTCTCCTTCCCTGCAGGGTCTCCCTGGTGATCTGTCAGTACCAGTTGTAATACTGCTCTCCCCTCTCCTTCCCTGCAGGGTCTCCCTGGTGATCTGTCAGTACCAGTTGTAATACTGCTCTCCCCTCTCCTTCCCTGCAGGGTCTCCCTGGTGATCTGTCCGTACCAGTTGTAATACTGCTCTCCCCTCTCCTTCCCTGCAGGGTCTCCCTGGTGATCTGTCCGTACCAGTTGTAATACTGCTCTCCCCTCTCCTTCCCTGCAGGGTCTCCCCTGGTGATCTGTCCGTACCAGTTGTAATACTGCTCTCCCCTCTCCTTCCCTGCAGGGTCTCCCCTGGTGATCTGTCTGTACCAGTTGTAATACTGCTCTCCCCTCTCCTTCCCTGCAGGGTCTCCCCTGGTGATCTGTCAGTACCAGTTGTAACACTGGTCTCCCCTGGTGATCTGTCTGTACCAGTTGTAACACTGGTCTCCCCTCTCCTTCCCTGCAGGGTCCCATCTGGTGATTTCTCTCAGTACCAGCGAGTGTCTGTATCTGAACAGGAACACCCAGAAGGTGAGGTCTCTGTCCCGCTGGAGAGGACACCTCATAGAGAGTGTAGGCTGGAACAAGCTGCTGAGGACAGAGACCAACACTGGGCCCATCCTAGTGGGAACCAGCCAGGGAATTATCTTCGAGGCTGAGATCTCTGCTTCAGAGGGAAGCCTGTTTAACACCAACCCCGACCAGTACTTCAAACAGGTCAGTGATAGGATCTGACTATAAACATATGACATTGTATTGTATATCTTCATGTACAGGACCAGTCAAAAGTTTGGACACACCTACTCATTCCAGGGTTATTCTTTATTTTGACTGTTTTCTACATTGTAGAATAATGGTAAAGACATCAAAATGAAGAAGTAACACATATGGAATCATCTAGTAACAAAAAAAGTGTTAAACAAATCAAAATATATTTTATATTTGAGATTCTTCAAAGTAGCCACCCTTTGCCTTGATGACCGCTTTGTACACTCTTGGCATTCTCTCAACCAGCTGCATGAAGTAGTCACCTGGAATGCATTTCAATTAACAGGTGTGCCTTGTTAAAAGTTAATTTATGGAATTTCTTTCCTTAATGCGTTTGAGCCAATCAGTTGTGTTGTGACAAGGTAGGGGTGGTATGCAGAAGATAGACCTATTTGGTAAAAGACCAAGTACATATTATAGCAAGAACAGATCAAATAAACAAAGAGAAACAACAGGCCATCATTACTGTCAGTCAATCCAGTCGCAAAAACCATCAAGCGCTATGATGAAACAGGCTCATGAGGACCGCCACAGGAAAGGAAGACCCAGAGTTACCTTTGCTGCAGAGGATAAGTTAATTTGAAATCGCTCCACAATCACCTGACCTCAACCCAATTGAGATGGTTTGGGATGAGTTGGACCGCAGAGTGAAGGAAAAGCAGCCAACAAGTGCTCAGCATTATGTGGGAAGTCCTTCAAGACTGTTGGAAAAGCATTCCTGGTGACTACCTCATGATGCTGGTTGAGAGAATGCCAAGAGTGTGCAAAGCTGTCAAGAGAAAGGGGGGCTACTTTGAAGAATCTAGAATATATTTTGATTTGTTGTACAGTTTTTTTTTTTTTTTTTTTTTTTTTGTTCTGGTTACTACATGATTCCATATCTGTTATTTCATAGTTTTGATGTCTTCACTTATTTTCTACAATGTGCAAAATAGTAAAAAATAAAGACCAATCCTTGCATGAGTAGGTGTGTACCAACTTTTTGACCAAAAATAACAAATGCTGTTAATACTGTATTCTCTCTTTTAAAATTTTTTTTTTGATTGAATTTGAACCAGTGGGAAACTATGCTAATCAAAGCTGTTGAAATTCAAACGAATCAAACCGTGGTTACCTTCGCGTGAACTTCTCCGCAGGCTATCGTGTTTGAAAGTACTTTTGCAAAAGGAATCCTTTTATTATGCTGAGTAATGTTCTGTAATTGAAACACAGGTCCACTCCCTGGAGGAGGACGGGAGGCCTGCTCCTGTGTGCTGTATAGAGGTGGAACGAGGTCCCGAGTCTAAAGTCGTCATCATCGCCACCACCAGGAAGCGTTTGTTCCAGTTCGTAGGTCGTGTGGCGGAGGGGTCAGAGCAGCAAGGCTTCAGCGCCATCTTCTCACAGAACCAGGTCTGTTAAAACAACAGGGCCGTGTTGGAAATCGGACCCTATTCCCTATATAGTCCACTACTTTTAGTCAGAGCCAATGAGCATACTTTCTAACTTGTTATAACCGTCTATGAACCCTTTGTCTTGTGAACATGGCTTTATAATGTGCTATGTCTACTACTAGGAGCTTCTGCCCAGCTTCCAGGAGTTTCCGTTTAACATGGGCTACAGTGAGATCACCTTCTACACCCCCAAGCTCAGGTCGTGCCCCAAGGCCTTCGCATGGATGATGGGTAACGGAGTTCTCTACGGTCAGCTGGACTACGTCAAGCTGGACTCGCTGCTCAGTGATGTGCAGGTACTGTTTTTATAATATATTTAGGCTAGTAATACTTTAAGGTTTGATGTGTTGTATTTATCATGTGCTCTAGTGGTAAACTCCCCACAGGTGATATGGGTCTATTTGTTACTTGTCTTTCAAAATAATTCTATTGTATTCTAGAAATTCATATTTCTGCTGCACTTATCATTCTCTCTCTCTCTCTCTCTATCTCTCGCTCTCTGTCTGTCTCTGTTTATTTTACCCCCCTCCCCCCCATCAGGTGTGGGACTACACCCCAGACATAGACTTCAGTTTCAACAAGCCCATCTCCATCGTGTTGACTCAGTTCCACTTTCTACTCCTCCTCCCAGACCGCGTCAAAGCCATCTGCACCCTCAACGGGCAGGTGGGTACACACGCACGCAGACGGGCCTTTGCTGCTGCCGGGTTACTGTGGGGGCCGGGTTACATTATGGGGTCCGTCCCGGGTTACTGTGGGGTTCAGGGCCGGGTTACTGTGGGGGCCGGGTTACATTATGGGGTCCGTCCCGGGTTACTGTGGGGTCCGGGGCCGGGTTACATTATGGTGTCCGTCCCGGGTTACTGTGGGGGCCGGGTTACTGTGGGGGCCGGGTTACATTATGGGGTCCGTCCCGGGTTACTGTGGGGTCCAGGGCCGGGTTACTGTGGGGGCCGGGTTACATTATGGGGTTCCCCCAAAAAAAAAAAAAAAAAAAAAACTATGTCCAGCAATCTATTCTAGTCTAGCTTTTGGGACTTGGGACTTTTTTTTTTTAAGGAGGGGCCCCAGCGGAGCACAGGTACTTTGCGTATTGCCAGAGGCTGTCAGAAGCATATTATATATAACTCATCATTTAATTAGCTAAATTTTAAGTCTAATACTGCATTGAATGTATTACCTGAAAGAGGTTGGCTCGGACATTTATCCCTATCTCAATCTAGAACAGGATGATCTATTTTAGTTGCCATTTGAATGGAGTTGATGGAGAGAGAGACTGCGACAGAGTGCACTGATTTAAAAGCAACGATATTTGACTGTTTTTTTTAAAGGCTACAGCTGCAATTAAAATATATATTTAATCTTTACAATTAAAAAAACAAAGTGAAAACCAAAATCCAGATGGAGATGTGTAAATTAGACGTTTGGTCTTTATATCAGCGTAGGCTATGCCGCAGTAAATGTAGACGGTCACAAGACTAAATAAACCATGATAAACCATATGAACCATGATAAAAAAATGACAGCGCATTGTGATCTGCGCTCCATACTGAGACGGGCCGCCTGTCCCCCCGAGACGGGATGCCTGTAACCCGGGAAAAAGGAGTGGTTCTGGACGGTAAATTCTGGTTCATTTCATTAAGCGGGTTTCCGCCATTCAACCAGAGTCTAAACACAGTCTTAGTGACAACTGCTGATTTTGGATTTCTCCAAAATGACATCCTATTCCCTATGTAGTGCACTTCTTTTGACTAGGCTTCCTTTATGAATACACTCATTTGATGTATGTGTATTGATTGATGAATGTCTGTTTTGATTGATTGATTGATTGATTGACAGGTGGTGTACGAGGATGTGTTCCCTGATAAGTTCGGCACTCTGAAGAAGATGATTAAGGACCCAGCAGGAGGCCTGGTGTGGATCTACACTGAGAAGGCCGTCTTTAGGTTCGTTTTACAGTTTTATTATTTTGTTTTTTTAGTCAACTTAGCAGATGCTCCGACTCAGAGAGACTTACTTACAATCAGTGCATTCAACTAGGATCAGTAGAATGACCACGTCGCAGCCGTTGCTAGTTAAACCCTGTTCAACCTCTATCTGTGGAATCATGCTAGATCAGCCATGGCTAGTTAAACCCTGTTGAACCTCTATCTGTGGAATCAGTGCTAGAAACAAAAGACATGTGAAAGACAAGTACAACAGTCCAGGGTTTTTCTCTCTCAATCCAGATACCACATCCAGAGAGAAGCCAGGGATGTGTGGCAGATGTACATGAGCATGAACAAGTTTGACCTGGCTAAGGAGTACTGCCGGGACCGGCCAGAGTGCATGGACATGGTCCTGGCTAAAGAGGCAGAACACTGCTTCCAGGACAAACGTTACCTGGAGAGCGCTAAGTGCTACGCTCTGACCCAGAACTACTTTGAGGAGATTGCGTTGAAGTTCATCGAGGCGAAACAGGAAGAAGCTCTGAAAGAGTTCCTTCTGAAGAAACTCAACAATCTGAAGCAGGTAGGATGTTTTTTTGGTGACTTAGTCGGTCCAAAATGGCACCCTCTGGGCCCTGGTCAAAAGTAGTGGCTACCATTTGGGGCAGAGACATATTTTGTGTGATCTGAGGTAACTTGTAACTAAACTTTTTTTTAAATTTTTGTATGATTTAAAAAAAAAACTATTTTGAATGGACTATGGACTGTATTTTTGACTATGTTACCCCTGCTTGCAAACCAAAGTTTGATTGATAAATTGAAACAGAGTGAGAAGACCCAGATCACCTTACTGGTCACCTGGCTGACTGAGCTCTACCTGAACTGCCTGGGGCTTCTCCAATCAGATGAGGGGAAACATGGGGTGTTCCAGGAGACGCGTGATGAGTTCCGGAAGTTCCTCAGTAGTTCCAAACACAAGGAGTGTCTCTATAACAACCGAACGACCATCTATGACCTGCTGGCTAGCCACGGCAACGTGGACGACATGGTCTACTTCTCTGTCATCATGCAGGTATCTTATGATGCAATTTATCCAGGGGTTAGGCTCAAATCTATTTCAATTCTAATCAATTCAGAAAGTGAACCAGATCTCTCGCTCTCTCTATAATATTATTTCAACACAATACAACCACATGTGGATAATGCATTTAAAATCAAGGATGACAAAAAAAAAGTCCAGCCACTCCATTTGGAGCCTCTTCTCGGAATGTCCAGTCACTCCATTTGGAGCCTCTTCTCGGAATGTCCAGTCACTCCATTTGGAGCCTCTTCTCGGAATGTCCAGCCACTCCATTTGGAGCCTCTTCTCGGAATGTCCAGCCACTCCATTTGGAGCCTCTTCTCGGAATGTCCAGCCATGGAGCCTCTTCAATGTCCAGTCACTCCATTTGGAGCCTCTTCTCGGAATGTCCAGCCACTCCATTTGGAGCCTCTTCTCGGAATGTCCAGCCACTCCATTTGGAGCCTCTTCTCGGAATGTCCAGCCACTCCATTTGGAGCCTCTTCTCGGAATGTCCAGTCACTCCATTTGGAGCCTCTTCTCGGAATGTCAGGGACCTGTTCAGTGAATGCTCCTAACCACTGCCAAGATGTGGTGGCTTTTCGTGCTCTTTTCTGCTGCTGGTCCTTCATTTCCAGGAGTGTAGAACCCACCTGGGTGATGCCACTGCTGCAGAAAAGTGCTCGAAAAGCCACCACGTCTTGGCAGTGGTTAGGAGCATTCACTGAACAGTCCCTGACCTCCTTCTGCTTCCTCTGGGCACAGCCTGCTGTCCCTGACCTTCCTCTGCTTCCTCTGGACACAGCATGCTGCCCCTGACCTTCCTCTGCTTCCTCTGGACACAGCATGCTGTCCCTGACCTTCCTCTGGACACAGCCTGTTGTCCCTGACCTTCCTCTGGACACAGCCTGTTGTCCCTGACCTTCCTCTGGACACATCATGCTGTCCCTGACCTTCCTCTGGACACATCATGCTGTCCCTGACCTTCCTCTGCTTCCTCTGGACACATCATGCTGTCCTTGGTGTAATACTTCCAAACAGATTCAACAAAAGCCACTTTATTTGAATCCGAAGAGCCAGCTAGCTAGCTAACAAGCCTAAATACTTTTCATCATGATTCAGAAACTCAGAGTCAAGACCATAGGATATGGTGATCAAACCCTAGAGCAGCCAAAATCACGCACAAAGTATTACAAAATGGAACAAAAGACACTTAAAAAATGATATGAACAATATTTACAGAGTTCGCCTAGGCTACCTTACGGTGCCATGGCAACCACGGAACCAAATTCCAATTCCACATTTTCCTAATTGAAAAGCATTGAAGAGAATTGGAATTTCATTGTATTTCCTGAATTGACTGGAATTGAAATAGAATTGACCCCAAACCTGCTATTAATTCATGGTATTGTATTGTGGTACTTATTGCTGCTCTCTTTTGGTTGTTTCGAACAGTGTTCATTTTGTCAATAACTATGATGATAAATACTCAGCAGCGACCTATTTTTCCTGACTAAAACTGTCGATAACGAGTCGAAATGTCCCGGGGAAAAAAACGATTAACTATTACAAATGGCTTTTTATTTTCGTCTACACACATTTGACAAGACGAGAATTCCACATGAGACTGATGGACATTGAATTTGACATGAAGCTCCTTTTCACACTTCAGTCACTCTCCCACACAGCTCCCAGGCGGTCACTTCAGTCACTCTCCCACACAGCTCCCAGGCGGTCACTTCAGTCACTCTCCCACACAGCTCCCAGGCGGTCACTTCAGTCACCCTCCCACACAGCTCCCAGGTGGTCACTTCAGTCACTCTCCCACACAGCTCCCAGGCGGTCACTTCAGTCACTCTCCCACACAGCTCCCAGGCGGTTACTTCAGTCACTCTCCCAGGCGGTCACTCATTCACTCTCCCACACAGCTCCCAGGCGGTCACTTCAGTCACTCTCCCAGGCGGTCACTTCAGTCATTCTCCCACACAGCTCCCACTTCAGTCACTCTCCCACACAGCTCCCAGGCGGTCACTTCAGTCACTCTCCCAGGCGGTCACTTCAGTCACCCTCCCAGGCGGTCACTCAGTCACCCTCCCAGGCGGTCACTTCAGCACCCTCCCAGGCGGTCACTTCAGTCACCCTCCCAGGCGGTCACTCAGTCACCAGGCGGTCACTTCAGTCACTCTCCCAGGCGGTCACTTCAGTCACTCTCCCACACAGCTCCCAGGCGGTTACTTCAGTCACTCTCCCAGGCGGTCACTTCATTCACTCTCCCAGCTCCCAGGCGGTTACTTCAGTCACTCTCCCAGGCGGTCACTTCAGTCACTCTCCCACACAGCTCCCAGGCGGTTACTTCAGTCACTCTCCCACACAGCTCCCAGGCGGTCACTTCAGTCACCCTCCCAGGCGGTCACTTCAGTCACCCTCCCAGGCGGTCACTTCAGTCACCCTCCCAGGCGGTCACTTCAGTCACTCTCCCAGGCGGTCACTTCATTCACTCTCCCACACAGCTCCCAGGCGGTTACTTCAGTCACTCTCCCAGGCGGTCACTTCAGTCACTCTCCCACACAGCTCCCAGGCGGTTACTTCAGTCACTCTCCCAGGCGGTCACTTCATTCACTCTCCCACACAGCTCCCAGGCGGTTACTTCAGTCACTCTCCCAGGCGGTCACTTCAGTCACTCTCCCACACAGCTCCCAGGCGGTTACTTCAGTCACTCTCCCACACAGCTCCCAGGCGGTTACTTCAGTCACTCTCCCAGGCGGTCACTTCATTCACTCTCCCACACAGCTCCCAGGCGGTTACTTCAGTCACTCTCCCAGGCGGTCACTTCAGTCACTCTCCCACACAGCTCCCAGGCGGTTACTTCAGTCACTCTCCCAGGCGGTTACTTCAGTCACTCTCCCACACAGCTCCCAGGCGGTTACTTCAGTCACTCTCCCACACAGCTCCCAGGCGGTTACTTCATTCACTCTCCCACACAGCTCCCAGGCGGTCACTTCAGTCACCCTCCCAGGCGGTCACTTCAGTCACCCTCCCAGGCGGTCACTTCAGCTCCCAGGCGGTCACTTCAGTCACTCTCCCAGGCGGTCACTTCATTCACTCTCCCACACAGCTCCCAGGCGGTTACTTCAGTCACTCTCCCAGGCGGTCACTTCAGTCACTCTCCCACACAGCTCCCAGGCGGTTACTTCAGTCACTCTCCCACACAGCTCCCAGGCGGTTACTTCAGTCACTCTCCCAGGCGGTCACTTCATTCACTCTCCCACACAGCTCCCAGGCGGTTACTTCAGTCACTCTCCCAGGCGGTCACTTCAGTCACTCTCCCACACAGCTCCCAGGCGGTTACTTCAGTCACTCTCCCACACAGCTCCCAGGCGGTTACTTCATTCACTCTCCCACACAGCTCCCAGGCGGTTACTTCAGTCACTCCCCAGGCGGTCACTTCATTCACTCTCCCACACAGCTCCCAGGCGGTCACTTCAGTCATTCTCCCCCAGCTCCCACTTCAGTCACTCTCCCACACAGCTCCCAGGCGGTCACTTCAGTCACCCTCCCAGGCGGTCACTTCAGTCACCTCCCAGGCGGTCACACCCTCCCAGGCGGTCACTTCAGTCACTCTCCCAGGCGGTCACTTCATTCACTCTCCCACACAGCTCCCAGGCGGTTACTTCAGTCACTCTCCCAGGCGGTCACTTCAGTCACTCTCCCACACAGCTCCCAGGCGGTTACTTCAGTCACTCTCCCACACAGCTCCCAGGCGGTTACTTCAGTCACTCTCCCAGGCGGTCACTTCATTCACTCTCCCACACAGCTCCCAGGCGGTTACTTCAGTCACTCTCCCAGGCGGTTACTTCAGTCACTCTCCCACACAGCTCCCAGGCGGTTACTTCAGTCACTCTCCCACACAGCTCCCAGGCGGTTACTTCATTCACTCTCCCACACAGCTCCCAGGCGGTTACTTCAGTCACTCTCCCAGGCGGTCACTTCATTCACTCTCCCACACAGCTCCCAGGCGGTCACTTCAGTCATTCTCCCACACAGCTCACTTCAGTCACTCTCCCACACAGCTCCCAGGCGGTCACTTCAGTCACCCTCCCAGGCGGTCACTCCACAGGCGGTCACTTCAGTCACCCTCCCAGGCGGTCACTTCAGTCACTCTCCCAGGCGGTCACTTCAGTCACTCTCCCACACAGCTCCCAGGCGGTTACTTCAGTCACTCTCCCAGGCGGTCACTTCATTCACTCTCCCACACAGCTCCCAGGCGGTTACTTCAGTCACTCTCCCAGGCGGTCACTTCAGTCACTCTCCCACACAGCTCCCAGGCGGTTACTTCAGTCACTCTCCCACACAGCTCCCAGGCGGTTACTTCAGTCACTCTCCCAGGCGGTCACTTCATTCACTCTCCCACACAGCTCCCAGGCGGTTACTTCAGTCACTCTCCCAGGCGGTCACTTCAGTCACTCTCCCACACAGCTCCCAGGCGGTTACTTCAGTCACTCTCCCAGGCGGTTACTTCAGTCACTCTCCCACACAGCTCCCAGGCGGTTACTTCAGTCACTCTCCCACACAGCTCCCAGGCGGTTACTTCATTCACTCTCCCACACAGCTCCCAGGCGGTTACTTCAGTCACTCTCCCAGGCGGTCACTTCATTCACTCTCCCACACAGCTCCCAGGCGGTCACTATTCACTCTCCCACACAGCTCCCAGGCGGTCACACTCTCCCAGGCGGTCACTTCATTCACTCTCCCACACAGCTCCCAGGCGGTTACTTCAGTCACTCTCCCAGGCGGTCACTTCATTCACTCTCCCACACAGCTCCCAGGCGGTCACTTCAGTCACTCTCCCAGGCGGTCACTTCAGTCACTCTCCCACACAGCTCCCACTTCAGTCACTCTCCCACACAGCTCCCAGGCGGTCACTTCAGTCACTCTCCCAGGCGGTCACTTCAGTCACCCTCCCAGGCGGTCACTTCAGTCACCCTCCCAGGCGGTCACTTCCCCAGGCGGTCACTTCAGTCACTCTCCCACACAGCTCCCACTTCGGTCACTCTCCCAGTCACTCTCCCAGGCGGTCACTTCAGTCACCTCCCAGGCGGTCACTTCAGTCACCCTCCCAGGCGGTCACTTCAGTCACCCTCCCAGGCGGTCACTTCAGTCACCCTCCCAGGCGGTCACTTCAGTCACCCTCCCACACAGCTCCCAGGCGGTTACTTCAGTCACACTCCCAGGCGGTCACTTCAGTCACCCTCCCACACAGCTCCCAGGCGGTCACTTCAGTCACCCTCCTTCAACTAGAAACAATGTTTACTCTCTCTTTCATGTAGGCTATTTTTGAGTTGATCACAAAAAAACTACATTTTCCCATGTGCACTGTCATTCATTAATCTGTGTTCAATTTGTATTGATCACATGCACCGAATTGGTGTAGACTCTACAGGGAAATGCTAGCTTATGAAAAAGAAAATGGTAACTAACACGAGGAATAAAATAATATACACAAGAATGGAGCTCCACAGGAAGTACAAGTACCAGATCCATGTGGAGCTATATACAGGAAGTACCAGATTAATGTGGAGCTTTATACAGGAAGTACCAGATCAATGTGGAGATATATACAGGAATTACCAGTACCAGATCAATGTGGAGCTATATACAGGGATTACCAGATCAACATGGAGCTATATACAGGAAGTACCAGATCAATGTGGAGCTATATACAGGGATTACCAGATCAATGTGGAGCTATATACAGGAAGTACCAGACCAGATCAATGTGGCGCTACATACAGCAAGTACCAGATCAATGTGGAGCTATATACAGGAAGTACCAGATTAATGTGGAGCTATATACAGGGAGTACCAGATCAATGTGAAGCTATATACAGGAAGTTCCAGACCAGATCAATGTGGAGCTATATACAGGGAGTACCAGATCAATGTGGAGCTTTATAGAGGGAGTACCAGATCAATGTGGAGCTATATAGAGGGAGTACCAGATCAATGTGGAGCTATATACAGGAAGTACCTGTACCAGATCAATGTGGAGCTATATACAGGAAGAACCAGATCAATGTGGAGCTATATACAGGAAGTACCAGATCAATGTGGAGCTATATACAGGAAGAACCAGCTCAATGTGGAGCTATATACAGGAAGTACCAGATCAATGTGGAGCTGTTTTCAGGAACCTGTACCAGTACCAGGTCAATATGGAGCTATATACAGGAAGTACCAGACCATATCAATGTGGAGCTATATACAGGAATACAGTACCAGATCAATGTGGAGCTATATACAGGAAGTACCAGATCAATGTGGAACTATATACAGGGAGTACCAGATCAATTTGGAGCTATATAGAGGAAGTGGAGCTGTTTTCTTACCAGATCAATGTGGAGCTATATACAGGAAGAACCAGATCAATGTGGAGCTATATACAGGAAGTACCAGATCAATGTGGAGCTGTTTTCAGGAAGTACCAGATCAATGTGGATCTATATACAGGAAGTACCAGATCAATGTGGAGCTATATACAGGAAGTACCAGACCAGATCAATGTTGAGCTATATACAGGAAGTACCAGATCAATGTGGAGCTGTTTTCAGGAAGTACTAGTACCAGGTCAATATGGAGCTATATACAGGAAGTACCAGACCAGATCAATGTGGAGCTATATACAGGGAGTACCAGATCAATGTGGAGCTATATACAGGAAGTACCAGATCAATGTGGAGCTATATACAGGAAAAACCAGATCAATGTGGAGCTATATACAGGAAGTACCAGACCAGATCAATGTTGAGCTATATACAGGAAGAACCAGATCAATGTGGAGCTATATACAGGAAGTGCCAGATCAATGTGGAGCTATATACAGGAAGTGCCAGATCAATGTGGAGCTATATACAGGAAGTACCTGTACCAGATCAATGTGGAGCTATATACAGGAAGTGCCAGATCAATGTGGAGCTATATACAGGAAGTGCCAGATCAATGTGGAGCTATATACAGGAAGTGCCAGATCAATGTGGAGCTATATACAGGAAGCGCCAGATCAATGTGGAGCTATATACAGGAAGAGCCAGATCAATGTGGAGCTGTTTTCAGGAAGTACTAGTACCAGGTCAATATGGAGCTATATACAGGAAGTACAATGTGGAGCAGACCAGATCAATGTGGAGCTATATACAGGGAGTACCAGATCAATGTGGAGCTATATACAGGAAGAGCCAGATCAATGTAGAGCTGTTTTCAGGAAGTACTAGTACCAGGTCAATATGGCGCTATATACAGGAAGTACCAGACCAGATCAATGTGGAGCTATATACAGGAAGTAGACCAGATCAATGTGGAGCTATATACAGGGAGTACCAGTATCAGAACAATGTGGAGCTATATACAGGAAGTTCCAGACCAGATCAACGTGGAGCTATATACAGGGAGTACCAGTATCAGATCAATGTGGAGCTATATACAGGGAGTACCAGTATCAGATCAATGTGGAGCTATATACAGGGAGTGCCAGACCAGATCAATGTGCAGAGAGAGGTATGATGTATTTCAGGTGTGTATATACACTACATGAGCAAAAGTATGTGGACACCTGCTTGTGTAACATCTCATTCCAAAATCATGGGCATTAATATGGAGTTGGTCCCCCCTTTGCTGCTATAACAGCCTCCACTTTTCTGGGAAGGCTTTCCACTAGTTGGAACATTCCTGTGCGAACTTGCTTCCATTCAGCCACGAGCATTAGTGAGGTCGGGCACCGATGTTGTGTGATTAGGCCTGACTCGCAGTCAACGTTCCAATTCATCCCAAAGGTGTTCAGTGGGGTTGAGGTCAGGGCTCTGTGCAGACCAGTCAAGTTCTTACACACCGATCTCAACAAACCATTTCTTTATGGACCTCGCTTTGTCCACGGGGGCATTGTCATGCTGAAACAGGAAAGGGCCTTCCCCAAACTGTTGTACAAAGTTGGAAGCACAGAATGGTCTAGAATGTCGTTGTATGCTGTAGCATTAAGATTTCCTTTCACTGGAACTAAGTGGTCTAGCCCGAACCCTGAAAAACAACCCCAGACCAGAATTCCTCCTCCACCAAACTTTACAGTTTGCACTATGCATCCTGGTCTTCGCCAAATCCAGATTCGTCCGTCAAACTGCCCCAGATGGTGAAGCGTGATTCATCACTCCATAGAACGTGTTTCCACTCCAGAGTCCAATGGTGGCGAGCTTTACACCACTCCAGCTGATGCTTGGCGTTGCTCATGGTGAGCTTAGGCTTGTGTGCGGCTTTTGGCAAACTCCAAGCAGGCTGTCATCTGCCATTTTACCAAGGAGTGGCTTCCGTCTCGCCTCTACCATAAAGTCCTGATTGGTGGTTTGCTGCAGAGATGGTTGTTCTTCTGGAAGGTTCTCCCATCTCCTCAAAGGAACTCTAGAACTCTGTCAGAGTGACCATTTGGGTTCTTGGTCACTTCCCTTGCCAAGGCCCTTCTCCCTCGATTGCTCAGTTTGGCCGGGTGGCCAGCTCTAGGAAGAGTCTTGGTGGTTCCAAACTTCTTCCATTTTTAAGAATGATGGAGGCCACTGTGTTCTTGGGGACCATCAATGCTGTAGACATGTTTTGGTACCCCAGACACAATCCTGTCTCGGCACTCTACTGACAATTCCTTTGACATGGCTTTTTTTTTGCTCTGACATGCACTGACAACTGTCAACCTTATATAGACAGGTGTGTGCCTTTCCAAATCATGTCCAATCAATTGAATTTACTCCAAGTTGTAGAAACATCTCAAGGATGATCAATGGAAACAGGATGCACATGAACTCAATTTCAAGTCTCGTAGCAAAGGGTCTTTCATTTTTAATAAATGTGCAAAGATTTGTGTGTAGATTGATGAGGAATTTTGTTTATTTAATACATTTTAGAATAATGTTGTAACAAAATGTGTAAATAAGTCCAGGGGTCTCTGAATGTGTGTTGCCACTCTTGCGCCGCGGTCTGCAAACATAAATGGTGGTTGCCTTTTTCCTTTCGATAAAATGAATGTTATTTGTTGAAATATTAGGAGTGCAGTAATATTTCTGGCATTTTTGTCCAGCACAAATTCTTTTTGTTTTTCAAGGAACCCACTGTTATATTAAATTATCCATAGTTTTATGTCGACTGATAACAACTAAAACCAACAAAGGATGAAATTACTTGAATTTGACCTAAAAACGATAAAAGTTAGTTTTAAAGACTAAAACTAAATTAGGTGTTTAAATTAACACCTGTCTTCTAATGTTACGGACATTTTGTGTCACTTTATTTTCGGTTTTGTCTAAAATATGTGTTTTATCAGTTGCTTTTTTGACATTTTCTGGGATTAAGAAAAGATGGATATCGATTCTTTCTCTCTAGGACTATGAGAGGGTGATCTCCCACCACTGTCAGCATGATGACTACAGCGCCGCCCTGGAGGTGCTCTCTAAGCACTGCGACGAGAAGCTCTTCTATAAGTTTTCCCCAATCCTCATGCAACACATACCTAAGAAGGTGATCCATTTTGATTTTTAACCGCTTGCAAATGAACTGTGTTGTTGTTATTATTATTGTCTTTGTCTGTTCAAGTTTGCCATGCCACACAATACCATACGTTTTTTTTAATAACCATATAAGGTGGTGGACGCCTGGATCCAGATGGGTTCCAGGCTGGAACCTAAGAAACTGATCCCAGCCCTGGTCAACTACAGTCAGATGGGCTCAACACAACAGGTCAACGAGACCATCCGGTACATGGAGTTCTGTGTCTACCAGCTCACTGTGACCGAAGAGGCCATACACAACTACCTGCTGTCCCTCTATGCCAAGTACAAACCTGATAGTCTCTTGTGGTACCTGGAACAGGTAGGTTCAAGGCTGTGGCCCTCCCAAATGGCACCCTGTCCCCTATATAGCACTTTACTTTTCACCAAGGACATGCAGACCAAATGTCTTGATAATTGTGGAATTGACTTTTTTAGATATATTTATATATAATGACCTGTTTAAATTGTATTCTAGTTTACTCTTAAGTGCCATTGGGTATCTTGAAAGTAAATCAAATATATTTGATAATATTATAACATATTATTAATACATCTAATGTGTTGTTACTATTGACAGGCTGGGTCCCACTTGTCAGACATCCACTATGATTTAAAGTATGCCCTGAGGCTGTGTGCTGAACATGGTTACCTCCAGGCCTGTGTTCTGGTCTATAAGATCATGGAGCTGTATGAAGAAGCTGTCGATCTGGCCCTACAAGTGAGTGTCTTGGCTAGTTTTTGTGAATATGTAGCTAACTTGATAATTTCATATTGCAAGATAAGAATGTGCAAATAGTGGGCTACACCATCAATATGTACTGACATTATCTCAATATGTACAGACATTATCTCAATATGTACAGACATTATCTCAATATGTACAGACATTATCTCAATATGTACAGACATTATCTCAATATGTACAGACATTATCTCAATATGTACAGACATTATCTCAATGTGTGCAGACATTATCTCAATGTGTGCAGACATTATCTCAATGTGTGCAGACATTATCTCAACGTGTGCAGACATTATCTCAACGTGTGCAGACATTATCTCAACGTGTGCAGACATTATCTCAACGTGTGCAGACATTATCTCAACGTGTGCAGACATTATCTCAACGTGTGCAGACATTATCTCAACGTGTGCAGACATTATCTCAACGTGTGCAGACATTATCTCAACGTGTGCAGACATTATCTCAACGTGTGCAGACATTATCTCAATAAACACTACTGTTCAAAGTTTGGGGTCACTTAGAAATCTCGTTTTTGAAAGAAAAAATAAATTGTCCCTTAAAATAACATCAAATTGATCAGAAATACAGTGTAGACATTGTTGTTCTGGGTCCTGTTGGTTCCAGACTTGGTACATTGGTACCGCTTGCCGTGTGGTACCAGAGAGAACAGTCTATGACTTGGGTGGCTGGAGTCTTTTTAGGGCCTTCCTCTGACACCGCCTGGTATAGAGATCCTGGATGGCAGGAAGATTGGTGCCAGTGATGTACAGGGCAGTACGCACTACCCTCTGTAACGCCTTACTGTCGGAGCCCAAGCAGTTGCCATACCAAGCGGTGATGCAACCAGTCAAGATGCTGTCAATCTTGCTTTTTGTATAACTTCTTGAGGATCTTAATCTTTTCAGCCTTCTGAAGAGGAAGAGGCATTGTTGTGCCCTCTTCACGACTGTGTTGGTGTGTGTGGACCATGATAGAGCCATAGTGATGTGGACACTGATGTGAGTTCTACAGGGCGATAATCATTTAGACAGGTTACCTTGGCATTCTTGGGGACAGGGACTATGGTGTTCTGCTTGAAACATATAGGATTTACAGACTGGGTCAGGGAGAGATTGAAAACATCAGTGAAGACACTTGTCAGCTCATGCTCTGGGAATCCGTCCTGGTAATCTGTCTGGCCCCGCGGCATTGTGAATGTTAACCTGTTGAAAGGTCTTACTCACATCTGCTGCAGAGAGTGTGATCACACAGTCGTCTGGAACAGCTGGTGCTCTCGTGCATGGATCAGTGTTGCTTGCCTCGAAGCCAGCATAGAATGCATTTTGCTCATCTGGTAGGCTCGCTTCACTGGGTAGCTGGTGGCTGGGCTTCCTTTTGTCATCCGTGATCGTATGCAACCCCTGTCACATCCAACGACCGTCAGAGCCGGTGTAGTAGGATTCGATCGGAGTTCTCGATTCACACTTTGCCTGTTTTGATGGTTTGTCGTAGAGCGTAGCGGGATTTTTTATGAGCATCTGGATTAGTGTCACGCTCCTTGAAAACTGTTTCTCAAGCGGCTGGGGCGTTTCTCCCGTGCTGTTTCTCCTTCCAGGTGGATGTGGACTTGGCCAAGACGTGTGCTGACCTGCCTGAGGATGACGAAGAGTTGAGGAAGAAGTTGTGGCTGAAGATCGCCTGTCACGTGGTGCAAGAGGAGAAGGATGTGAAGAAGGCCATGAACTGTCTGTCCAGCTGTAACCTGCTCAAGATCGAAGACATACTGCCCTTCTTCCCGGACTTTGTCACCATAGACCACTTCAAGGTAATACTGCCATCAAATATTTAGGATCTAAACAAACAAACAAACATACAAGATTTTATTTGAGTATTTGAGGTGCACTTAATATAATTTGGAGCTTGCACTTTTGGGGACTATTCTATTGTTTCCATTGTACCAAATCAAATGTTCATAAGTATGTAATCTTGGCACCTGAACCAAATCTCAGCTTCTAGTAAGTATTTGACATGTGTTTTTATGTTGCCCCTCCCCCCTCCCTCCCTGCAGGAGGCTATCTGCAGCTCTTTAGAGGAGTACAACCAGCATATAGACGAGCTGAAGCAGGAGATGGAGGAGGCGACGGAGAGCGCCAAGCGGATCAGAGAGGATATCCAGGAGATGAGGAACAAGTACGGGGTGGTGGAGAACCAGGAGAAATGTGCTGCCTGCGACTTCCCCCTCCTCAACAGACCCTTCTATCTGTTCCTCTGTGGTCACATGTTCCACTACGACTGCCTTTTCCAGGAGGTCAGTATGCAAACCAATTTTATTTGACCTTCGACCCGATTTCAAGAACAGTTTGCTTCCGATAGATATACCGGTAGGTTAGTAGCACATCCCTTTTTTTTTCTCTCTTGAACTTTGACCCGATTTTAAGGAAGAGTTAGCCAACATTCTATTGCAGCAAACAGAGGGTCATTGGGTCATTACTGTGTATTTATTTGTAAATGAAGTACGCTACATACACAATGAAAAAGGCTTGGAGGAGGATATCCCCAAAAATGTATCACAACTGTGTCTTCTTCCCCCACGAGATTCAGTAGTTCAGTAGTGTTTTTAAATTTTTTTAAATTCACTTGTTATCTTGTATGGAGCTCACATACTGTAACGGTGGATCTTTCCTCAGGTGACCCCTCACCTGTCCACCTACAAGCAGACTAAACTAGATGAGCTGCAGAAGAAGTTGGCTGCAGCCACTCAGACCTCCAAGTCTCGCCACCGCCCCGCCCCCAAGGAGGAGGGGGGCGACACCGCCAGCCTGGGGAAAGGAAGCGCCGGGGTCAGCCGAGAGCAGATCAAGTCCGACATCGATGACATCATCGCCTGCGAGTGCGTGTACTGCGGCGAGCTGATGATCAAGTCGATCGACAAACCGTTTATTGATCCACAGAAGTTTGAGGAGGAGAAGTCCAGCTGGCTCTGAAATGGACGGTTGGACCTGCCTGAAACTGGGCAGGTTTGAAATGGCGGACTTGAGGTGGCTGTCTGAATGGAACGGGTCTGAAATGGGCTGTTTGAACGTTTGATTGAAATAGACATGTCTTATTTCAGAAATGGCTGAAATGCGCAACTTATGCTGTCTGAAATGGAATGGAATATCTCTCTGTGATAATGGGGATGTAGAGCCACCTCTGCACAGTGCCTGGTGATGGAGAGACACAGGGAAGGGGAAGAATGCAGGATCTCCTTGGTAACCTCTTATCAAATCAAATGTTATTTGTCACATGCGCCGAATACAACAGGTGTAGTAGACCTCACAGTGAAATGCTGAATACAACAGGTGTAGTAGACCTTACAGTGAAATGCTGAATACAACAGGTGTAGTAGACCTCACAGTGAAATGCTGAATACAACAGGTGTAGTAGACCTTACAGTGAAATGCTGAATACAACAGGTGTAGTAGACCTTAGTGAAATGCTGAATACAACAGGTGTAGTAGACCTTACAGTGAAATGCTGAATACAACAGGTGTAGTAGACCTTACAGTGAAATGCTGAATACAACAGGTGTAGTAGACCTGACAGATAATCTGGGTAGCCATTTGATTGGCTCCTCTGTGTCTCTGTAATATCATATATTCTAGTCTCTCGCTCTCTTTCTCTTGTTTTTCTGCTTCAGACTGTACTGAGGCAATGTCAGTCTCTCTCACATTTCTTAATCAGACGTTACTACAGTAGAACAGTTCACCGTCTTTACAACTCAAATCTGTCTGAATTAACAAAAACAACTCTGAAATTGTCTCTGAAATGAGATTTTATAAATTCAGATGTATTCATCCCTAACTGGTATTTACTTAATTCCACTGGCTAGAGACATGAATAATACTATAGAATGAATGTAATGAATTAGTCTTGTTGTTATTTGTCACTTGTGACCTCATGAGAACTCCCTTGTTTCATTGGCTGACAGTGTATTCTGTTGTGACTCTGAGATCAGGTCAATGCTACTACACTTTTGCTATGGTTTGCTAAATGCACTTATGAAAATTAAACAAATGATTAAAATCAAGTCTCTTTTTTTAAAAATGGTTTTATTTCAAGTGTTCGAACATAAATGAATTCCTCAGATGGAGTGAGACCTATCTGAAAGTCGAAAATATTAACATTTTAAATTAGGATTTTATTCTCTGGGATTGAGTGAGACGCCTTCCTCTCATAAATATGCAGCAACTGACAAGGAAATGGCCTCGTACTTCAGTTCAATGCTTACATTGTCATAGATGTGCAACAGTGCAGAGAAAATGTGTGTACCTCCTTAAACGTGAGTGTGAAGTTTGTGAAATATATTTAAAATATATGAATCGGGTACATATTGACGAATGTTAACAGTTTCATTGCAACATGTCTTGTGTGCAATTTATAGCTCATATCAAATCAGTCATTTAAAATGGCCCCAAAATAACAACAATAGTAACCGGTCACGATACTTCCCTTTGAGTGACGGAACATGTAGCTCGGTAATCTTCAGGAGTAGCAGACTCCGCCAATAGAGTAGGCTCAGAAAAGATAATGTTGTATAAATCACCTCCTAATGGGACATTTTTTGACAGAACTGACTAGGAAATACACATTAAAATGTTTCTGTTGATACATTTCCGCTGCAAATTCCCTTGAAGAGCAGATGAGTGCAGGTTCTGAAGAACCTCTTCCTCTCTAGCTCATATTGTTGTTGAGATAGTTGTCTTTCAGTGAGTGTACCTGCCCAGTAGGGCCTACAGATCTCAGTCCTCCATGGCGTCTGGGGTTTGGCAGGCGGAGGTGGACGATGTGGTAGCTGGGTCTTCATCAGGCCTGGCCAAGCCACTTCACCTCCAGCACCCGGAGAGATCCCTACGCCTGAACACCTTCCTTTGTCAGACCGCCTCAGTCTTCGACAGAGACATATCCAGGAGAGTTATTTACAATTTATTACTGCAGAACAGCGATATATTTAGGTACTATACAATATGAATTACAACACAATGCATTACTGCAGAACAGAGACATCCAGGAGAGTTATTTACAATTTATTACTGCAGAACAGCGATATATTTAGGTACTATACAATATGAATTACAACACAATGCATTACTGCAGAACAGAGACACAATAACATTTCATGTGACCTGCACCTGTTCTATGTGCGGTTAGATTTAAGGGCCCGACATGTTGATTTCTGGGGCCTTTGCGTTCCGCTGGGAAAATATTCAAGTGGAAACTGTTGACTAGTGGTGTAAATACTCTTTGTGGCTAGAGGGCGCTATACTTTACCTTCTGATCACGCTAGAGGGCGCTATACTTTACCTTCTGATCACGCTAGAGGGCGCTATACTTTACCTTCTGATCACGCTAGAGTGCGCTATACTTTACCTTTGATCTTCCCTCTATCACGCCGATCACGCTAAGGTAAACAGACGCTCTTTACCTTCTGATCACTGGGGATTTTACCTTCTGATCAGCCTGGAATAAATGCTAAATGTCCTTTGTTGATGTGACACGCTGGGATGACACTGGGGCGCTACTTTACCTTCTGATCACCTTAAATCTGCAATATGTCACGCATTTTACTTTACCTTTCTTCCTCTAGCCGATCAGAAGGTAAACAGACTCAGCACTGGGGATTTCTCTGCAGCCTGGAATAAATGCTAAATGTCCTTTGTTGATGTGACTGGGATGACACTGGACTTGCACCTTAAATCTGCAATATGTAGCATTTTGGGCGTCCTGACAAAATGGTTCAATTAGTTCAGCTGGAAGAATTCAAACAGCTGAAGCATAGAAACGGTGCACATAGAAGATATCTGCAGCTTCTTAAACTTGCTTTCAATGAGAATGACACATCTATAACTCACATTTCTATGTGTATTTTGTCGGGACGCCCAAAATGCTACATATTGCAGATTTAAGGTGCATGCAACTGTTTGAATTCTTCCAGCTGAACTAATTAAACCTTCCAGCTGAACTAATTAAACCTTCCAGCTGAACTAATTAAACCGTCCAGCTGAACTAATTTAACCTTCCAGCTGAACTAATTAAACCTTCCAGCTGAACTAATTAAACCGTCCAGGTGAACTAATTAAACCTTCCAGGTGAACTAATTTAACCGTCCAGGTGAACTAATTAAACCTTCCAGGTGAACTAATTAAACCTTCCAGGTGAACTAATTAAACCTTCCAGCTGAACTAATTAAACCTTCCAGCTGAACTAATTAAACCGTCCAGCTGAACGAATTTAACCGTCCAGGTGAACTAATTTAACCTTCCAGCTGAACTAATTTAACCGTCCAGCTGAACGAATTTAACCGTCCAGGTGAACTCCCACTAAGCTCATCTTCACCTTGTAGTCGAGCTCCATTGAGGGTGTTTCCCTCTGTAACAAGCCCCTCCTCCTCCGGGTCACATGACCCATCCTTTAATCAGCGCCACGTGCTGATTGGTCATCCCCAGAGAAGGCCCCTCCCTCAGCCCACCATCATCGCTGTCGTCACTGTGATATGAAAACCATATACACACAAGTCCAGTGTCCAGGGATGTTCTCTGTTTAGTGAGTCCTCCAGATCAGAGGCAGTAGGGATGACCAGGGATGTTCTCTGTTTAGTGAGTCCTCCAGATCAGAGGCAGTAGGGATGACCAGGGATGTTCTCTGTTTAGTGAGTCCTCCAGATCAGAGGCAGTAGGGATGACCAGGGATGTTCTCTGTTTAGTGAGTCCTCCAGATCAGAGGCAGTAGGGATGACCAGTTTAGCCTTTAATATGGACTGGTGGACCTGACCCTAGATCAGTTTAGCCTTTTATATGGACTGATGGATCTGACCCTAGATCAGTTTAGCCTTTAATATGGACTGGTGGACCTGA
>NC_056433.1:7864465-7896965 GCF_018296145.1 Oncorhynchus tshawytscha | reverse complement strand
CCCAGGCACTGTAGAGCAGTACCAGTACATGGTTCTAGATGAGGCCCAAGCACTGAAGAGCAGTACCAGTACATGGTTCTAGATGAGGCCCAAGCACTGAAGAGCAGTACCAGTACATGGTTCTAGATGAGGCCCAAGCACTGAAGAGCAGTACCAGTACATGGTTCTAGATGAGACCCAAGCACTGAAGAGCAGTACCAGTACATGGTTATAGATGAGGCCCAAGCACTGAAGAGCAGTACCAGTACATGGTTCTAGATGAGGCCCAGGGACTGAAGAGCAGTACCAGTACATGGTTCTAGATGAGGCCCAGGCACTAAAGAGCAGTACCAGTACATGGTTCTAGATGAGGCCCAGGCACTGTAGAGCAGTACCAGTACATCGTTCTAGATGAGGCCCAAGCACTGAAGAGCAGTACCAGTACCTGGTTCTAGATGAGGCCCAAGCACTGAAGAGCAGTACCAGTACATGGTTCTAGATGAGACCCAAGCACTGAAGAGCAGTACCAGTACATGGTTCTAGATGAGGCCCAAGCACTGAAGAGCAGTACCAGTACATGGTTCTAGATGAGGCCCAGGGACTGAAGAGCAGTACCAGTACATGGTTCTAGATGAGGCCCAGGCACTGTAGAGCAGTACCAGTACATGGTTCTAGATGAGGCCCAAGCACTGAAGAGCAGTACCAGTACCTGGTTCTAGATGAGGCACAAGCACTGAAGAGCAGTACCAGTACATGGTTCTAGATGAGACCCAAGCACTGAAGAGCAGTACCAGTACATGGTTATAGATGAGGCCCAAGCACTGAAGAGCAGTACCAGTACATGGTTCTAGATGAGGCCCAGGGACTGAAGAGCAGTACCAGTACATGGTTATAGATGAGGCCCAAGCACTGAAGAGCAGTACCAGTACATGGTTCTAGATGAGACCCAAGCACTGAAGAGCAGTACCAGTACATGGTTATAGATGAGGCCCAAGCACTGAAGAGCAGTACCAGTACATGGTTCTAGATGAGGCCCAGGGACTGAAGAGCAGTACCAGTACATGGTTCTAGATGAGGCCCAGGCACTAAAGAGCAGTACCAGTACATGGTTCTAGATGAGGCCCAGGCACTGTAGAGCAGTACCAGTACATGGTTCTAGATGAGGCCCAAGCACTGAAGAGCAGTACCAGTACCTGGTTCTAGATGAGGCCCAAGCACTGAAGAGCAGTACCAGTACATGGTTCTAGATGAGACCCAAGCACTGAAGAGCAGTACCAGTACATGGTTATAGATGAGGCCCAAGCACTGAAGAGCAGTACCAGTACATGGTTCTAGATGAGGCCCAGGGACTGAAGAGCAGTACCAGTACATGGTTCTAGATGAGGCCCAGGCACTGTAGAGCAGTACCAGTGTTCGGTGGAACATCCTGATGCGGTTCCGGTGAAGAAACAAACTGTTGTTGTTGTTTTTTAGACCAGCTTCATGTTGTTGTTGGCGCCCCCCCTTGGGTTGTGCCGTGGCGGAGATCTTTGTGGGCTATACTCAGCTTTGTCTCAGGATGGTAAGTTGGTGGTTGAAGATATCCCTCTAGTGGTGTGGGGGCTGTGCTCTCCATGTGGCAGACAATATGCTGCTACAATCCCATGATGTTAGACCTGCCAGAAACCGTTGATGTATTGTGTTTTGAGCTCAAGATACAGGACACACACACACACACACACACGTTGACAAATACACAATGCCCTGGGGATGACAGAGGTCACTTTGCCCTACATCCGTCTCTTTCACTTTCTCTCTCTCCAGCCCCTCTCACTTTCCCTTGCTCGCTCTCCAGCCCCTCTCACTTTCCCTCGCTCGCTCTCCAGCCCCTCTCACTTTCCCTCGCTCGCTCTCCAGCCCCTCTCACTTTCCCTCGCTCGCTCTCCAGCCCCTCTCACTTTCCCTCGCTCGCTCTCCAGCCCCTCTCACTTTCCCTCGCTCTCTCCAGCCCCTCTCACTTTCCCTCGCTCTCTCCAGCCCCTCTCACTTTCCCTCGCTCTCTCCAGCCCCTCTCACTTTCCCTCGCTCTCTCCAGCCCCTCTCACTTTCCCTCGCTCTCTCTCCAGTCTCTCAATTTAATTTCAAGGGGCTTTATTATTTTATTTTATCCATTATTTTACCAGGTAAGTTGACTGAGAACACATTCTCATTTACAGCAACAACAGGGGAGAGGAGGGGGATGAATGAGCCAATTGTAAACTGGGGATTATTAGGTGACCGTGATGGTTTGAGGGTCAGATTGGGAATTTAGCCAGGACACCGGGGTTAACACCCCTACTCTTACGATAAGTACCATGGGATCTTTAATAACCTCAGAGAGTCAGGACACCCGTTTGATGTCCCATCCGAGAGACGGCACCCTACACACCCTACACTTAATTACGAAGGTCTTTGTTCTTCACTGGTTGCCCTTTTCTTGTGGCAACAGGTCACAAATATTGCTGCTGTGATGGCACACTATGGTATTTCACCCAATAGACATGGGAGTTTATCTAAATCAGGTTCGTTTTCGAATTCTTTGTGGATCTGTGTAATCTGAGGGAAATATGTGTCTCTAATATGGTCATATATTTGTCAGGTTGGGAAATGCAGCTCAGTTTCCACCTCATTTTGTGGGCAGTATGACTGACCCCAAATTAAGGAAAGTACAGACTCAGTGAGCATAGCCTTGCTATTGAGAAAGTCCGCCATAGGCAGACCTGGCTCTCAAGCGAAGACAGGCCATGTGCACACTGCCCACCAAATGAGGTGGAAACTAGCCTGTCTTCTCTTGAGAGCCAGGTCTGCCTATGGCGGCCTTTCTCAAGACAAAGGCTATGCTCATTGAGTCTGCACTTTCCTTAATTTTGTCATAGTGGTCAGTTATTCTGTCAGTTTTTCTACTCTTGACAAAACTGAGCAAACTAGCATTCTAGTTTGCTCAGTTTTGTTAGTTCTTTCCAATGTGTCATGTGTATATATATATATTTTGTTTTCTTATGATTTGGTTGGGTCTAATTGTGTTGCTGTCTATCCCACTGTGACAGATCTCTCTCTCCATCCCACTGTAATTTTAACACACTGTGGGCTGAGGAATTGTCTTTGTCCCACCACTAGGTGGTGCTGTGGGTCTGTCAATGTTGGGATAAGACTTGTTTCTCTCTCACATCCGTTCTGATTGTCATTCCACTGAGGGGGTGAATGACTGGTTCACATCCGTTCTGATAGTCATTCCACTGAGGAGGTGAATGACTGGTTCACATCCATTCTGATAGTCATTCCACTGAGGAGGTGAATGACTGGTTCACATCCATTCTGATAGTCATTTCACTGAGGAGGTGAATGACTGGTTCACATCCATTCTGATAGTCATTCCACTGAGGGGGTGAATGACTGGTTCAAATCCGTTCTGATAGTCATTCCACTGCCAACAGAAGGTAGAGGTCCGTTTTTATTGATGTTGTGTCTGTCACCAGAACCTGATGTTGATCTGTCCCAGCCAAGGTCTGATGGGTCACAGTGATGTTCTGGTCCACAGTCGATGCCAAATCTGCCATCCTACAACCAGGCCAGTTACCCAATTTCCTGCCCACCGCCATGCCCAGAGTAAGGCCTCACTGTGTGTTTTGGGAGAGAGAATAAGAGAGGGGTGTGTGTGTTTGTTTTTTAAATATTATTATAATTATTATTTTTATATAGGAAGGTGAATAAATACGTGGTCCGAAAGGAAAGACAGAAGGAGACATTTTGAGAAGTCACTGTTTGTTTAGATTGCAGCTGGATGCCACCACAGGGGGTAACACATCCCTCCCTCCCTCCCTCCCTCCCTCCCTGGATGCCACCACAGGGGGTAGCACATCCCTCCCTCCCTCCCTCCCTCCCTCCCTCCCTGGATGCCACCACAGGGGGTAACACATCCCTCCCTCCCTCTCTCCCTCCCTCCCTGGATGCCACCACAGGGGGTAACACATCCCTCCCTCCCTCCCTCCCTCCCTCCCTGGATGCCACCACAGGGGGTAACACATCCCTCCCTCCCTCCCTCCTCCCTCCCTCCCTCCCTCCCTCCCTCCCTGGATGCCACCACAGGGGTAACACATACCTCCCTCCCTCCCTGGATGCCACCACAGGGGGTAACACATCCCTCCCTCCCTCCCTCCCTCCCTCCCCCTCCCTCCCTCCCTCCCTCCCTCCCTGGATGCCACCACAGGGGTTCACGCATCACCCCCTCCCCCTCCCTCCCTCCCTCCCTCCCTCCCTCCCTCCCTCCCTGGATGCCACCACAGGGGGTAACACATACCTCCCTCCCTCCCTGGATGCCACCACAGGGGGTAACACATCCCTCCCTCCCTCCCTCCCTCCCTCCCTCCCTCCCTCCCTCCCTCCCTCCCTCCCTGGATGCCACCACAGGGGTTCACGCATCACCCCCTCCTCCCTCCCTCCCTCCCTCCCTCCCTCCCTGGATGCCACCACAGGGGGTTCACACATCACCTCCCCCCCCCCCCCCCCCCCTCCCTCCCTCCCTCCCTCCCTCCCTCCCTCCCTCCCTGGATGACCACCACACAGGGGTCAACTTCATTCTAGTCCCCTCAGTCTCTGTGGACCATTTTGGGTTAATTAGTTTGACCAAAACAACAACGTCAAAGAGAATCCCCTAGCTATCTTCAATACTCTGTTTTGACCCAATAAATCCCTCGGTCGTTGCCTCAGATTTGACCCTTTTCCTTTCTGCTTGTGCAGTCCTCTCATTTAGACCTGGTCTGCCCACAGTTGGCAGAGCAGAGACCCAGGCAGGCGCCAGGGTGGCAGCACGTCCATGGGAACCCGATAACACAAATAATTTATTATCACAGATAACTAGGGTTGTTCATAGAGTCCCCATTTAGGCCTGTGAGCCAGTCGTAATCCCATCTCTCTGTGTGCCAAAATACGTCTGTAATGTGTCTGAGATAAGACAAGATGGAAGGAGGATTATACTGGTTGATGAGAGAGACAGTAGTATGAATACAGAGAAGGACACAAAATGGAGGACTGGTCTTTATGAATCACCCCAGATGGAAATATTGTTAGCTCTTATTTATTTTTTAATTCTGATGAAATGTGCAGATGTTGATTTGATCTCCCCTTCTACAAATCTCCTTTCAGAGCCACCCTCAATATGCAACTGGGAACAGGACTGTAACCAAAATAAAAAATAAAATAAAAACCTGTCATGTGTTCCGCTGTGGAACAACAAATAGTGGATTTGTCAAAATTAGAGTCGTGAGACCTGACCTAGTGGTCCTGGCTGGCTGGCTGGCAGAATGAACCAATGAGAGGTTACAGTCCTGTTCCCAGTGACATATTGAGGGTGGCTCTGAAAGGAGATTTGTAGAAGGGGAGATCAAATCAACATTCTGAACATTTCATCGGAATTAAAAAATAATTGTCCTGTTTGGTTCCCTAGGTAACAGCGGTTCCCATGGAGCGGTGCTGTGACGAGTGGCGGGTGACAGGGAGGGGAGGGCTCGGCCGTCAAGCAGTGCTTACTGTATGTCTCCTCTGATTGACTGTCTAGAGCCAATGCCTTTTACCCACGATGCCCTGGGGGAGTGACAGCGCTCTACCCTCACCATGGCTGGCCCTACATCAGAATGAGAGAGAGAGAGAGAGAGAGAGAGAGAGAGAGAGAGAGAGAGAGAGAGAGAGAGAGAGAGAGAGAGAGAGAGAGAGAGAGAGAGAGAGAGAGAGAGAGAGAGAGAGAGAGAGAGAGAGAGAGAGAGAGAGAGAGAGAGAGAGAGAGAGAGAGAGAGAGAGAGAGAGAGAGAGAGAGAGAGAGAGAGAGAGAACTAAAACAGTGGAAGGAAACACATTCCCTCGTCCTGCCGCCCTGCAATCAGACGACACATAATGTGAGCCAGAGGACTAGGGCCTGCCAGCTCTGGGAGAACCACCTGAGGTCACAGCAGGATAAGGATAGCCTGGGTCAGGAGTTCAGCCAAGGGGTCATTCTAGAGCACAGCAGGGTCAGCCTAGTGTACTCTTCTACCAGCCTAGTGAACTCTACTACCACTACCAGCCTAGTGTACTCTTCTACCACTACCAGCCTAGTGTACTCTACTACCAGCCTAGTGTACTCTACTACCAGCCTAGTGTACTCTACTACCAGCCTAGTGTACTCTACTACCAGCCTAGTGTACTCTACTACCAGCCTAGTGTACTCTACTACCAGCCTAGTGTACTCTACCACCAGCCTAATGTACTCTTCTACCAGCCTAGTGTACTCCACTACCACTACCAGCCTAGTGTACTCTACCACTACTGCCAGCCTAGTGTCTCTTCTACCACTACCAGCCTAGTGTACTCTACTACCAGCCTAGTGTACTCTTCTACCAGCCTAGTGTACTCTACTACCACTACCAGCCTAGTGTACTCTACTACCACTACCAGCCTAGTGTACTCTACTACCACTACCAGCCTAGTGTACTCTACTACCAGCCTAGTGTACTCTTCTACCAGCCTAGTGTACTCTACTGCCACTACCAGCCTAGTGTACTCTACTACCAGCCTAGTGTACTCTTCTACCAGCCTAGTGTACTCTTCTACCAGCCTAGTGTACTCTTCTACCAGCCTAGTGTACTCTTCTACCAGCCTAGTGTACTCTTCTACCAGCCTAGTGTATTCTACTACCAGCCTAGTGTACTCTACTACCACTACCAGCCTAGTGTACTCTACTACCAGCCTAGTGTACTCTTCTACGAGCCTAGTGTACTCTACTCCCACTGCCAGCCGAGTGTACTCTACTACCACTACCAGCCTAGTGTACTCTTCTACCAGCCTAGTGTACTCTTCTACCAGCCTAGTGTACTCTACTACCACTACCAGCCTAGTGTACTCTTCTACCAGCCTAGTGTACTCTTCTACCACTACCAGCCTAGTGTACTCTTCTACCAGCCTAGTGTACTCTTCTACCAGCCTAGTGTACTCTACTACCACCAGCCTAGTGTACTCTACAGCCTAGTGTACTCTTCTACCAGCCTAGTGTACTCTACTACCACTACCAGCCTAGTGTACTCTTCTACCAGCCTAGTGTACTCTTCTACCAGCCTAGTGTACTCTACTACCAGCCTAGTGTACTCTACCACCAGCCTAGTGTACTCTACTACCAGCCTAGAGTACTCTACTACCAGCCTAGTGTACTCTACTACCAGCCTAGTGTACTCTTCTACCAGCCTAGTGAACTCTACTACCACTACCATCCTAGTGTACTCTACTACCAGCCTAGTGTACTCTACTACCAACCTAGTGTACTCTTCTACCAGCCTAGTGAACTCTACTACCACTACCAGCCTAGTGTACTCTTCTACCAGCCTAGTGAACTCTACTACCACTGCCAGCCTAGTGTACTCTTCTACCACTACCAGCCTAGTGTACTCTACTACCACTACCAGCCTAGTGTACTCTACTACCAGCCTAGTGTACTCTTCTACCAGCCTAGTGTACTCTACTACCAGCCTAGTGTACTCTACTACCACTACCAGCCTAGTGTACTCTACTACCACTACCAGCCTAGTCTACTCTTCTACCAGCCTAGTGTACTCTACCACCAGCCTAATGTACTCTTCTACGAGTCTAGTGTACTCTACTACCACTACCAGCCTAGTGTACTCTACTACCACTACCAGCCTAGTGTACTCTTCTACCAGCCTAGTGTACTCTTCTACCAGCCTAGTGTACTCTACTACCACTACCAGCCTAGTGTACTCTTCTACCAGCCTAGTGTACTCTACTACCACTACCAGCCTAGTGTACTCTTCTACCAGCCTAGTGTACTCTTCTACCAGCCTAGTGTACTCTACTACCACTACCAGCCTAGTGTACTCTTCTACCAGCCTAGTGTACTCTACTACCACTACCAGCCTAGTGTACTCTTCTACCAGCCTAGTGTACTCTTCTACCAGCCTAGTGTACTCTACTACCACTACCAGCCTAGTTTACTCTACTACCACTACCAGCCTAGTGTACTCTTCTACCAGCCTAGTGAACTCTACTACCACTGCCAGCCTAGTGTACTCTTCTACCACTACCAGCCTAGTGTACTCTACTACCACTACCAGCCTAGTGTACTCTACTACCAGCCTAGTGTACTCTTCTACCAGCCTAGTGAACTCTACTACAACTACCAGCCTAGTGTACTCTTCTACCAGCCTAGTGAACTCTACTACCACTGCCAGCCTAGTGTACTCTTCTACCACTACCAGCCTAGTGTACTCTACTACCACTACCAGCCTAGTGTACTCTACTACCAGCCTAGTGTACTCTACTACCACTACCAGCCTAGTGTACTCTACTACCACTACCAGCCTAGTCTACTCTTCTACCAGCCTAGTGTACTCTACCACCAGCCTAATGTACTCTTCTACGAGTCTAGTGTACTCTACTACCACTACCAGCCTAGTGTACTCTTCTACCAGCCTAGTGTACTCTTCTACCAGCCTAGTGTACTCTACTACCACTACCAGCCTAGTGTACTCTTCTACCAGCCTAGTGTACTCTACTACCACTACCAGCCTAGTGTACTCTTCTACCAGCCTAGTGTACTCTTCTACCAGCCTAGTGTACTCTACTACCACTACCAGCCTAGTGTACTCTACTACCACTACCAGCCTAGTGTACTCTTCTACCAGCCCAGTGTACTCTACTACCACTACCAGCCTAGTGTACTCTTCTACCAGCCTAGTGTACTCTTCTACCAGCCTAGTGTACTCTACTACGACTACCAGCCTAGTGTACTCTACTACCAGCCTAGTGTACTCTACTACCACTACCAGTCTAGTGTACTCTACTACCACTACCAGCCTAGTGTACTCTTCTACCAGCCTAGTGTACTCTACTACCAGCCTAGTGTACTCTACTACCAGCCTAGTGTACTCTACCACCAGCCTAGTGTACTCTACTACCAGCCTAGTGTACTCTACTACCAGCCTAGTGTACTCTACTACCAGCCTAGTGTACTCTACTACCAGCCTAGTGTACTCTACCACCAGCCTAGTGTACTCTACTACCAGCCTAGTGTACTCTACTACCAGCCTAGTGTACTCTACTACCAGCCTAGTGTACTCTTCTACCAGCCTAGTGTACTCTACTACCAGCCTAGTGTACTCTACTACCAACCTAGTGTACTCTTCTACCAGCCTAGTGAACTCTACTACCACTACCAGCCTAGTGTACTCTTCTACCTGCCTAGTGAACTCTACTACCACTGCCAGCCTAGTGTACTCTTCTACCACTACCAGCCTAGTGTACTCTACTACCACTACCAGCCCTTGTGTACTCTACTACCAGCCTAGTCTACTCTTCTACCAGCCTAGTGTACTCTACCACCAGCCTAATGTACTCTTCTACGAGTCTAGTGTACTCTACTACCACTACCAGCCTAGTGTACTCTACTACCACTACCAGCCTAGTGTACTCTTCTACCAGCCTAGTGTACTCTTCTACCAGCCTAGTGTACTCTACTACCACTACCAGCCTAGTGTACTCTTCTACCAGCCTAGTGTACTCTACTACCACTACCAGCCTAGTGTACTCTACTTCCAGCCTAGTGTACTCTTCTACCAGCCTAGTGTACTCTACTACCAGCCTAGTGTACTCTACTACCAGCCTAGTGTACTCAACTACCAGCTTGTGTACTCTACTACCAGCCTAGTGTACTCTACTACCACTACCAGCCTAGTGTACTCTTATACCAGCCTAGTGTACTCTTATACCAGCCTAGTGTACTCTTATACCAGCCTAGTGTACTCCACTACCAGCCTAGTGTACTCTACTACCACTACCAGCCTAGTGTACTCTACTACCGCTACCAGCCTAGTGTACTCTACTTCCAGCCTAGTGTACTCTACTCCCACTGCCAGCCGAGTGTACTCTACTACCACTACCAGCCTAGTGTACTCTTCTACCAGCCTAGTGTACTCTTCTACCAGCCTAGTGTACTCTACTACCACTACCAGCCTAGTGTACTCTTCTACCAGCCTAGTGTACTCTACTACCACTACCAGCCTAGTGTACTCTTCTACCAGCCTAGTGTACTCTTCTACCAGCCTAGTGTACTCTACTACCAGCCTAGTGTACTCTACCAGCCTAGTGTACTCTTCTACCAGCCTAGTGTACTCTACTACCACTACCAGCCTAGTGTACTCTTCTACCAGCCTAGTGTACTCTTCTACCAGCCTAGTGTACTCTTACCACTACCAGCCTAGTGTACTCTACTACCAGCCTAGTGTACTCTACTACCACTACCAGCCTAGTGTACTCTACTACCACTACCAGCCTAGTGTACTCTTCTACCAGCCTAGTGTACTCTACTACCAGCCTAGTGTACTCTAGCCTAGTGTACTCTACTACCAGCCTAGTGTACTCTAGCCTAGTGTACTCTACTACCAGCCTAGTGTACTCTTCTACCAGCCTAGTGTACTCTACTACCACTACCAGCCTAGTGTACTCTACTACCAGCCTAGTGTACTCTTCTACCAGCCTAGTGTACTCTTCTACCAGCCTAGTGTACTCTACTACCACTACCAGCCTAGTGTACTCTTCTACCAGCCTAGTGAACTCTACTACCACTGCCAGCCTAGTGTACTCTTCTACCACTACCAGCCTAGTGTACTCTACTCTACCAGCCTAGTGTACTCTACTACCAGCCTAGTGTACTCTTCTACCAGCCTAGTGTACTCTACTACCAGCCTAGTGTACTCTACTACCACCTAGCCTGTACTCTACTACCAGCCTAGTCTACTCTTCTACCAGCCTAGTGTACTCTACCACCAGCCTAGTGTACTCTTCTACCAGCCTAGTGTACTCTACTACCACTACCAGCCTAGTGTACTCTACTACCACTACCAGCCTAGTGTACTCTTCTACCAGCCTAGCCTAGTGTACTCTTACCACTACCAGCCTAGTGTACTCTACTACCACTACCAGCCTAGTGTACTCTTCTACCAGCCTAGTGTACTCTACTACCACTACCAGCCTAGTGTACTCTTCTACCAGCCTAGTGTACTCTTCTACCAGCCTAGTGTACTCTACTACCACTACCAGCCTAGTGTACTCTTCTACCAGCCTAGTGTACTCTACTACCACTACCAGCCTAGTGTACTCTTCTACCAGCCTAGTGTACTCTTCTACCAGCCTAGTGTACTCTTCTACCAGCCTAGTGTACTCTACTACCAGCCTAGTGTACCAGCCTAGTGTACTCTTCTACCAGCCTAGTGTACTCTACTACCAGCCTAGTGTACTCTACTACCAGCCTAGTGTACTCTACTACCAGCCTAGTGTACTCTACTACCAGCCTAGTGTACTCTACTACCAGCCTAGTGTACTCTACTACCAGCCTAGTGTACTCTACTACCAGCCTAGTGTACTCTTCTACCAGCCTAGTGTACTCTACTACCAGCCTAGTGTACTCTACTACCAACCTAGTGTACTCTTCTACCAGCCATTGAACTCTACTACCACTACCAGCCTAGTGTACTCTTCTACCAGCCTAGTGAACTCTACTACCACTGCCAGCCTAGTGTACTCTTCTACCACTACCAGCCTAGTGTACTCTACTACCACTACCAGCCTAGTGTACTCTACTACCAGCCTAGTCTACTCTTCTACCAGCCTAGTGTACTCTACCACCAGCCTAATGTACTCTTCTACGAGTCTAGTGTACTCTACTACCACTACCAGCCTAGTGTACTCTTCTACCAGCCTAGTGTACTCTTCTACCAGCCTAGTGTACTCTTCTACCAGCCTAGTGTACTCTACTACCACTACCAGCCTAGTGTACTCTTCTACCAGCCTAGTGTACTCTACCTAGTGTACCACTACCAGCCTAGTGTACTCTACTACCAGCCTAGTGTACTCTTCTACCAGCCTAGTGTACTCTACTACCAGCCTAGTGTACTCTACTACCAGCCTAGTGTACTCAACTACCAGCCTAGTGTACTCTACTACCAGCCTAGTGTACTCTACTACCACCAGCCTAGTGTACTCTTATACCAGCCTAGTGTACTCTACTACCAGCCTAGTGTACTCTACTACCAGCCTAGTGTACTCTACTACCACTACCAGCCTAGTGTACTCTACTACCACTACCAGCCTAGTGTACTCTACTACCACTCCAGCCTAGTGTACTCTTCTACCAGCCTAGTGTACTCTACTACCAGCCTAGTGTACTCTACTACCAGCCTAGTGTACTCTTCTACCAGCCTAGTGTACTCTACTCTACCAGCCTAGTGTACTCTTCTACTGCCAGCCTAGTGTACTCTACTACCACTACCAGCCTAGTGTACTCTTCTACCAGCCTAGTGTACTCTACTACCACTACCAGCCTAGTGTACTCTACTAGTGTACTCTACTACCAGCCTAGTGTACTCTACTACCAGCCTAGTGTACTCTTCTACCAGCCTAGTGTACTCTTCTACCAGCCTAGTGTACTCTTCTACCAACCTAGTGTACTCTTCTACCAGCCTAGTGAACTCTACTACCACTACCAGCCTAGTGTACTCTTCTACCAGCCTAGTGAACTCTACTACCACTGCCAGCCTAGTGTACTCTTCTACCACTACCAGCCTAGTGTACTCTACTACCACTACCAGCCTAGTGTACTCTACTACCAGCCTAGTGTACTCTACTACCAGCCTAGTCTACTCTTCTACCAGCCTAGTGTACTCTAACACCAGCCTAATGTACTCTTCTACGAGTCTAGTGTACTCTACTACCACTACCAGCCTAGTGTACTCTACTACCACTACCAGCCTAGTGTACTCTACTCTACCAGCCTAGTGTACTCTTCTACCAGCCTAGTGTACTCTACTACCACTACCAGCCTAGTGTACTCTTCTACCAGCCTAGTGTACTCTACTACCACTACCAGCCTAGTGTACTCTTCTACCAGCCTAGTGTACTCTTCTACCAGCCTAGTGTACTCTACTACCACTACCAGCCTAGTGTACTCTTCTACCAGCCTAGTGTACTCTACTACCAGCCTAGTGTACTCTCTACCAGCCTAGTGTACTCTTCTACCAGCCTAGTGTACTCTACTACCAGCCTAGTGTACTCTACTACCAGCCTAGTGTACTCTTCTACCAGCCTAGTGTACTCTACTACCACTACCAGCCTAGTGTACTCTACTACCAGCCTAGTGTACTCTTCTACCAGCCTAGTGTACTCTACTACCACTACCAGCCTAGTGTACTCTTCTACCACTACCAGCCTAGTGTACTCTACTACCACTACCAGCCTAGTGTACTCTACTACCAGCCTAGTGTACTCTTCTACCAGCCTAGTGTACTCTACTACCAGCCTAGTGTACTCTACTACCAGCCTAGTGTACTCTACTACCAGCCTAGTGTACTCTTCTACCAGCCTAGTGTACTCTACCACCAGCCTAATGTACTCTTCTACCAGCCTAGTGTACTCTACTACCACTACCAGCCTAGTGTACTCTACTACCACTACCAGCCTAGTGTACTCTTCTACCAGCCTAGTGTACTCTTCTACCAGCCTAGTGTACTCTACTACCACTACCAGCCTAGTGTACTCTACTACCACTACCAGCCTAGTGTACTCTTCTACCAGCCTAGTGTACTTACTACCAGCCTAGTGTACTCTACTACCAGCCTAGTGTACTCTACCACCAGCCTAGTGTACTCTACTACCAGCCTAGTGTACTCTACTACCAGCCTAGTGTACTCTTCTACCAGCCTAGTGTACTCTACTACCACTACCAGCCTAGTGTACTCTACTACCACTACCAGCCTAGTGTACTCTTCTACCAGCCTAGTGTACTCTACTACCACTACCAGCCTAGTGTACTCTACTACCACTACCAGCCTAGTGTACTACTTCTACCAGCCTAGTGTACTCTTCTACCAGCCTAGTGTACTCTACTACCAGCCTAGTGTACTCTACTACCAGCCTAGTGTACTCAGCCAGCCTAGTGTACTCTACTACCAGCCTAGTGTACTCTACTACCAGCCTAGTGTACTCTTCTACCAGCCTAGTGTACTCTACTACCAGCCTAGTGTACTCTACTACCAGCCTAGTGTACTCTTCTACCAGCCTAGTGTACTCTACTACCACTACCAGCCTAGTGTACTCTTCTACCAGCCTAGTGTACTCTACTACCACTGCCAGCCTAGTGTACTCTTCTACCACTACCAGCCTAGTGTACTCTACTACCACTACCAGCCTAGTGTACTCTACTACCAGCCTAGTGTACTCTTCTACCAGCCTAGTGTACTCTACCACCAGCCTAGTGTACTCTTCTACCAGCCTAGTGTACTCTACTACCACTACCAGCCTAGTGTACTCTACTACCACTACCAGCCTAGTGTACTCTTCTACCAGCCTAGTGTACTCTTCTACCAGCCTAGTGTACTCTACTACCACTACCAGCCAGCCTGTACTCTTCTACCAGCCTAGTGTACTCTACTACCACTACCAGCCTAGTGTACTCTTCTACCAGCCTAGTGTACTCTTCTACCAGCCTAGTGTACTCTACTACCACTACCAGCCTAGTGTACTCTTCTACCAGCCTAGTGTACTCTACTACCAGCCTAGTGTACTCTACCCAGCCTAGTGTACTCTACCAGCCTAGTGTACTCTTCTACCAGCCTAGTGTACTCTACTACCAGCCTAGTGTACTCTTACTACCACTACCAGCCTAGTGTACTCTTCTACCAGCCTAGTGTACTCTACTACCAGCCTAGTGTACTCTACTACCAGCCTAGTGTACTCTACTACCAGCCTAGTGTACTCTACTACTACCAGCCTAGTGTACTCTTCTACCAGCCTAGTGTACTCTACTACCAGCCTAGTGTACTCTACTACCAGCCTAGTGTACTCTACTACCAACCTAGTGTACTCTTCTACCAGCCTAGTGAACTCTACTACCACTACCAGCCTAGTGTACTCTTCTACCAGCCTAGTGTACTCTAGCCTAGTGTACTCTTCTACCAGCCTAGTGTACTCTACTACCACTACCAGCCTAGTGTACTCTTCTACCAGCCTAGTGTACTCTTCTACCAGCCTAGTGTACTCTACCACCAGCCTAGTGTACTCTTCTACCAGCCTAGTGTACTCTACTACCACTACCAGCCTAGTGTACTCTACTACCACTACCAGCCTAGTGTACTCTTCTACCAGCCTAGTGTACTCTTCTACCAGCCTAGTGTACTCTACTACCACTACCAGCCTAGTGTACTCTTCTACCAGCCTAGTGTACTCTACTACCAGCCTAGTGTACTCTACTACCAGCCAGCCTAGTGTACTCTTCTACCAGCCTAGTGTACTCTACTACCAGCCTAGTGTACTCTACTACCAGCCTAGTGTACTCTACTACCAGCCTAGTGTACTCTACTACCAGCCTAGTGTACTCTACTACCAGCCTAGTGTACTCTTCTACCAGCCTAGTGTACTCTACTACCACTACCAGCCTAGTGTACTCTTCTACCAGCCTAGTGTACTCTTCTACCAGCCTAGTGTACTCTACTACCACTACCAGCCTAGTGTACTCTTCTACCAGCCTAGTGTACTCTACTACCACTACCAGCCTAGTGTACTCTTCTACCAGCCTAGTGTACTCTTCTACCAGCCTAGTGTACTCTACTACCACTACCAGCCTAGTGTACTCTACTACCACTACCAGCCTAGTGTACTCTTCTACCAGCCTAGTGTACTCTACTACCAGCCTAGTGTACTCTACTACCAGCCTAGTGTACTCTACTACCAGCCTAGTGTACTCTACTACCAGCCTAGTGTACTCTACTACCAGCCTAGTGTACTCTACTACCAGCCTAGTGTACTCTTCTACCAGCCTAGTGTACTCTACTACCAGCCTAGTGTACTCTACTACCAACCTAGTGTACTCTTCTACCAGCCTAGTGAACTCTACTACCACTACCAGCCTAGTGTACTCTTCTACCAGCCTAGTGAACTCTACTACCACTGCCAGCCTAGTGTACTCTACTACCACTACCAGCCTAGTGTACTCTACTACCAGCCTAGTCTACTCTTCTACCAGCCTAGTGTACTCTACCACCAGCCTAATGTACTCTTCTACGAGTCTAGTGTACTCTACTACCACTACCAGCCTAGTGTACTCTACTACCACTACCAGCCTAGTGTACTCTTCTACCAGCCTAGTGTACTCTTCTACCAGCCTAGTGTACTCTACTACCACTACCAGCCTAGTGTACTCTTCTACCAGCCTAGTGTACTCTACTACCACTACCAGCCTAGTGTACTCTTCTACCAGCCTAGTGTACTCTACTACCACTACCAGCCTAGTGTACTCTACTACCAGCCTAGTGTACTCTACTACCAGCCTAGTGTACTCTACTACCAGCCTAGTGTACTCTACTACCAGCCTAGTGTACTCTTCTACCAGCCTAGTGTACTCTTCTACCAGCCTAGTGTACTCTTCTACCAGCCTAGTGTACTCTACTACCACTACCAGCCTAGTGTACTCTTCTACCAGCCTAGTGTACTCTACTACCACTACCAGCCTAGTGTACTCTTCTACCAGCCTAGTGTACTCTTCTACCAGCCTAGTGTACTCTACTACCACTACCAGCCTAGTGTACTCTACTACCACTACCAGCCTAGTGTACTCTTCTACCAGCCTAGTGTACTCTACTACCAGCCTAGTGTACTCTACTACCAGCCTAGTGTACTCTACTACCAGCCTAGTGTACTCTACTACCAGCCTAGTGTACTCTAGCCTAGTGTACTCTACTACCAGCCTAGTGTACTCTTCTACCAGCCTAGTGTACTCTACTACCAGCCTAGTGTACTCTACTACCAGCCTAGTGTACTCTTCTACCAGCCTAGTGTACTCTACTACCACTACCAGCCTAGTGTACTCTTCTACCAGCCTAGTGAACTCTACTACCACCAGCCTAGTGTACTCTACTACCACTACCAGCCTAGTGTACTCTACTACCAGCCTAGTGTACTCTTCTACCAGCCTAGTGTACTCTACCACCAGCCTAGTGTACTCTTCTACCAGCCTAGTGTACTCTACTACCACTACCAGCCTAGTGTACTCTACTACCACTACCAGCCTAGTGTACTCTACTACCACTACCAGCCTAGTGTACTCTACTACCAGCCTAGTGTACTCTTCTACCAGCCTAGTGTACTCTACCACCAGCCTAATGTACTCTTCTACCAGCCTAGTGTACTCTACTACCACTACCAGCCTAGTGTACTCTACTACCACTACCAGCCTAGTGTACTCTTCTACCAGCCTAGTGTACTCTTCTACCAGCCTAGTGTACTCTACTACCACTACCAGCCTAGTGTACTCTTCTACCAGCCTAGTGTACTCTACTACCACTACCAGCCTAGTGTACTCTTCTACCAGCCTAGTGTACTCTTCTACCAGCCTAGTGTACTCTACTACCACTACCAGCCTAGTGTACTCTTCTGCCAGCCTAGTGTACTCTACTACCAGCCTAGTGTACTCTACTACCAGCCTAGTGTACTCTACTACCAGCCTAGTGTACTCTTCTACCAGCCTAGTGTACTCTACTACCAGCCTAGTGTACTCTTCTACCAGCCTAGTGTACTCTACTACCACTACCAGCCTAGTGTACTCTTCTACCAGCCTAGTGTACTCTACTACCACTACCAGCCTAGTGTACTCTTCTACCAGCCTAGTGTACTCTACTACCAGCCAGTGTACTCTTCTACCACTACCAGCCTAGTGTACTCTACTACCACTACCAGCCTAGTGTACTCTTCTACCAGCCTAGTGTACTCTACTACCAGCCTAGTGTACTCAGCCTAGTGTACTCTACCACCAGCCTAGTGTACTCTACTACCAGCCTAGTGTACTCTACTACCAGCCTAGTGTACTCTACTACCAGCCTAGTGTACTCTTCTACCAGCCTAGTGTACTCTACTACCAGCCTAGTGTACTCTACTACCAGCCTAGTGTACTCTTCTACCAGCCTAGTGTACTCTACTACCACTACCAGCCTAGTGTACTCTTCTACCAGCCTAGTGTACTCTACTACCACTGCCAGCCTAGTGTACTCTACTACCACTACCAGCCTAGTGTACTCTACTACCAGCCTAGTGTACTCTTCTACCAGCCTAGTGTACTCTACCACCAGCCTAATGTACTCTTCTACCAGCCTAGTGTACTCTACTACCACTACCAGCCTAGTGTACTCTTACTACCAGCCTAGTGTACTCTTCTACCAGCCTAGTGTACTCTTCTACCAGCCTAGTGTACTCTACTACCACTACCAGCCTAGTGTACTCTTCTACCAGCCTAGTGTACTCTACTACCACTACCAGCCTAGTGTACTCTTCTGCCAGCCTAGTGTACTCTACTACCAGCCTAGTGTACTCTTCTACCAGCCTAGTGTACTCTACTACCAGCCTAGTGTACCAGCCTAGTGTACTCTACTACCAGCCTAGTGTACTCTACTACCAGCCTAGTGTACTCTACTACCAGCCTAGTGTACTCTACTACCACTACCAGCCTAGTGTACTCTTCTACCAGCCTAGTGTACTCTACTACCAGCCTAGTGTACTCTACTACCAGCCTAGTGTACTCTACTACCAGCCTAGTGTACTCTTCTACCAGCCTAGTGTACTCTTCTACCAGCCTAGTGTACTCTTCTACCAGCCTAGTGTACTCTACTACCACTACCAGCCTAGTGTACTCTTCTACCAGCCTAGTGTACTCTACTACCACTACCAGCCTAGTGTACTCTTCTACCAGCCTAGTGTACTCTTCTACCAGCCTAGTGTACTCTACTACCACTACCAGCCTAGTGTACTCTACTACCACTACCAGCCTAGTGTACTCTTCTACCAGCCTAGTGTACTCTACTACCAGCCTAGTGTACTCTTCTACCAGCCTAGTGTACTCTACTACCAGCCTAGTGTACTCTACTACCAGCCTAGTGTACTCTACTACCAGCCTAGTGTACTCTACTACCAGCCTAGTGTACTCTTCTACCAGCCTAGTGTACTCTACTACCAGCCTAGTGTACTCTACTACCAGCCTAGTGTACTCTTCTACCAGCCTAGTGTACTCTACTACCACTACCAGCCTAGTGTACTCTTCTACCAGCCTAGTGTACTCTACTACCACTGCCAGCCTAGTGTACTCTACTACCACTACCAGCCTAGTGTACTCTTCTACCAGCCTAGTGTACTCTTCTACCAGCCTAGTGTACTCTACTACCAGCCTACCTTCTACCAGCCTAGTGTACTCTACTACCAGCCTAGTGTACTCTACTACCACTACCAGCCTAGTGTACTCTTCTACCAGCCTAGTGTACTCTTCTACCAGCCTAGTGTACTCTACTACCACTACCAGCCTAGTGTACTCTTCTACCAGCCTAGTGTACTCTACTACCAGCCTAGTGTACTCTACTACCTAGTGTACCAGCCTAGTGTACTCTTCTACCAGCCTAGTGTACTCTACTACCAGCCTAGTGTACTCTACTACCAGCCTAGTGTACTCTACTACCAGCCTAGTGTACTCTTCTACCAGCCTAGTGTACTCTTCTACCAGCCTAGTGTACTCTACTACCAGCCTAGTGTACTCTTCTACCAGCCTAGTGTACTCTACTACCACTAGCCTAGTGTACTCTTCTACCACTACCAGCCTAGTGTACTCTACTACCAGCCTAGTGTACTCTTCTACCAGCCTAGTGTACTCTACTACCACTACCAGCCTAGTGTACTCTTCTACCAGCCTAGTGTACTCTACCACCAGCCTAGTGTACTCTTCTACCAGCCTAGTGTACTCTTACCACTACCAGCCTAGTGTACTCTACTACCACTACCAGCCTAGTGTACTCTTCTACCAGCCTAGTGTACTCTACTACCAGCCTAGTGTACTCTACTACCAGCCTAGTGTACTCTACTACCAGCCTAGTGTACTCTTCTACCAGCCTAGTGTACTCTACTACCAGCCTAGTGTACTCTTCTACCAGCCTAGTGTACTCTACTACCACTACCAGCCTAGTGTACTCTTCTACCAGCCTAGTGTACTCTACTACCAGCCTAGTGTACTCTTCTACCAGCCTAGTGTACCTTCTAGCCTAGTGTACTCTACTACCACTACCAGCCTAGTGTACTCTACTACCACTACCAGCCTAGTGTACTCTTCTACCAGCCTAGTGTACTCTACTACCAGCCTAGTGTACTCTACTACCAGCCTAGTGTACTCTACTACCAGCCTAGTGTACTCTACTACCAGCCTAGTGTACTCTACTACCAGCCTAGTGTACTCTACTACCAGCCTAGTGTACTCTTCTACCAGCCTAGTGTACTCTACTACCAGCCTAGTGTACTCTACTACCAGCCTAGTGTACTCTTCTACCAGCCTAGTGTACTCTACTACCACTACCAGCCTAGTGTACTCTTCTACCAGCCTAGTGAACTCTACTACCACTACCAGCCTAGTGTACTCTACTACCACTACCAGCCTAGTGTACTCTACTACCAGCCTAGTCTACTCTTCTACCAGCCTAGTGTACTCTACTACCACCAGCCTAGTGTACTCTTCTACCAGCCTAGTGTACTCTACTACCACTACCAGCCTAGTGTACTCTACTACCACTACCAGCCTAGTGTACTCTTCTACCAGCCTAGTGTACTCTTCTACCAGCCTAGTGTACTCTACTACCACTACCAGCCTAGTGTACTCTTCTACCAGCCTAGTGTACTCTACTACCAGCCTAGTGTACTCTACTACCAGCCTAGTGTACTCTACTACCAGCCTAGTGTACTCTTCTACCAGCCTAGTGTACTCTACTACCAGCCTAGTGTACTCTACTACCAGCCTAGTGTACTCTACTACCAGCCTAGTGTACTCTTCTACCAGCCTAGTGTACTCTACTACCAGCTTAGTGTACTCTACTACCAGCCTAGTGTACTCTTCTACCAGCCTAGTGAACTCTACTACCACTGCCAGCCTAGTGTACTCTTCTACCACTACCAGCCTAGTGTACTCTACTACCAACCTAGTTTACTCTTCTACCAGCCTAGTGTACTCTACTACCACTACCAGCCTAGTGTACTCTTCTACCAGCCTAGTGTACTCTACCACCAGCCTAATGTACTCTTCTACGAGTCTAGTGTACTCTACTACCACTACCAGCCTAGTGTACTCTACTACCACTACCAGCCTAGTGTACTCTTCTACCAGCCTAGTGTACTCTTCTACCAGCCTAGTGTACTCTACTACCACTACCAGCCTAGTGTACTCTTCTACCAGCCTAGTGTACTCTACTACCACTACCAGCCTAGTGTACTCTTCTACCAGCCTAGTGTACTCTTCTACCAGCCTAGTGTACTCTACTACCACTACCAGCCTAGTGTACTCTACTACCACTACCAGCCTAGTGTACTCTTCTACCAGCCTAGTGTACTCTTCTACCAGCCTAGTGTACTCTACTACCACTACCAGCCTAGTGTACTCTTCTACCAGCCTAGTGTACTCTTCTACCAGCCTAGTGTACTCTACTACCAGCCTAGTGTACTCTAGCCAGCCTAGTGTACTCTACCACCAGCCTAGTGTACTCTTCTACCAGCCTAGTGTACTCTACTACCAGCCTAGTGTACTCTACTACCAGCCTAGTGTACTCTTCTACCAGCCTAGTGTACTCTACTACCAGCCTAGTGTACTCTACTACCAGCCTAGTGTACTCTTCTACCAGCCTAGTGTACTCTACTACCACTACCAGCCTAGTGTACTCTTCTACCAGCCTAGTGAACTCTACTACCACTGCCAGCCTAGTGTACTCTACTACCACTACCAGCCTAGTGTACTCTACTACCACTACCAGCCTAGTGTACTCTACTACCAGCCTAGTGTACTCTTCTACCAGCCTAGTGTACTCTACCACCAGCCTAATGTACTCTTCTACGAGTCTAGTGTACTCTACTACCACTACCAGCCTAGTGAACTCTACTACCACTACCAGCCTAGTGTACTCTTCTACCAGCCTAGTGTACTCTTCTACCAGCCTAGTGTACTCTACTACCACTACCAGCCTAGTGTACTCTTCTACCAGTCTAGTGTACTCTACTACCACTACCAGCCTAGTGTACTCTACTACCAGCCTAGTGTACTCTTCTACCAGCCTAGTGTACTCTACTACCAGCCTAGTGTACTCTTACTACCAGCCTAGTGTACTCTTCTACCAGCCTAGTGTACTCTACTACCAGCCTAGTGTACTCTACTACCAGCCTAGTGTACTCTTACCACCAGCCTAGTGTACTCTTACTACCAGCCTAGTGTACTCTTCTACCAGCCTAGTGTACTCTACTACCAGCCTAGTGTACTCTTCTACCAGCCTAGTGTACTCTACTACTACCAGCCTAGTGTACTCTTCTACCAGCCTAGTGTACTCTACTACCAGCCTAGTGTACTCTTCTACCAGCCAGCCTAGTGTACTCTACTACCACTACCAGCCTAGTGTACTCTTCTACCAGCCTAGTGTACTCTTCTACCAGCCTAGTGTACTCTACTACCACTACCAGCCTAGTGTACTCTTCTACCAGCCTAGTGTACTCTACTACCACTACCAGCCTAGTGTACTCTTCTACCAGCCTAGTGTACTCTTCTACCAGCCTAGTGTACTCTACTACCACTACCAGCCTAGTGTACTCTACTACCACTACCAGCCTAGTGTACTCTTCTACCAGCCTAGTGTACTCTACTACCACTACCAGCCTAGTGTACTCTTCTACCAGCCTAGTGTACTCTTCTACCAGCCTAGTGTACTCTACTACCACTACCAGCCTAGTGTACTCTTCTACCAGCCTAGTGTACTCTACTACCACTACCAGCCTAGTGTACTCTACTACCACTACCAGCCTAGTGTACTCTTCTACCAGCCTAGTGTACTCTACTACCAGCCTAGTGTACTCTTCTACCAGCCTAGTGTACTCTACTACCAGCCTAGTGTACTCTACTACCAGCCTAGTGTACTCTACTACCAGCCTAGTGTACTCTTCTACCAGCCTAGTGTACTCTACTACCAGCTAGTGTACTCTACTACCAGCCTAGTGTACTCTACTACCAGCCTAGTGTACTCTACTACCAGCCTAGTGTACTCTTCTACCAGCCTAGTGTACTCTACTACTACCAGCCTAGTGTACTCTTCTACCAGCCTAGTGTACTCTACTACCACTACCAGCCTAGTGTACTCTTCTACCACTACCAGCCTAGTGTACTCTACTACCACTACCAGCCTAGTGTACTCTACTACCAGCCTAGTGTACTCTTCTACCAGCCTAGTGTACTCTACTACCAGCCTAGTGTACTCTACTACCACTACCAGCCTAGTGTACTCTACTACCACTACCAGCCTAGTCTACTCTTCTACCAGCCTAGTGTACTCTACCACCAGCCTAATGTACTCTTCTACCAGCTAGTGTACTCTACTACCACTACCAGCCTAGTGTACTCTACTACCACTACCAGCCTAGTGTACTCTTCTACCAGCCTAGTGTACTCTTCTACCAGCCTAGTGTACTCTACTACCACTACCAGCCTAGTGTACTTCTACCAGCCTACCAGCCTAGTGTACTCTTACCACTACCAGCCTAGTGTACTCTTCTACCAGCCTAGTGTACTCTACTACTTCTACCAGCCTAGTGTACTCTACTACCACTACCAGCCTAGTGTACTCTTCTACCAGCCTAGTGTACTCTACTACCACTACCAGCCTAGTGTACTCTTCTACCAGCCTAGTGTACTCTTCTACCAGCCTAGTGTACTCTACTACCACTACCAGCCTAGTGTACTCTACTACCAGCCTAGTGTACTCTTCTACCAGCCTAGTGTACTCTACTACCAGCCTAGTGTACTCTACTACCAGCCTAGTGTACTCTACTACCAGCCTAGTGTACTCTACTACCAGCCTAGTGTACTCTACTACCAGCCTAGTGTACTCTACTACCAGCCTAGTGTACTCTACTACCAGCCTAGTGTACTCTTCTACCAGCCTAGTGTACTCTACTACCAGCCTAGTGTACTCTACTACCAGCCTAGTGTACTCTTCTACCAGCCTAGTGTACTCTACTACCAGCCTAGTGTACTCTTCTACCAGCCTAGTGTACTCTACTACCAGCCTAGTGTACTCTTCTACCACTACCAGCCTAGTGTACTCTACTACCACTACCAGCCTAGTGTACTCTACTACCAGCCTAGTGTACTCTTCTACCAGCCTAGTGTACTCTACCACCAGCCTAGTGTACTCTTCTACCAGCCTAGTGTACTCTACTACCACTACCAGCCTAGTGTACTCTACTACCACCAGCCTAGTGTACTCTTCTACCAGCCTAGTGTACTCTTCTACCAGCCTAGTGTACTCTACTACCACTACCAGCCTAGTGTACTCTTCTACCAGCCTAGTGTACTCTACTACCACTACCAGCCTAGTGTACTCTTCTACCAGCCTAGTGTACTCTTCTACCAGCCTAGTGTACTCTACTACCAGCCTAGTGTACTCTACTACCAGCCTAGTGTACTCTTCTACCAGCCTAGTGTACTCTACTACCAGCCTAGTGTACTCTTCTACCAGCCTAGTGTACTCTTCTACCAGCCTAGTGTACTCTACTACTACCAGCCTAGTGTACTCTACTACCAGCCTAGTGTACTCTACTACCACTACCAGCCTAGTGTACTCTACTACCACTACCAGCCTAGTGTACTCTTCTACCAGCCTAGTGTACTCTTCTACCAGCCTAGTGTACTCTACTACCAGCCTAGTGTACTCTACTACCAGCCTAGTGTACTCTACTACCAGCCTAGTGTACCTTCTACCAGCCTAGTGTACTCTACTACCACCTACCAGCCTAGTGTACTCTACTACCCTAGTGTACTCTTCTACCAGCCTAGTGTACTCTACTACCAGCCTAGTGTACTCTTCTACCCAGCCTAGTGTACTCTACTACTACCAGCCTAGTGTACTCTACTACCAGCCTAGTGTACTCTACTACCAGCCTAGTGTACTCTACTACCAGCCTAGTGTACTCTACTACCAGCCTAGTGTACTCTACTACCAGCCTAGTGTACTCTTCTACCAGCCTAGTGTACTCTTCTACCAGCCTAGTGTACTCTACTACCACTACCAGCCTAGTGTACTCTTCTACCAGCCTAGTGTACTCTACTACCACTACCAGCCTAGTGTACTCTACTACCAGCCTAGTGTACTCTACTACCAGCCTAGTGTACTCTACTCCACTACCAGCCTAGTGTACTCTACTACCAGCCTAGTACTACTCTTCTACCAGCCTAGTGTACTCTACCACTACCAGCCTAGTGTACTCTTCTAGCCTAGTGTACTCTACTACCACTACCAGCCTAGTGTACTCTACTACCACTACCAGCCTAGTGTACTCTACTACCAGCCTAGTGTACTCTTCTACCAGCCTAGTGTACTCTACTACCAGCTACCAGCCTAGTGTACTCTTCTACCAGCCTAGTGTACTCTACTACCACTACCAGCCTAGTGTACTCTTCTACCAGCCTAGTGTACTCTTCTACCAGCCTAGTGTACTCTACTACCACTACCAGCCTAGTGTACTCTTCTACCAGCCTAGTGTACTCTACTACCAGCCTAGTGTACTACTACACTACCAGCCTAGTGTACTCTTCTACCAGCCTAGTGTACTCTACTACCACTACCAGCCTAGTGTACTCTTCTACCAGCCTAGTGTACTCTACTACCAGCCTAGTGTACTCTACTACCAGCCTAGTGTACTCTACTACCAGCCTAGTGTACTCTTCTACCAGCCTAGTGTACTCTACTACCACTACCAGCCTAGTGTACTCTACTACCACTACCAGCCTAGTGTACTCTTCTACCAGCCTAGTGTACTCTACTACCACTACCAGCCTAGTGTACTCTTCTACCAGCCTAGTGTACTAGTGTACTCTACTACCAGCCTAGTGTACTCTTCTACCAGCCTAGTGTACTCTACTACTACCAGCCTAGTGTACTCTTCTACCAGCCTAGTGTACTCTACCACCAGCCTAATGTACTCTTCTACCAGCCTAGTGTACTCTACTACCACTACCAGCCTAGTGTACTCTACTACCACTACCAGCCTAGTGTACTCTTCCACCAGCCTAGTGTACTCTTCTACCAGCCTAGTGTACTCTACTACCACTACCAGCCTAGTGTACTCTTCTACCAGCCTAGTGTACTCTTCTACCAGCCTAGTGTACTCTTCTACCAGCCTAGTGTACTCTACTACCAGCCTAGTGTACTCTTCTACCAGCCTAGTGTACTCTACTACCACTACCAGCCTAGTGTACTCTACTACCACTACCAGCCTAGTGTACTCTTCTACCAGCCTAGTGTACTCTTCTACCAGCCTAGTGTACTCTTCTACCAGCCTAGTGTACTCTTCTACCAGCCTAGTGTACTCTACTACCACTACCAGCCTAGTGTACTCTTCTACCAGCCTAGTGTACTCTTCTACCAGCCTAGTGTACTCTACTACCAGCCTAGTGTACTCTACTACCAGCCTAGTGTACTCTACCACCAGCCTAGTGTACTCTACTACCAGCCTAGTGTACTCTACTATCAGCCTAGTGTACTCTACTACCAGCCTAGTGTACTCTTCTACCAGCCTAGTGTACTCTACTACCAGCCTAGTGTACTCTACTACCAACCTAGTGTACTCTTCTACCAGCCTAGTGTACTCTACTACCAATACCAGCCTAGTGTACTCTTCTACCAGCCTAGTGAACTCTACTACCACTGCCAGCCTAGTGTACTCTTCTACCACTACCAGCCTAGTGTACTCTACTACCACTACCAGCCTAGTGTACTCTACTACCAGCCTAGTGTACCACCAGCCTAGTGTACTCTACCACCAGCCTAATGTACTCTTCTACGAGTCTAGTGTACTCTACTACCACTACCAGCCTAGTGTACTCTACTACCACTACCAGCCTAGTGTACTCTTCTACCAGCCTAGTGTACTCTTCTACCAGCCTAGTGTACTCTACTACACTACCAGCCTAGTGTACTCTTCTACCAGCCTAGTGTACTCTACTACCACTACCAGCCTAGTGTACTCTTCTACCAGCCTAGTGTACTCTTCTACCAGCCTAGTGTACTCTACTACCACTACCAGCCTAGTGTACTCTTCTACCAGCCTAGTGTACTCTACTACCACTACCAGCCTAGTGTACTCTTCTACCCTAGTGTACTCTTCTACCAGCCTAGTGTACTCTACTACCACTACCAGCCTAGTGTACTCTACTACCAGCCTACCAGCCCTAGTGTACTCTACCAGCCTAGTGTACTCTTCTACCAGCCTAGTGTACTCTACTACCACTACCAGCCTAGTGTACTCTTCTACCAGCCTAGTGTACTCTTCTACCAGCCTAGTGTACTCTACTACCAGCCTAGTGTACTCTACTACCAGCCTAGTGTACTCTACCACCAGCCTAGTGTACTCTACTACCAGCCTAGTGTACTCTACTACCAGCCTAGTGTACTCTACTACTCTACTACCAGCCTAGTGTACTCTTCTACCAGCCTAGTGTACTCTACTACCAGCCTAGTGTACTCTACTACCAGCCTAGTGTACTCTTACTACCAGCCTAGTGTACTCTACTACCAGCCTAGTGTACTCTTCTACCAGCCTAGTGAACTCTACTACCAGCCTAGTGTACTCTTCTACCACCTAGTGTACTCCAGCCTAGTGTACTCTACTACCACTACCAGCCTAGTGTACTCTACTACCACTACCAGCCTAGTGTACTCTTCTACCAGCCTAGTGTACTCTTCTACCAGCCTAGTGTACTCTTCTACCAGTACCAGCCTAGTGTACTCTTCTACCAGCCTAGTGTACTCTACTACCACTACCAGCCTAGTGTACTCTTCTACCAGCCTAGTGTACTCTTCTACCAGCCTAGTGTACTCTTACTACCAGCCTAGTGTACTCTACCCAGCCTAGTGTACTCTACTACCACTACCAGCCTAGTGTACTCTACTACCAGCCTAGTGTACTCTACTACCAGCCTAGTGTACTCTACTACCAGCCTAGTGTACTCTACTACCAGCCTAGTGTACTCTTCTACCAGCCTAGTGTACTCTACTACCAGCCTAGTGTACTCTACTACCAGCCTAGTGTACTCTTCTACCAGCCTAGTGTACTACTACTACCAGCCTAGTGTACTCTTCTACCAGCCTAGTGAACTCTACTACCACTACCAGCCTAGTGTACTCTTCTACCAGCCTAGTGTACTCTACTACCACTACCAGCCTAGTGAACTCTACTACCACTGCCAGCCTAGTGTACTCTACTACCACTACCAGCCTAGTGTACTCTACTACCAGCCTAGTCTACTCTTCTACCAGCCTAGTGTACTCTACCACCAGCCTAATGTACTCTTCTACGAGTCTAGTGTACTCTACTACCACTACCAGCCTAGTGTACTCTACTACCATTACCAGCCTAGTGTACTCTTCTACCAGCCTAGTGTACTCTTCTACCAGCCTAGTGTACTCTACTACCACTACCAGCCTAGTGTACTCTTCTACCAGCCTAGTGTACTCTACTACCTTCTACCAGCCTAGTGTACTCTTCTACCAGCCTAGTGTACTCTTCTACCAGCCTAGTGTACTCTACTACCACTACCAGCCTAGTGTACTCTTCTACCAGGCTAGTGTACTCTACCAGCTACCAGCCTAGTGTACTCTACTACCAGCCTAGTGTACTCTACTACCAGCCTAGTGTACTCTTCTACCAGCCTAGTGTACTCTACTACCAGCCTAGTGTACTCTACTACCAGCCTAGTGTACTCTTCTACCAGCCTAGTGTACTCTTCTACCAGCCTAGTGTACTCTTCTACCAGCCTAGTGTACTCTAAGCTAGTACTACTACCAGCCTAGTGTACTCTTCTACCAGCCTAGTGAACTCTACTACCACTGCCTAGTGTACTCTACTACCACTAGTGCCTTCTACCAGAGTGTACTCTTCTACCAGCCTAGTGTACTCTTTCTACCAGCCTAGTGTACTCTACTACCAGCCTAGTGTACTCTTCTACCAGCCTAGTGTACTCTACTACCAGCTGTGTACAGCCTAGTGTACTCTACTACCACTACCAGCCTAGTGTACTCTACTACCACTACCAGCCTAGTCTACTCTTCTACCAGCCTAGTGTACTCTACCACCAGCCTAATGTACTCTTCTACCAGTCTAGTGTACTCTACTACCACTACCAGCCTAGTGTACTCTACTACCACTACCAGCCTAGTGTACTCTTCTACCAGCCTAGTGTACTCTTCTACCAGCCTAGTGTACTCTACTACCACTACCAGCCTAGTGTACTCTTCTACCAGCCTAGCCTAGTCTACTACCACTACCAGCCTAGTGTACTCTTCTACCAGCCTAGTGTACTCTTCTACCAGCCTAGTGTACTCTACTACCACTACCAGCCTAGTGTACTCTACTACCACTACCAGCCTAGTGTACTCTTCTACCAGCCTAGTGTACTCTACTACCAGCCAGCCTAGTGTACTCTTCTACCAGCCTAGTGTACTCTTCTACCAGCCTAGTGTACTCTACTACCACTACCAGCCTAGTGTACTCTACTACCAGCCTAGTGTACTCTACTACCAGCCTAGTGTACTCTACTACCACTACCAGCCTAGTGTACTCTTCTACCAGCCTAGTGAACTACTCTACTACCAGCCTAGTGTACTCTACTACCAGCCTAGTGTACTCTACTACCAGCCTAGTGTACTCTACTACCAGCCTACCAGCCTAGTGTACTCTACTACCAGCCTACTACCAGCTTAGTGTACTCTACTACCAGCCTAGTGTACTCTTCTACCAGCCTAGTGAACTCTACTACCACTGCCAGCCTAGTGTACTCTTCTACCACTACCAGCCTAGTGTACTCTACTACCACTACCAGCCTAGTGTACTCTACTACCACTACCAGCCTAGTGTACTCTTCTACCAGCCTAGTGTACTCTTCTACCAGCCTAGTGTACTCTACTACCACTACCAGCCTAGTGTACTCTTCTACCAGCCTAGTGTACTCTACTACCACTACCAGCCTAGTGTACTCTTCTACCAGCCTAGTGTACTCTTCTACCAGCCTAGTGTACTCTACTACCACTACCAGCATAGTGTACTCTTCTACCAGCCTAGTGTACTCTTCTACCAGCCTAGTGTACTCTACTACCACTACCAGCCTAGTGTACTCTACTACCAGCCTAGTGTACTCTACTACCACTACCAGTCTAGCTTACTCTACTACCAGCCTAGTGTACTCTACTACACTAGTGTGTGTTCTACCGATCTTCAGACTCTCTATTAAATACACTATTTTATCTCAGACCTGCTACTGTGGGTGTCTTTATCTCAGACCTGCTACTGTGGGTGTCTTTATCCCAGTCCTGCTACTGTGGGTGTCTTTATCCCAGACCTGCTACTGTGGGTGTCTTTATCCCAGACCTGCTACTGTGGGTGTCTTTATCCCAGACCTGCTACTGTGGGTGTCTTTATCTCAGACCTGCTACTGTGGGTGTCTTTATCTCAGACCTGCTACTGTGGGTGTCTTTATCTTAGACCTGCTACTGTGGGTGTCATTGTCTCAGACCTGCTACTGTGGGTGTCTTTATCTCAGACCTGCTACTGTGGGTTACTTTATCTCAGACCGGCTACTGTGGGTGTCTTTATGACAGACCTGCTACTGTGGGTGTCTTTATCTCAGACCTGCTACTGTGGGTGTCTTCATGACAGACCTGCTACTGTGGGTGTCTTTATCCCAAACCTGCTACTGTGGGTGTCTTTATCTCAGACCTGCTGCTATGGGTGTCTTTATCTCAGGCCTGCTACTGTGGGTGTCTTTATCCCAGACCTGCTACTGTGGGTGTCTTTATCTCAGACCTGCTACTGTGGGTGTCTTTATCCCAGACCTGCTACTGTGGGTGTCTTTATCCCAGACCTGCTACTGTGGGTGTCTTTATCCCAGACCTGCTACTGTGGGTTTCTTTATCTCAGACCTGCTACTGTGGGTGTCTTTATCCCAGACCTGCTACTGTGGGTGACTTTATCCCAGACCTGCTACTGTGGGTGTCTTTATCCCAGACCTGCTACTGTGGGTGTCTTTATCCCAGATCTGCAACTGTGGGTGTCTTTATCCCAGACCTGCTACTGTGGGTGTCTTTATCCCAGACCTGCTACTGTGGGTGTCTTTATCCCAGACCTGCTACTGTGGGTGTCTTTATCCCAGACCTGCTACTGTGGGTGTCTTTATATCAGACCGGCTACTGTGGGTGTCTTTATGACAGACCTGCTACTGTGGGTGTCTTTATCTCAGATCTGCTACTGTGGGTGTCTTCATGACAGACCTGCTACTGTGGATGTCTTTATCTCAGACCTGCTACTGTGGGTCACACAGACCAGATGACTGATGTGTAGTAGGGGTCAGAGGTTAACAAAGACTTCCCCGTTCACAGACCTTTCAACCCTACACTTTACTTTATAATGACATCCCACTTTTGGTTTGGATCCTATTGTTTTAGTCCCTGGGAATGGTGTGTGTGTGTGTGTGTGTGTGGGGGGCAGGGGGGCGGGGGGCTGGGGGAGGGGCTGGGGGAGGGGGGCCTGGTTGTGTGAGAACCGTCTGAGAGCTTGTGAAGTTTCTCGGGGGAGGAGGACAAAGCGAGGAAGTTTAACTATTGGTCATTGTGTCCAGTACTTAGGTTGATAGACTGTATTCAGACTCCTAGTGATGTGGTCTCACCTCGCCTTGCACACACAGTCTTCCTCTTTCTGTGTTTGACTGCGCTTGCATGCCTCAATGTCTGTGTTTGCATGATGTGTGTGTGTCTGAGGGTGTGTGTGTGTGTGACTAATTTTCAGAGGAGTTGAGGTGTCTCACTTCTCTCACAGTCTCCCAGACACTTTCTCTCTGAGTGTGTGTTGGGTGTGTGTTTTGACGTGTCTCACCTCTCCTCTGTCTCAGAGTGATGTGAAGGAAATGACCCAATGCTCCATCAATCCCACTGAACTATTGTTGCCACATCAAGGCTCATATGTTCAGTAGTTCACCAGCCCCTCGCTCTCTTATCATCAAGGCTCATATGTTCAGTAGTTCTGCCAGTTTTCTCACCCTCCCTCTCCTCCCTCCCTCCTTCCCTCTCTCTCTCTGTCTCCCACCCTCTCCCTCCGCCCTCTCTCTCCCACCCTTTGTTCCTTTTCAACTCTTTCTCCCTCTGCCACCTTCTCACCCCTTCCCCTCTCCTACCCTCCCTCCGTCCCTCTCTCTCTCCGTGTCTCAACCTCCCTCTCCTACCCTCCCTCCGTCCCTCTCTCTCTCTGTGTCCCAACCTCCCTCTCCTACCCTCCCTCTGTCCCTCTCTCTCTCCGTGTCTCAACCTCCCTCTCCTATCCTCCCTCCGTCCCTCTCTCTCTCTCCGTGTCTCAACCTCCCTCTCCTACCCTCCCTCCGTCC
>NC_056433.1:7854465-7859465 GCF_018296145.1 Oncorhynchus tshawytscha | reverse complement strand
CTCTTCTTTTCCCTCTCTTCTCTTCCCTCTCTTCCCCTCTCTTTCCCTCTCTTCCCCTCTCTTCTCTTTCCCTCTCTTCCCCTCTCTTCTCTTCCCCTCTCTTCTTTTTTCCCTCTCTTCCCCTCTCTCTCCTTCCCTCTCTTCTCTTTCCCTCTCTCCTCTTTCTCTCTCTTCCCCTCTCCTCTCTTTCCCCCTGCTCTTTCTCTCTCTTCTCTTCCCCTCTTCTCTTTCCCTCTCTTCTCTTTCTCTCTCTTCTTTTTCTCTCTTCTCTTCCCCTCTCTTCTCTTTCTATCTCTTCTCTTTCCCTCTCTCCTCTTTCTCTCTCTTCCCCTCTCCTCTCTTTCCCCCTTCTCTTCCCCTCTCTTCTCTTCCCCTCTTTCTCTTTCCCTCTCTCCTCTTTCCCCCTCTTCTCTTTCCCTCTCTTGTCTTTCTCTCTCTCCTCTTGCCCTCTCTTCCCATCTCTCTTTCCCTCTCTTCCCCTCTCCTCTTCCTCTTTTCCCTTCTCTTTTCTTTCCCTCTTCTCTTTCTCTCTCTTCTCTTCTTTTCCCCTCTCTTCCCCTCTTCTCTTCCCCTCTTCTCTTTCCCTCTTCTCTTTCCCTCCTCTCTTTCCCTCTTCTCTTTCTCTCTCTTCTCTTTCCTTCTCTTCCCCTCTCTGCTCTTTCCCTCTCTTCCCCTCTCTGCTCTTTCCCTCTCTTCTTTCTCTCTCTCCTCTTTCCCTCTCTTCCCCTCTCTCCTCTTTCCCTCTCTTCTCTTTCCCTCTCTTTCCCTCTCTTCTCTTTCCCTCTCCTCTCTTTCTCTTCTCTTTTATCCCTCTCTATTTTCTCCCTCTCTCTTGCTCATACCCTAGCAGTGAAAGGGGGATATACAGTAGGCCTATAATATTAATGAAATCAGGCGAGGAGTTGTAATCAGGCAGCAGGTCTAAGCTAATAGGTTAATTATCTGCCCCTGGCTGGGCGCAACAGCGTTGTAATTGGGTCAGGGCTGGGTCAGGACCAGGCTCTGGTCCACAGGGATTGGATTACACCACCTGGATAGGAGAGGGGACAAAGGAGGGAGGGTAGAGAGAGAAGGGAGGGAGGTAAGGAAGAGAGGGAGATAGAAGGGAGGGAGGTAAGGAAGGGAGGTAGGAGGGAGGGGAGGGTAGAGAGAAGGGGAGGGAGGTAAGGAGGAGAGGGAGATAGGAGGGAGGGAGGTAGAGGAAGGGAGGGAGGAGGGAGGGGAAAGAGAGAAGGGAGGGAGGTAAGGAAGAGAGGGAGATAGAAGGGAGGGAGGTAAGGAAGGGAGGTAGGAGGGAGGGGGAAATTGAGAAGGGAGGGAGGTAAGGAGGGGAGATAGGAGGGAGGGGAGAGAGAGAAGGGAGGGAGGTAAGGAAGAGAGGGAGATAGGAGGGAGGGGAGAGAGAGAAGGGAGGGTTGTAAGCCATCAGCAGGAGGGGGATTGAGTGAATGAGAAGCACATGATTTGGAAAGTGGGTAAGGACTTGGCTAACGTGTCTGAAGAGGGTAGTGGGGATGGCGGTCAATGAGGAGGTGACATCACATTGCTTGTTGGTATATGGTATCCATAGTAACGTCAGTGTGTGTACAGACTATCCCAGTTTGGGTGGAATGTACTTTCTCTGATTGCAACCATAAGATTAAGTGACAATATCATTCTATCATTCTAATATTCGGCAGATCATTCTATCATTCTATCATTCTATCCTTCTATCATTCTAATATTCGGCAGATCATTCTATCATTCTATCGTTCTATCATTCTGTCATTCTATCATTCTATCATTCTAATATTCGGCAGATCATTCTATCATTCTATCATTCTATCATTCTAATATTCGGCAGATCATTCTATCATTCTATCATTCTATCATTCTAAGAATCGGCAGATCATTCTATTTTTCTAAGAATCGGTAGATCTGTTCTATGTGCTCTATTTCTATGCTTACTGTTCTTACGTTTAGTTTTTTTTGCGTCTTTAAGTTTTGTTTTTGTACACCAGCTACAAATTCCAAATAGTATCTGTAAAGTTCATAGAAACATGTCAAATGTTTTTTTTATAATCAATCCTCAGGTTGTTTTTACAATATATAATCGATAATATTTCAGCCGATAATATTTCAACTGTATTGATGCTTGGCCTTTTTGATGGTTCATCGGAGGGCATAGCGGGATTCCTTATACACTTCCGGGTTGGTGGGTTAGTGCTGGATCCTAGGTAGATACTTAGTGCTGGATCCTAGGTAGTGGGTTAGTGCTGGATCCTAGGTAGATACTTAGTGCTGGATCCTAGGTAGATACTTAGTGCTGGATCCTAGGTAGTGGGTTAGTGCTGGATCCTAGGTAGATACTTAGTGCTGGATCCTAGGTAGTGGGTTAGTGCTGGATCCTAGGTAGATACTTAGTGCTGGATCCTAGGTAGTGGGTTAGTGATGGATCCTAGGTAGATACTTAGTGCTGGATCCTAGGTAGATACTTAGTGCTGGATCCTAGGTAGATGGATTAGTGCTGGATCCTAGGTAGATACTTAGTGCTGGATCGTAGGTAGATACTTAGTGCTGGATCCTAGGTAGATACTTAGTGCTGGATCCTAGGTAGTGGGTTAGTGCTGGATCCTAGGTAGTGGGTTAGTGCTGGACAGTAGGTAGATACTTAGTGCTGGATCCTAGGTAGTGGGTTAGTGCTGGATCCTAGGTAGATACTTAGTGCTGGATCCTAGGTAGTGGGTTAGTGCTGGATCCTAGGTAGTGGGTTAGTGCTGGATCCTAGGTAGATACTTAGTGCTGGATCCTAGGTAGTGGGTTAGTGCTGGATCCTAGGTAGATACTTAGTGCTGGATCCTAGGTAGTGGGTTAGTGCTGGATCCTAGGTAGTGGATTAGTGCTGGATCCTAGGTAGATACTTAGTGCTGGATCCTAGGTAGATACTTAGTGCTGGATCCTAGGTAGATACTTAGTGCTGGATCCTAGGTAGTGGGTTAGTGCTGGATCCTAGGTAGTGGGTTAGTGCTGGATCCTAGGTAGATACTTAGTGCTGGATCCTAGGTAGTGGGTTAGTGCTGGATCCTAGGTAGTGGATTAGTGCTGGATCCTAGGTAGATACTTAGTGCTGGATCCTAGGTAGATACTTAGTGCTGGATCGTAGGTAGATACTTGGTGCTGGATCCTAGGTAGTGGGTTAGTGCTGGATCCTAGGTAGATACTTAGTGCTTCATCCTAGGTAGTGGGTTAGTGCTGGATCCTAGGTAGTGGGTTAGTGCTGGATCCTAGGTATATACTTAGTGCTGGATCCTAGGTATATACTTAGTGCTGGATCCTAGGTATATACTTAGTGCTGGATCCTAGGTATATACTTAGTGCTGGATCCTAGGTAGATACTTAGTGCTGGATCCTAGGTATATACTTAGTGCTGGATCCTAGGTATGGGTTAGTGCTGGATCCTAGGTAGATGTTTAGTGCTGGATCCTAGGTAGATGGGTTAGTGCTGGATCCTAGGTAGTGGGTTAGTGCTGGATCCTAGGTAGTGGATTAGTGCTGGATCCTAGGTAGATACTTAGTGCTGGATCCTAGGTAGATACTTAGTGCTGGATCCTAGGTAGATACTTAGTGCTGGATCCTAGGTAGTGGGTTAGTGCTGGATCCTAGGTAGTGGGTTAGTGCTGGATCCTAGGTTGTGGATTAGTGCTGGACCGTAGGTAGTGGGTTAGTGCTGATCCTAGGTAGTGGATTAGTGATGGATCCTAGATCCTGGATCCCTCTCTTCTCTTCCCCTCTCTTCTCTTTCCCTCTCTTCCCCTCTCTTCTCTTTCACTCCTCACTCCGCTCCACTCCTCACTCCGCTCCACATTCCACTCCTCACTCCGCTCCACTCCTCACTCCGCTCCACTTCTCACTCCGCTCCACATTCCACTCCTCACTCTGCTCCACTCCTCACTTCGCTCCACTCCTCACTCCGCTCCACATTCCACTCCTCACACCGCTCCACTCCTCACTCCGCTCCACTCCTCACTCCGCTCCACATTCCACTCCTCACACCGCTCCACATTCCACTCCTCACACCGCTCCACTCCTCCTCCGCTCCACATTCCACTCCTCACACCGCTCCACATTCCACTCCTCACTCCGCTCCACATTCCACTCCTCACTCCGCTCCACATTCCACTCCTCACTCCGCTCCACTCCACTCCTCACTCCGCTCCACATTCCACTCCTCACTCCGCTCCACATTCCACTCCTCACTCCGCTCCACATTCCACTCCTCACTCCGCTCCACATTCCACTCCTCCTCCGCTCCACATTCCACTCACACCGCTCCACATTCCACTCCTCACTCCGCTCCACAATCCACTCCTCACTCCGCTCCACGCTCCACTCCTCACTCCACTCCCACTCCTCACTCCACATTCCTCCGCTCCACATCCTCCTCACTCCGCTCCACGCTCCACTCCTCACTCCGCTCCACATTCCACTCCTCACTCCGCTCCACATTCCACTCCACATCACACTGCTCCACATTCCACTCCGCTCACTCCGCTCCACATTCCACTCCTCACTCCGCTCCACATTCCACTCCTCACACATTCCGCTCCACATTCCACTCCTCACTCCGCTCCACTCCTCACTCCGCTCCACCACTCCTCACTCCGCTCCACTCTTCACTCCACTCCACATTCCACATAAAAAAAATACAGACAAGTTGTTGTTCCACTCTTCACTCCGCTCCACATTCCACTCTCACTCCGCTCCATTCCTCACCAGCTCCACATTCCACTCCTTATCCGCTCCACATTCCACTCCTCACTCCAGCTCCACATTCCAGGAGAGAAAGAGGGAGGGAGAGGAGAGGAGAGAGGGTCCTCAGGGGAGGGGAACTCCAAGCTCCATGAGAGAAGAAAAAACAACAACCAAAAGCTCCACAGAACACTCCTTTCTTTTCAGCTCCACTCCTCATTCCGCTCCACTCCGTCAATCACGCTCCACTCTTCCAGCTGACCGCTCCACAT
>NC_056433.1:7844465-7849465 GCF_018296145.1 Oncorhynchus tshawytscha | reverse complement strand
AGCCAGACTCCCAGCCAGACACCCAGCCAGACACCCAGCCAGACACCCAGCCAGAGACCCAGCCAGAGACCCAGCCAGAGACCCAGCCAGAGACCCAGCCAGAGACCCAGCCAGAGACCCAGCCAGAGACCCAGCCAGACTCCCAGCCAGATACCCAGCCAGACACAGGATACACCATATTCCATGGTGCGCTACTTTGGGCTCTGGTCAAAAGTATTTCCCTACTGTATATAGGGAATAGGATGCAATGTGGAGCACAACCACAGTTACCGTATATCCGTGTAAAAGACCATTATGGACGAAGACTGTCACAAAAATAGAATAACCATCATAACCATTAATTTTTTTATTAATAAACAGCTGACTGAAGACGGGACGGCCAGGCGTTTGTTCAGCTGAGTCCGTCTGTGCGGCAACACGGACTCTTAACAACATGATGAAAATGTGTTGCTCCTTGTTGAAACTTCCATGGTAATGTAGAATGTTCATTATAATGATGTTAAAGGTACAGAACCAGTCAAAAGTTTGGACACATCTACTCTTTCAAGTGTTTTTCTTAATTTGTTACTATTTTCTACATTCTATAATAATAGTGAACACATCAAAACTATTAAATTACACATATGGAATAATGTAGTAACCAAAAAAGTGTAAAAACAAATCAAAATATATTTTAGATTCTTCAAAGTTGCCACCCTTTTCCTTGATGACAGCTTTGCACACTTTTGGCATTCTCTCAACCAGCTTCACAAGGAATGCTTTTTCAACAGTCTAGAAGGAGTTCCCACGTATGCTGTATGAATCTGGGCTTGCTTCATACTGTTACAGCGTGGTAAAAAAATCACAGCACATATGGGTAAAGTTGCAATGGTCATAAATACACCCATTATGACATCATTGACTTGAATGAGAATGCCTGTTCTATTCATTTTAATTTAATGGCAGCACATTCAGTCAGGAGTGGAAGAGAGGAAAACATATCTTTAAAAAAATAAAAGTAATATATGATTATAAAAAATAATATCTGGCTATTCGAATGGATATTACAATGACCGCTGTCATTTGGCTTTCCAATAACCGTCATCCAGAATTCCATGACCGTCACGGCCCTACAACCACAGTCAGTCCCAAAGCTCAGGGCTGAGACTGGAGCTGTCCCAGAGCTCAGGGCTGAGACTGGAGGACTAGAGCTGTCCCAGAGCTCAGGGCTGAGACTGGAGGACTGGAGCTGTCCCAGAGCTCAGGGCTGAGACTGGAGGACTGGAGCTGTCCCAGAGCCCATGGCTGAGACTGGAGGACTGGAGCTGTCACAGAGGTCAGAGCTGAGACTGGATGGCTGGAGCTGTCCCAGAGCTCAGGGCTGAGACTGGAGGACTGGAGCTGTCCCAGAGCCCAGAGCTGAGACTGGAGGACTGGAGCTGTCCCAGAGCTCAGAGCTGAGACTGGATGACTGGAGCTGTCCTAGAGCTCAGGGCTGAGACTGGAGGACTGGAGCTGTCCCAGAGCTCAGGGCTGAGACTGGAGGACTAGAGCTGTCTCAGAGCTCAGGGCTGAGACTGGAGGACTGGAGCTGTGGGTAGCACAGTGGGAGGGTGGTGGACTTGGTAAGGGATATGAGGAGTAAGAAGGGGCTATGGTGTGTGATAGTTGGTGAGTGGTCTTGTGAATAATGGGAGGGAGGGGGATGTAGCCTTGTGCCAGCGGGGTAATGTTGAATGGGCCAAGTGTTGGAGGGGGCTATGGTGTGTGAAGTGTTGGAGGGGTCTTGTGAATGGGGGGAGGGGGGAAGTGTTGGAGGGGGACCAAGTGTTGGAGGGGGACCAAGTGTTGGAGGGGGGGAAATGTAGCCTTGTGCCAGCGGGGTAACGTGCAACGGGCCAAGTGTTGGAGTGAGAGGAGATGGAGATCAACACACCACCTCATCAACAGACTGTATAAGTAAATATATATATATATATATACTATACTTTATAAGCTAAACAGTAAAGGCCCAAAGACAGCTCCCTATAGTGAACCCCTTTTGTACAGTCCTCCTACGAATGCTACATTAGAGAACCCCCAAATAATGGGTTTTCAACCACTTATAGTAAAACTAGCATTTAAGATGTGACTAAATCAGTGTCACATCATCACACTATCTGACCCCTGTCTGACCACTGTCTGACCTCTGAGCTACTTAAAGGACCAGTATGCTGGGGGTTCCCAATGTCATGCCACACTTGAGGAATGTCAATTATCCCTAAGCTGAAGAATAAAAGCCCTAAAACGGCTCCCTGGGGACCCTTCATTTTACAGTTGCTTGACGACGAGGCTTTCTGGTTGACTCTAACACACAACTTGGCCTAGCATTTGACACGCAACCAAATCAGTGTCAGAGCAGTCAACGCTGCTCCAAGGTCCAGACGTTAAGAAATACTGGAATAAAGTTGTTTGGAATACTGGAATAAAGTTGTTTGGAATACTGGAATAAAGTTGTTTGGAATACTGGAATAAAGCTGTTTGGAATACTGGATTAAAAAGCTGTTTGGAATACTGGAATAAATCTGTTTGGTATACTGGAATAAAGCTGTTTGGAATACTGGAATAAATCTGTTTGGTATACTGGAATAAAGCTGTTTGGAATACTGGATTAAAAAGCGGTTTGGAATACTGGAATACATCTGTTTGGTATACTGGAATAAAGCTGTTTGGAATACTGGATTAAAAAGCGGTTTGGAATACTGGATTAAAAAGCTGTTTGGAATACTGGAATACATCTGTTTGGTATACTGGAATAAAGCTGTTTGGAATACTGGATTAAAAAGCTGTTTCTCAAGTAATGTTAGCACCAGGGACTGCTATAATGGGGTTACCCCCTGTGTGGAGACTGCGACCCATTTCAAAGGAATGCGATCACTTGGAAACCGCTTCTTCTGGTGTCAGCTCACAAACTGAGGGAGCATTAATTAACAACATACTGTAACTAAAGGACTGAGGGACTTCCTGACCAGGTCAGCATTGGCAAACACCCATGGACTGGATGTTGAGCAACAGTTATGTAGATTGACATCCTGCGGCGTGGATGAGTGGACTCCAAACCAGTGGTTTGTGGTTTTGTGTTCTGTGTTTTGGCCGCCTACTTCAAGCTGTCTGAGTTCTCTTGTGTCTCGAGGGAGTGGAGGATACCTCAGGCCAGGACCAGGCTGCCTCAACCTGGGACCTAAAAAGGCTGTTAGTTGACTCTGCCAGGAGTCTTCCTCCTGAGAGGACCATTAGAATGAAAACGTGCTCTTGGAAACAAAAGTAACTTGGTGTCAACTCTCTGACTGGGGGAAAGATCAGCAACATCCCATGGAGTGGAAGAGTTTGAGAAAGAAAAGATTTAGGTTTAGATTCATTCCCTAGGGGCTTTGACGAGTGCGCACTTCAAACCCTGTGGTCCCTTACTGCTGTAATGTAAACCACACTCCAGCCCTCCGAGTTCTCTCATGACACGTTTGAGTGAAGAACAAGTCAAGACATCTCTTGCCAGGTCCCATACTCAAAGCTGCAACCCAAAAGGACCTGAACTGTCTCTCTTTCTCTCTCCATTCCAGTTGTTCCTAGATATTCTGTGATATTCTGGTATTCTGCTCTCCGGCTCACTACAAGCATTCACAGTTCTCCTGAGACTGAACAAGACCCAGGAAAAAGCTGGTAGCATTTGAGAATTCCTTTCTCTCCATCCTACATCCCTTGGTCTCCTTCCTACATCCCTTTCTCTCCTTCCTACATCCCTTTCTCTCCTTCTGACATCCCTTTCTCTCCTTCCGACATCCCTTTCTCTCCTTCCTACATCCCTTTCTCTCCTTCTGACATCCCTTTCTCTCCTTCCGACATCCCTCTTTCCTACATCCCTTTCTCTCCTCCTGACATCCCTTTCTCTCCTCCTACATCCCTTTCTCTCCTCCTACATCCCTTTCTCTCCTTCCTACATTCCTTTCTCTCCTCCTACATCCCTTTCTCTCCTCCTACATCCCTTTCTCTCCTCCTACATCCCTTGTTCTCCTTCCCACATCCCTTTTTCTCCTTCCTTCATCCATTTTTCTCTCTCTCCCAGGAGTACATGGTGTATCGCAAACACACTTACATACGTCTGGACGGTTCCTCCATGATCTCAGAATGCAGAGACATGGTGGCTGATTTGCAGAGGCGGTGAGTCGACAGACATGCAGCCAGGAGAGAGAGTGTGTGTGTTTCTTGTGGGTTATGGTTAGCATTAGTTCTGCTCTCTTTTGGTCTCTGGTACTCTGCTCTCTGGTACTCTGCTCTCTGATACTCTGCTCTCTGGTACTCTGCCCTCTGGTACTCTGCCCTCTGGCACTCTGCCCTCTGCTTTCTTGTACTCTGCCCTCTGGTACTCTGCTCTCTGATACTCTGCTCTCTGGTACTCTGCCCTCTGGTACTCTGCTCTCTGGTACTCTGCCCTCTGCTTTCTTGTACTCTGCCCTCTGGTACTCTGCTCTCTGGTACTCTGCCCTCTGCTTTCTTGTACTCTGCCCTCTGGTACTCTGCTCTCTGGTACTCTGCTCTCTGGTACTCTGCCCTCTGCTTTCTTGTACTCTGCCCTCTGGTACTCTGCTCTCTGGTAATCTGCCCTCTGCTTTCTTGTACTCTGCCCTCTGGTACTCTGCTCTCTGGTACTCTGCCTCAGGTACTTTGCTCTCTGGTAATCTGCCTCGGGTACTTTGCTCTCAGGTAATCTGCCTCGGGTACTCTGCTCTCTGGTACTCTGCCTTGGGTACTCTGCTCTCTGGTAATCTGCCTCTGGTACTCTGCCTCAGGTACTCTGCTCTCTGGTACTCTGCCTCAGGTACTTTGCTCTCTGGTACTCTGCCTCGGGTACTCTGCCTCGGGTACTCTGCTCTCTGTGATGGACTCGGTCGTAAAATCTGCTGACCAGTATGTTAGTAATGTCTCTCTCTCTCTCTCTCTGTCTTTCTGTGTCTCCCTCTCTCTCTCTCTCTCTCTCATCTCTCTCT
>NC_056433.1:7795939-7840939 GCF_018296145.1 Oncorhynchus tshawytscha | reverse complement strand
GAGTCGAAGGCTTTTTTGAAATCAACAAAGCATGAGAAGACTTTGCCTTTGTTTTGGTTTGTTTGATTGTCAATTAGGTGTGCAGGGTGAATACATGGTCTGTTGTACGGTAATTTGGTAAAAAGCCAATTTGACATTTGCTCAGTACATTGTTTTCATTGAGGAAATGTACGAGTCTGCTGTTAATAATAATGCAGAGGATTTTCCCAAGGTTACTGTTGACACATATTCCACGGTAGTTATTGGGGTCAAATTTGTCTCCACTTTTGTGGATTGGGGTGATCAGTCCTTGGTTCCAAATATTGGGGAAGATGCCAGAGCTAAGTATGATGTTAAAGAGTTTTAGTATAGCCAATTGGAATTTGTTGTCTGTATATTTGATCATTTCATTGAGGATACCATCAACACCACAGGCCTTTTTGGGTTGGAGGGTTTTTATTTTGTCCTGTAACTCGTTCAAGCTAATTGGAGAATCCAGTGGGTTCTGGTAGTCTTTAATAGTTGATTCTAAGATCTGTATTTGATCATGTATATGTTTTTGCTCTTTATTCTTTGTTATAGAGCCAAAGAGATTGGAGAAGTGGTTTACCCATACATCTCCATTTTGGATAGATAATTCTTCGTGTTGTTGTTTGTTTAGTGTTTTCCAATTTTCCCAGAAGTGGTTAGAGTCTATGGATTCTTCAATTGCATTGAGCTGATTTCTGACATGCTGTTCCTTCTTTTTCCGTAGTGTATTTCTGTATTGTTTTAGTGATTCACCATAGTGAAGGCGTAGACTCAGGTTTTCCGGGTCTCTATGTTTTTGGTTGGACAGGTTTCTCAATTTCTTTCTTAGATTTTTGCATTCTTCATCAAACCATTTGTCATTATTGTTAATTTTCTTCGGTTTTCTATTTGAGATTTTTAGATTTGATAGGGAAGCTGAGAGGTCAAATATACTGTTAAGATTTTCTACTGCCAAGTTTACACCTTCACTATTACAGTGGAACGTTTTACCCAGGAAATTGTCTAAGAGTGATTGAATTTGTTGTTGCCTAATTGTTTTTGGTAGGTTTCCAAACTGCATTCCTTCCATCTATAGCATTTCTTAATGTTACTCAGTTCCTTTGGCTTTGATGCCTCATGATTGAGTATTGCTCTGTTTAAGTAGACTGTGATTTTGCTGTGGTCTGATAGGGGTGTCAGTGGGCTGACTGTGAACGCTCTAAGAGACTCTGGGTTGAGGTCAGTGATAAAGTAGTCTACAGTACTACTGCCAAGAGATGAGCTATAGGTGTACCTACCATAGGAGTCCCCTCGAAGCCTACCGTTGACTATGTACATGTCTCTCTCTCTCTCTCTGTCTCTCTCTGTCTCTGTCTCTGTCTCTCTCTCTCTCTCTCTCTCTCTCTCTCTCTCTCTCTCTCTCTCTCTCTCTCTCTCTCTCTCTCTCTCTCTCTCTCTCTCTCTCTCTCTCTCTCTCTCTCTATCTCTCTCTATCTAACTATGGGACTGTCTAGCTGTTAAACTGTGGGACTGTCTAACTATGGGACTGTCTAACTATGGGACTGTCTAACTGTGGGACTGTCTAACTGTTGGACTGTTTAACTGTGGGACTGTTTAACTGTGGGACTGTCTAACTGTGGGACTGTCTATCTGTGGGACTGTCTAACTGTGGGACTGTCTATCTGTGGGACTGTCTAACTCTTGGACTGTGGGACTGTCTAACTGTTGGACTGTCTAACTGTGGGACTGTCTAACTGTGGGACTGTTTAACTGTGGGACTGTCTAACTGTTGGACTGTCTAACTGTGGGACTGTCTAACTGTGGGACTGTTTAACTGTGGGACTGTCTAACTGTGGGACTGTCTAACTGCGGGACTGTTTAACTGTGGGACTGTCTAACTGCGGGACTGTCTAACTGCGGGACTGTCTAACTGTGGGACTGTCTTGCTGTGGGATTGTCTAACTGCAGGACTGTCTAACTGTGGGACTGTCTTGCTGTGGGACTGTCTAACTGCGGGACTGTCTAACTGTGGGACTGTCTTGCTGTGGGATTGTCTAACTGCGGGATTGTCTAACTGTCAGACTGTCTGACTGTGGGACTGTCTAACTGCGGGACTGTCTAACTGCGGGACTGTCTAACTGTGGGACTGTCTTGCTGTGGGATTGTCTAACTGCGGGACTGTCTAACTGTCTAACTGTCTGACAGTTTTCCCTAGCTGATCTTCTATTGGGCTCTGTTCTTAATGTATCCCTCTTTTTCCCTCCCTCCTCCAAACCCCCTCCCTCCGAATCCCCTCACCCTCCATTCCTCTCTCACTCTCTAGGTGATCTTCTATGACAGTGACTGGAACAATTCAGTGGACCAGCAGGCTATGGACAGAGCTCACCTCCTGGGTCAGACCAAGCAGGTCACTGTGTACTGTCTGATCTGTCAGCTCACTATATAGGAGAGGATAATGTGTACTGTCTGATCTGTCAGCTCACTATATAGGAGAGGATAATGTGTCCTGGCTGATCTGTCAGCTCACTATATAGGAGAGGATAATGTGTACTGTCTGATCTGTCAGCTCACTATATAGGAGAGGATAATGTGTCCTGTCTGATCTGTCAGCTCACTATATAGGAGAGGATAATGTGTACTATCTGATCTGTCAGCTCACTATATAGGAGAGGATAATGTGTCCTGTCTGATCTGTCAGCTCACTATATAGGAGAGGATAATGTGTCCTGTCTGATCTGTCAGCTCACTATATAGGAGAGGATAATGTGTACCGTCGAATCTGTCAGCTCACTATATAGGAGAGGATAATGTGTACTGTCTAATCTGTCAGCTCACTATATAGGAGAGGATAATGTGTCCTGTCTGATCTGTCAGCTCACTATATAGGAGAGGATAATGTGTACTGTCTAATCTGTCAGCTCACTATATAGGAGAGGATAAACAGAGAGCCAAGGAGAGAGGCAGATACATCCTACAGAGAGAGAGGGGGACAGATACATCCTACAGAGAGAGGGGGGACAGATACATCCTAAAGAGAGAGGGGGAGACAGATACATCCTACAGAGAGAGGGGGACAGATACATCCTAAAGAGAGAGGGGAGACAGATACATCCTACAGAGAGAGAGGGGGAAGACAGATACATCCTACAGAGAGAGGGGGAGACAGATACATCCTACAGAGAGAGGGGGAGACAGATACATCCTACAGAGAGAGGAGACAGATACATCCTACAGAGAGAGAGGGGGAGACAGATACATCCTACAGAGAGAGGAGACATATACATCCTACAGAGAGGGGGGGAGACAGATACATCCTACAGAGAGAGGGGGAGACAGATACATCCTACAGAGAGAGGAGACAAATACATCCTACAGAGAGAGAGGGGGAGACAGATACATCCTACAGAGAGAGGAGACATATACATCCTACAGAGAGGGAGACAGATACATCCTACAGAGAGAGGGGGGAGACAGATACATCCTACAGAGAGAGGGAGACAGATGTATCCTACAGAGAGAGAGGGAGACAGATGTATCCTACAGAGAGAGGGGGAGACAGATACATCCTACAGACAGAGGGGGAGACAGATACATCCTAGAGAGAGAGGGGAGACAGATACATCCTACAGAGAGAGAGGGGGACAGATACATCCTAGAGAGAGAGGGGGGGAGACAGATACATCCTACAGAGAGAGGGGGAGAGACACTTATAGTCATCTGTCAGTTCCAGATCTGAGTCCCTCTGATCTCTGTTGTTGTAATTCCTCTGATCTCTGTTGTTGTAATTCCTCTGATCTCTATTGTTGTAATCTCTCTGATCTCTGTTGTTGTAATCTATCTGATCTCTATTGTTGTAATCTCTCTGATCTATGTTGTTGTAATCTCTCTGATCTCTGTTGTTGTAATCTCTCTGATCTCTATTGTTGTAATCTCTCTGATCTCTATTGTTGTAATCTCTCTGATCTCTGTTGTTGTAATCTCTCTGATCTCTATTGTTGTAATCTCTCTGATCTCTATTGTTGTAATCTCTCTGATGTCTGTTGTTGTAATCTCTCTGATCTCTGTTGTTGTAATCTCTCTATCTCCCCATCAGATCCAGAGGATGGTGATCTCCGGTGTGAACTTTACTCCAGACACTCTGAAACCTGAAGACGAAGAGGAGTCGGAGAAGAGATGTGAATGGTCAACTAACAAATACATTTAAACCTCGCACACACGTAGATAATACAGAAATACACTCAAGAGATGTATTCTGTGGTGGTTTAAAACTCCTAATTTTTCTGCAATATTCACAGTTTTGATCTCAAATTACGTCATCCATATCAATCGTGTAGATGTGTAAAAACAAAACATTTTTCTTATGAAAAGTGTGCAGACGCAGAGTGTATCCCCCATTGAGCTATAAAGAGAAGCGCAAACAGATGAGTGATCTCTGAGTGATTACTAAATAATGATGTATACTTCTCAAATGAATGACTAAAATGCCCAGAATGCATCGCTACACATCCTACAAATAGAAGATGTTTGAGTTCTTAGTGATGGCAGATATGTCATTTCAGAATGAGTGTTTCATCCAATAATAGTAAGTGTGACAGCTGTGATCAGCCAGCCACATCCTCTAACCAGCTATTAGCCTACTCAGCTGTGATCAGCCAGCCACATCCCCTAACCAGCCATTAGCCTACTCAGCTGTGATCAGCCAGCCACATCCCCTAACCAGCCATTAGCCTACTCAGCTGTGATCAGCCAGCCACATCCTCTAACCAGCCATTAGCCAGTATTAGCAGTATTTATGCTGCAGTAGTTTATGTGTCGGGGGGCTGGGTCAGTTTGTTATATCTGGAGTACTTCTCCTGTCCTATTCGGTGTCCTGTGGGAATTTAAGTGTGCTCTCTCTAATTCTCTCTTTCTTTCTCTCTCTCGGAGGACCTGAGCCCTAGGACCATGCCTCAGGACTACCTGACATGATGACTCCTTGCTGTCCCCAGTCCACCTGGCCGTGCTGCTGCTCCAGTTTCAACTGTTCTGCCTTATTATTATTGGACCATGCTGGTCATTTATGAACATTTGAACATCTTGGCCATGTTCTGTTATAATCTCCACCCAGCACAGCCAGAAGAGGACTGGCCACCCCACATAGCCTGGTTCCTCTCTAGGTTTCTTCCTAGGTTTTGGCTTTTCTAGGGAGTTTTTCCTAGCCACCGTGCTTCTACACCTGCATTGCTTGCTGTTTGGGGTCACGTCACCCCTCCTAGGGATGTCATGGAAGAGCACCAGTAAGCCAGTGACTCAGCCCCTGTAATAGGGTGTGAGGCAGAGAATCTCAGTGGAGAGATATTTATCAGCAGCACGCTTATTACCATGTTTATGCACAACTTGATCCAAACATGGATGGAGTCCATTTTTAATGTTACAACTCCTGCAGTGTACGGTCAGTCATTGATGTTGACATGTCATGATGGATGGTTAGTGGAACTGTATAGATACAAGTTGAACACTTCCTTAGTAGTATCTTGTCTTATAGATGCTGAAGTGGAAGGAAGATGGCAAACACAAAAAAAGCATGTTTTTGACCATTTATTGGGATCTGACGTTATTTGATCGTAACATGGCCAAAAAGCAACCTTCAAACAGGCGTATAAGTGACATGAGAGTAGCCAGTTGGTAAAATCAGTGGGAATCATTGACTGTTGAATAAAACAGTAGATTTGATCAGACTATTTGTTTTACTGACAGTGAAATTGAGCGCCATTAATACATTTCACCACAGTAGTGCCTAAAACAGAACTGAAAATATACAACATTGATAACTAGTGGCACAACTTCCCCCGAAATCTTCTGCTTTGACGTAAAACAAGAACTTCACACAAATTCTCAAAGGTTGTGTACTTTAAATTTTTTTTTTTTTAAACAAATAAAACTGCCACTCAAAAAGAACAGGCTTCTCTTTGTACCTCTTCAATCAAGTTATTGCTTCAGGTTAACAGTAGATGGGCAACACAAAGAACTAGAACATTCTAGACCACTTTTTATTTTTATATGACAGATTATAGATGCCTGTTGGGGCGGCAGCGTAGCCTCTAGTGGTTTAGAGCGTTGGACTAGTAACCGAAAGGTTGCAAGTTCAAATCCCTGAGCTGACAAGGTACAAATCTGTCGTTCGGCCCCTGAACAAGGCAGTTCCTAGGCCGTCATTGAAAATAAGAATTCGTTCTTAACTGACTTGCCTAGTTAAATAAAGGAAAAATAAATAAATTAGGAGTGACTGATGGGGTGCTAGTCTGTGTTAGATCAGAAGATGAATCCCAAAATGGCACCCTATTCCCGACATTGTACTCTAAGTAGGGCCCTGAAACACAACTTTGGACCTGGAAGTTAGTTCCATTGCTCATCTTTCACGTTCCCCTCTAAATCAGGGACTTGGGACACCAGCTGTCCAATTCATTTCCAGGTAGAACCAGCAGGCTCCGTACCTCATAGGGGAAGAGTTGAATAGCCCTGATATATAGGGAATTAGACACAGCCCTAATTGTAGTATTACAGATGGAAGGGTACAGGCTACCAGGGCAGCAGCCTGGATGGAGAACAGGTGTGGGTTGTCCACGTGAGGGCAGCTGGTGGGTCTGGCTCTCATCCTCGGGGGTGAACTCGACAAACTTGGTGATGTAGCCACCTCGCCACACGTTCAGGTACTTCCAGAATCGTCTCTTGTAGCCGACCTTGCTACTCCTGTACTTGAAGTTTCGGGGTTCGTTTTGAGATGTATTTGAGTTGTGATGGCGTTTCGGGGTTCGTTTTGAGATGTATTTGAGTTGTGATGGCGTTTCGGGGTTCGTTTTGAGATGTATTTGAGTTGTGATGGCGTTTGGGGTTCGTTTTGAGATGTATTTGATTTGTGATGGCATTTCGGGGTTAGTTTTGAGATGTATTTGAGTTGTGATGGCGTTTCGGGGTTCGTTTTGAGATGTATTTGAGTTGTGATGGCGTTTCGGGGTTCGTTTTGAGATGTATTTGAGTTGTGATGGCGTTTCGGGGTTCGTTTTGAGATGTATTTGAGTTGTGATGACGTTTCGGGGTTCGTTTTGAGATGTATTTGAGTTGTGATGGCATTTCGGGGTTAGTTTTGGTTAGGTTAGGTTCGTTTTGAGATACTGTATGAAGAAAATCCACGGTAGCCGCTTGGCTAGATTTTCATATGTAAAAATAAAACTGCAAACCGTTTAGCTAGCTTTCAAAGCCAGCCGGTAAGTTGACGACGAAAGAAACGCCAAGCACTATTTGTGAAAGAGATTTTTTTCCGACAAAAAAAAGGTTTGCTCTTGGTTCTTTTCTGATAACGAATGATGGAGTCTCATAGTGAGTATGTTGGCCATGGAAGAACTGGGATGTTTTCAGCATCCAGGAATTGGGTCCTTGCGACGTTATCATGCTGTAACATGAGGCGGCGACAGATGAATGGCACGACAATGGGTCTCAGGATGTCATTACGGTATCTCTGTGCATTCAAATTGCCATCAATAAAATGCAATTGCGTTCGTCGTTCATAGTTTATGCCTGCCTATACCATAACCCCACCACCACCATGGGGCACTCTGTTCACAATGTTGACATCAGCAAACTGCTCGCCCACACAACGCCATACACGTGGTATGCGGTTCTGCGGCCGGTTGGACATACTGCCAAATTCCCTAAAATGACGTTGGAGTCAGTTTATGGTAGAGAAATTAACAATTATACCGCAATTGCCGAACGGCTGCTGATGGAAATCATTAGATTTGAGGTAACAGTCAATCAGATTAGGCTACAGGTAAAAAAAAAACATAGGCTTTTGTTACCAAGCATTTCATATCCATATTATTAATATATGATTCACTGATTTGAAATGTTCAAAAACTAAAAATCAAATCAAATTGTATTTGTCACATGCGCCGAATACAACAGGTGTACACCTTACAGTGAAAAGCCTTTTAACCAACAATGCCGTTCACTCACATCGACGGTAACCTCTAGTTAAATAATTATACATATATTCCTCATTTCCTCTTTTTTTCAAGTGCTGGATTTTCTTCCACAGCTTTCAATCCACCACTCATTCTGATCTGAACTCCAAGCCTCCGATGTCCACAGATTAACCCATCATTCCCAGATTAACCCATCATTCCCAGATTAACCCATCATTCCCAGATTAACCCATTATTCCCAGATTAACCCATCATTCCCAGATTAACCCATCATTCCCAGATTAACCCATCATTCCCAGATTAACCCATCATTCCCAGATTAACCCATCATTCCCAGATTAACCCATCATTCCCAGATTAACCCATCATTCCCAGATTAACCCATCAGCAGGTGATCTTAATGTTTTGTATACTCAGTGCATTCAGTGATTTTACAGGTATTTAATGCAACACACTCCAGCGCAGTACTTTAAGGGTGAAGCTAGCTGTACCTCAGATGTCTATAATATGACTGATCATGGTTTTTCAGATCCCTTAAGAATATAGTTTGCAGGTCCATCTGAACCCTGATATTTTGACATAACCATTCCTGGACTCCAAAGCGAGCCACCGATGGACAGTATGCAGGTAAACAGTAAACAGGTGCATCCTGTTTCCATTGGTCATCCTTGAGTTGTTTATACCTGTGCTAAATTCAATTGATTGGACATGATTTGGAAAGGCACACACCTGTCTATATAAGGTCCCACAGTTGACAGTGCATGTCAGAGCAAAAACCAAGCCATGAGGTCGAAGGAATTGTCCATAGAGCTCCGAGACAGGATTGTGTCGAGGCACAGATCTGGGGAAGGGTAACAAAACATTTCTGCAGCATTGAAGGTCCCCAAGAACACAGTGACCTCCATCATTCTTAAATGGAAGAAGTTTGGATCCACCAAGACTCTTCCTTGAGCTATCCACTTGGCCAAAATGAGCAATTGGGGGAGAAGGGCCTTGGTCAGGGAGGTGAAAAATATCCTGATGATAACTCTGACAGAGATCTAGAGTTCCTTTGTGGAGATGGGAGAACCTTCCAGAAAGACCTTTATGTTAGAGTGGCCAGACTGAAGCCACTCCCCAGTAAAAGGCACATAACAGCCCACTTGGAGTTTGCCAAAAAGGCAACTAAAGGACTCTCAGACTATGAGAAACAAGATTCTCTGGTCAGATGAAACGAAGATTGAACTCTTTGGCCTGAATGCCAAGCGGCACATCTGGAGGAAACCTGGCACCATCCCTACAGTGAACCATGGTGGTGGCACCATCCCTACGGTGAAGCATGGTGGTGGCAGCATCATGCTGTGTGGAGATGCTTTTCAGTGGCAGGGACCGGAAGACTAGTCAGGATCGAGGGAAAGACGAATGGAGTAAAAAACACAGAGATCCTTGATGAAAACCTGCTCCAGAGCGCTCAGGACCTCTGATTGGGGCGAAGCTTCACCTTCCAACAGGACAATGACCCTAAGCACACAGCCAAGACAATGCAGGAGTAGCTTTGGGACAAGTCTCTGAATGTCCTTGAGTGACACAGCCGGAGTCCGGACTTGAACTCGATCGAACATCTCTGGAGAGACCTGAAAATAGCTGTGCAGCGTACTGTAGCTGTTCAAAGATCTACTGTATCAAATGCTTTCTCAAAATCTGCTATAAAGATTATCCCTCGTTTCCCTGCATTGTCATAGTTTTCCATTGTTTCTAGTAGTTGTCTAATATTGTCTCAATACAGTATGTACAGTGCATTCGGAAAAGTATTCAGACCTCTTGACTTTTTCCACATTTTGATACATCACAGCCTAGTAATAATAGTAATAGTGAAGACATCAAAACTATGAAATGACACATATGGAATCATATAGTTACCAAAATAGTGTTAAACAAGTCTAAATGTTTTTTACAGTTTTGATTCTTCAAATTAGCCACTTGCCAGATGTTGAAGCGTAATTCATCAATCCAGAGAACACGTTTCCACTGCTCCAGAGTTCAATGGTGGTGAGCTTTACACCTCTCCACCACTACGTTTGGCATTATACATGGTGGTCTTAGTCTTGTGCGAGGCTGCTCGTCCATGGAAACCCATTTCATGAAGCTCCCGATGAACAGTTCTTGTACTGACGTTGCTTCCAGAGGCAGTTTGGAACTCGGTAGTGAGTGTTGCAACCGAGGACAGAGGATTTTTACGAGCTATGCTCTTCAGCACTCGGCGGTCCCATTCTGTGAGCTTGTGTTGCCTACCAATTAGAGACTGAGCTGTTGTTGCGGCTGAGCATTTCACTTATCAATAACAGCACTTACAGTTGAACCAGGGCAGCTCTAGCAGGGCAGGAATTTGATAAAATGACTTGTTGGAAAGGCTGCATCCTATGACGGTGCCACGTTGAAAGTCACTGAGCTCTCCAGTAAGGCCATTCTACTGACAATGTTTGTCTATGGAGATTGCATAGCTGTGTGCTCTCCATTTTATACACCTGTCAGAAACGGATGTAGCTGAAATAGCCAAATCCACTCATTTGAAGGGGTGTCCACATACCTTTGTGTATATATAGTGTAGTTGACTATGGAAGTTATAGTCCCACTGCTGCATTGGCATATAGGCTGTCTGTCCATTAGATCATTTATTTAGCAGCCAATAGATCACAAGGAGTTCCATTAGATCATTTATTTAGCAGCCAATAGATCACAAGGAGTTCCATTAGATCATTTATTCAGCAGCCAATAGATCACAAGGAGTTCCATTAGATCATTTATTCAGCAGCCAATAGATCACAATGAGTTCCATTAGATCATTTATTTAGCAGCCAATAGATCACAAGGAGTTCCATTAGATCATTTATTCAGCAGCCAATAGATCACAATGAGTTCCATTAGATCATTTATTTAGCAGCCAATAGATCACAAGGAGTTCCATTAGATCATTTATTTAGCAGCCAATAGATCACAAGGAGTTCCATTAGATCATTTATTCAGCAGCCAATAGATCACAATGAGTTCCATTAGATCATTTATTTAGCAGCCAATAGATCACAAGGAGTTCCATTAGATCATTTATTTAGCAGCCAATAGATCACAAGGAGTTCCATTAGATCATTTATTTAGCAGCCAATAGATCACAAGGGGTTCCATTAGATCATTTATTTAGCAGCCAATAGATCACAAGGAGTTCCATTAGATCATTTATTTAGCAGACAATAGATCACAAGGAGTTCCATTAGATCATTTATTCAGCAGCCAATAGATCACAATGAGTTCCATTAGATCATTTATTTAGCAGCCAATAGATCACAAGGAGTTCCATTAGATCATTTATTTAGCAGCCAATAGATCACAAGGAGTTCCATTAGATCATTTATTTAGCAGCCAATAGATCACAAGGAGTTCCATTAGATCATTTATTTAGCAGCCAATAGATCACAAGGGGTTCCATTAGATCATTTATTTAGCAGCCAATAGATCACAAGGAGTTCCATTAGATCATTTATTTAGCAGACAATAGATCACAAGATCACTGCACACTCTGCTAACCCTGATGTCCTTGCCGTGTCTGAATCCTGGCTCAAGAAGGCCACCAAAAATTCTCAGATTTCCATACCCAACTATAACATCTTCCGTCAAGATAGAACTGCCGAAGGGGGAGGAGTTGCAGTCTACTGCAGAGAGAGCCTGCAAAGTAATGTCATACTTTCCAGGTCCATACCCAAACAGTTCGAACTACTAATTTTGAAAATTACTCTCTCCAGAAATAAGTCTCTCACTGTTGCCGCCTGCTACCGACCCCCCTCAGCTCCCAGCTGTGCCCTGGACACCATTTGGAATTGATCGCCCCCCATCTAGCTTCAGAGTTTGTTCTGTTAGGTGACTTAAACTGGGATATGCTTAACACCCCGGTAGTCCTACAATCTAAGCTAGATGCCCTCAATCTCACACAAATCATCAAGGAACCCACCAGGTACAACCCTAACTCTGTAAACAAGGGCACCCTCATAGACGTCATCCTGACCAACTGGCCCTCTAAATACACCTCTGCTGTCTTCAACCAGGATCTCAGCAATCACTGCCTCATTGCCTGTATCCGCTACAGAGCCGCAGTCAAACGACCACCCCTCATCACTGTCAAACGCTCCCTAAAACACTTCTGTGAGCAGGCCTTTCTAATCGACCTGGCCCGGGTATCCTGGAAGGACATTGACCTCATCCCGTCAGTTGAGGATGCCTGGTCATTCTTTAAAAGTAACTTCTTCACCATTTTAGATAAGCATGCTCCGTTCAAAAATGCAGAACTAAGACCAGATACAGCCCTTGGTTCACTCCAGCCCTGACTGCCCTCGACCAGCACAAAAACATCCTGTGGCGGACTGCAATAGCATCGAATAGTCCCCGCGATATGCAACTGTTCAGGGAAGTCAGGAACCAATACACGCAGTCAGTCAGGAAAGCTAAGGCCAGCTTCTTCAGGCAGAAGTTTGCATCCTGTAGCTCCAACTCCAAAAAGTTCTGGGACACTGTGAAGTCCATGGAGAACAAGAGCACCTCCTCCCAGCTGCCCACTGCACTGAGGCTAGGTAACACGGTCACCACCGATAAATCTATGATTATCGAAAAGTTCAACAAGCATTTCTCAACGGCTGGCCATGCCTTCCGCCTGGCTACTCCAACCTCGGCCAACAGGTCCGCCCCCCCCGCAGCTACTCGCCCAAGCCTCTCCAGGTTCTCCTTTACCCAAATCCAGATAGCAGATGTTCTGAAAGAGCTGCAAAACCTGGACCCGTACAAATCAGCTGGGCTTGACAATCTGGACCCTCTATTCCTGAAACTATCTGCCGCCATTGTCGCAACCCCTATTACCAGCCTGTTCAACCTCTCTTTCATATCGTCTGAGATCCCCAAGGATTGGAAGGCTGCCGCAGTCATCCCCCTCTTCAAAGGGGAGACACCCTGGACCCAAACTGTTACAGACCTATATCCATCCTGCCCTGCCTATCTAAGGTCTTCGAAAGCCAAGTCAACAAACAGGTCACTGACCATCTCGAATCCCACCGTACCTTCTCCACTGTGCAATCCGGTTTCCGAGCCGGTCACGGGTGCACCTCAGCCACACTCAAGGTACTAAACGATATCATAACCGCCATCGATAAAAGACAGTACTGTGCAGCCGTCTTCATCGACCTTGCCAAGGCTTTCGACTCTGTCAATCACCATATTCTTATCGGCAGACTCAGGAGCCTCGGTTTTTCGGATGACTGCCTTGCCTGGTTCACCAATTACTTTGCAGACAGAGTTCAGTGTGTCAAATCGGAGGGCATGCTGTCCGGTCCTCTGGCAGTCCCTATGGGGGTGCCACAGGGTTCAATTCTCGGGCCGACTCTTTTCTCTGTATATATCAATGATGTTGCTCTTGCTGCGGGCGATTCCCTGATCCACCTCTACGCAGACGACACCATTCTATATACTTCCGGTCCGTCCTTGGACACTGTGCTATCTAACCTCCAAACGAGCTTCAATGCCATACAACACTCCTTCCGTGGCCTCCAACTGCTCTTAAACGCTAGTAAAACCAAATGCATGCTTTTCAACCGATCGCTGCCTGCACCCGCATGCCCGACTAGCATCACCACCCTGGATGGTTCCGACCTTGAATATGTGGACATCTATAAGTACCTAGGTGTCTGGCTAGACTGTAAACTCTCCTTCCAGACTCATATCAAACATCTCCAATCGAAAATCAAATCAAGAGTCGGCTTTCTATTCCGCAACAAAGCCTCCTTCACTCACGCCGCCAAACTTACCCTAGTAAAACTGACTATCCTACCGATCCTCGACTTTGGCGACGTCATCTACAAAATTGCTTCCAACACTCTACTCAGCAAACTGGATGCAGTTTATCACAGTGCCATCCGCTTTGTCACTAAAGCCCTTATACCACCCACCACTGCGACTTGTATGCTCTAGTTGGCTGGCCCTCGCTACATATTCGTCGCCAGACCCACTGGCTCCAGGTCATCTACAAGTCCATGCTAGGTAAAGCTCCGCCTTATCTCAGTTCACTGGTCACGATGGCAACACCCATCCGTAGCACGCGCTCCAGCAGGTGTATCTCACTGATCATCCCTAAAGCCAACACCTCATTTGGCCGCCTTTTGTTCCAGTACTCTGCTGCCTGTGACTGGAACGAATTGCAAAAATCGCTGAAGTTGGAGACTTTTATCTCTCTCACCAACTTCAAACATCTGCTATCTGAGCAGCTAACCGATCGCTGCAGCTGTACATAGTCTATTGGTAAATAGCCCACGCATTTTCACCTACCTCATCCCCATACTGTTTTTATTTATTTACTTTTCTGCTCTTTTGCACACCAATATCTCTACCTGTACATGACCATCTGATCATTTATCACCCCAGTGTTAATCTGCAAAATTGTAATTATTCGCCTACCTCCTCATGCCTTTTTGCACACAATGTATATAGACTCCCCTTTTTTTCTACTGTGTTATTGACTTGTTAATTGTTTACTCCATGTGTAACTCTGTGTTGTCTGTTCACACTGCTATGCTTTATCTTGGCCAGGTCGCAGTTGCAAATGAGAACTTGTTCTCAACTAGCCTACCTGGTTAAATAAAGGTTAAATATTTTTTTTTTTTTTAAAACAAGGAGTTCCATTAGATCATTTATTTAGCAGCCAATAGATCACAAGGAGTTCCATTAGATCATTTATTTAGCAGCCAATAGATCACAAGGAGTTCCATTAGATCATTTATTTAGCAGCCAATAGATCACAAGGAGTTCCATTAGATTATTTATTTAGCAGCCAATAGATCACAAGGAGCTCCATTAGATCATTTATTTAGCAGCCAATAGATCACAAGGAGTTCCATTAGATCATTTATTTAGCAGCCAATAGATCACAAGGAGTTCCATTAGATCATTTATTTAGCAGCCAATAGATCACAAGGAGATCTATTAGATCATTTATTTAGCAGCCAATGGATCACAATGAGTTCCATTAGATCATTTATTTAGCAGCCAATAGATCACAAGGAGTTCCATTAGATAATTTATTTAGCAGCCAATAGATCACAAGGAGATCTATTAGATCATTTATTTAGCAGCCAATGGATCACAATGAGTTCCATTAGATCATTTATTTAGCAGCCAATAGATCACAAGGAGCTCCATTAGATCATTTATTTAGCAGCCAATAGATCACAAGGAGTTCCATTAGATCATTTATTTAGCAGCCAATAGATCACAAGGAGTTCCATTAGATCATTTATTTAGCAGCCAATAGATCACAAGGAGTTCCATTAGATCATTTATTTAGCAGCCAATAGATCACAATGAGTTCCATTAGATCATTTATTTAGCAGCCAATAGATCACAAGGAGTTCCATTAGATCATTTATTTAGCAGCCAATAGATCACAAGGAGTTCCATTAGATCATTTATTTAGCAGCCAATAGATCACAAGGAGTTCCATTAGATCATTTATTTAGCAGCCAATAGATCACAATGAGTTCCATTAGATCATTTATTTAGCAGCCAATAGATCACAAGGAGTTCCATTAGATCATTTATTTAGCAGCCAATAGATCACAAGGAGTTCCATTAGATCATTTATTTAGCAGCCAATAGATCACAAGGAGTTCCATTAGATCATTTATTTAGCAGCCAATAGATCACAAGGAGATCTATTAGATCATTTATTTAGCAGCCAATGGATCACGGTGTATCAATGTGTCTGTCCGTATGGCAGAAGATGATGATCTCTCATTAGTTAAATTTTTTACTTGTAGATCTTTATCATTTTAATTCAGATTTGTAAGAATAACCACGAGACAATGATTTTGAGGAACAAAAAAACATTACTATTGAAATGAAACTGTTCCACACTAAACATTTGTATAAAAATATGTATTTAAAAATCATAACTGTCTTTACTATAACAGCCGCACACAAACGAGGTCCTGTGAAGAAAACATACCCCCATATGGAAATCAAATGCCAGTCTAAACTGATTACTTCTGGCACTAGCCCTGGAGCAAATCATGTGCCCTTAAGGGCAAATTGACAAGTTTTTCACTTTTTCGGCTCGGGTATTCGAACCAGCGAGCTTTTGGTTACTGGCCCAACGCTCTAACTGCTAGGTGTGTGTGTGTGTGTGTGTGTGTGTGTGTGTGTGTGTGTGTGTGTGTGTGTGTGTGTGTGTGTGTGTGTGTGTGTGTGTGTGTGTGTGTGTGTGTGTGTGTGTGTGTGAGTGAGACACACAGGGGAGAGGTTTCTACAAATGGGTCTGCGACGTCGGAGTGTGCTTCCTCTGCATCCCACATACTGGTTTACACCAGGGCAGTACTGTAACCCTAGCCTACTGTATACTCAGCTCAAAGATCCCCGGGGCAGTACTGTAATCCTAGCCTACTGTATACTCAGCTCAAAGATCCCCTGGGGCAGTACTGTAACCCTAGCCTACTGTATACTCAGCTCAAAGATCCCCGGGGCAGTACTGTAATCCTAGCCTACTGTATACTCAGCTCAAAGATCCCCGGGGCAGTACTGTAACCCTAGCCTACTGTATACTCAGCTCAAAGATACCCCGGGGCAGTACTGTAACCCTAGCCTACTGTATACTCAGCTCAAAGATCCCCCGGGGCAGTACTGTAATCCTAGCCTACTGTATACTCAGCTCAAAGATCCCTTGGGGCAGTACTGTAACCCTAGCCTACTGTATACTCAGCTCAAAGATCCCCGGGGCAGTACTGTAACCCTAGCCTACTGTGTACTCAGCTCAAAGATCCCCGGGGCAGTACTGTAACCCTAGCCTACTGTGTGCTCAGCTCAAAGATCCCCGGGGCAGTACTGTAATCCTAGCCTACTGTATACTCAGCTCAAAGATACCCCGGGGCAGTACTGTAACCCTAGCCTACTGTATACTCAGCTCAAAGATCCCCGGGGCAGTACTGTAACCCTAGCCTACTGTATACTCAGCTCAAAGATCCCCTGGGGCAGTACTGTAACCCTAGCCTACTGTATACTCAGCTCAAAGATCCCCTGGGGCAGTACTGTAACCCTAGCCTACTGTATACTCAGCTCAAAGATCCCCCGGGGCAGTACTGTAACCCTAGCCTACTGTGTACTCAGCTCAAAGATCCCCGGGGCAGTACTGTAACCCTAGCCTACTGTGTACTCAGCTCAAAGATCCCCGGGGCAGTACTGTAACCCTAGCCTACTGTGTACTCAGCTCAAAGATTCCCCGGGGCAGTACTGTAACCCTAGCCTACTGTGTACTCAGCTCAAAGATCCCCCGGGGCAGTACTGTAACCCTAGCCTACTGTGTACTCAGCTCAAAGATCCCCGGGGCAGTACTGTAACCCTAGCCTACTGTGTACTCAGCTCAAAGATCCCCGGGGCAGTACTGTAACCCTAGCCTACTGTGTACTCAGCTCAAAGATCCCCCGGGGCAGTACTGTAACCCTAGCCTACTGTGTACTCAGCTCAAAGATCCCCCGGGGCAGTACTGTAACTCCTTCCTTCCCTCTTTCCTCTTTCACTCAGCCATGTGCAAAAGCCATGCACACTCCAATTATATAAGTCTATGGTGCACTCTATAGTAGCCTACAGGCTAGGGACATTCTTCAAGCCTGCCTAGACAAGTAGCCTATACCGTAATGTGAAGTATGTGCCTTCCTTCATTCCGTACCGTATTTCAATGCTGCACTTTCCTCAGTCACAGCAGCTGAGAATAACTGTCCAGACTTGCTCCAGACTAGTTCAAGACTAGTTCAAGACTAGTTCCAGACTAGTTCCAGATTAGCTCTAGATTAGCTCAAGAATTGCTCAAGAATAGCTCGAGTTAAAACGACAGCCACATTAGTTACTATAGTCGATCTATGAGTTGCATCAAGCAGGAAAATCTCTTTACAAGATTATATATAAATAGCTTGGCATTAGCTTATATGATAAGATTCAGACTCCTGTATAAGCTGTTTACTAGGGCCTGTGTTCCAAAAGGCACCCTATTCCCTATGTAGTACACCTACGGCCCTGTTCAAAAGAAGTGCACTGTAGGGAATAGAGTGCCGTTTGGGAAGCAGACTCTACTATGTAAAAGCCTTTCCTTTGGCTGGGGGTAGGTTTATGACAGTCACAACTACCTCTTCCCCCCTTTGTCCTCTCTCTACCCTACTGTCATGACGTTGGCCTGGGGGTAGGTTTATGACAGTCACAACTACCTCTTCCCCCTTTGTCCTCTCTCTACCCTACTGTCATGACGTTGGCCTGGGGGTAGGTTTATGACAGTCACAACTACCTCTTCCCCCTTTGTCCTCTCTCTACCCTACTGTCATGACGTTGGCCTGGGGGTAGGTTTATGACAGTCACAACTACCTCTTCCCCCCCTTGTCCTCTCTCTACCCTACTGTCATGACGTTGGCCTGGGGGTAGGTTTATGACAGTCACAACTACCTCTTCCCCCTTTGTCCTTTGTCCTCTCTACCCTACTGTCATGACGTTGGCCTGGGGGTAGGTTTATGACAGTCACAACTACCTCTTCCCCCTTTGTCCTCTCTCTACCCTACTGTCATGACGTTGGCCTGGGGGTAGGTTTATGACAGTCATAACTACCTCTTCCCCCTTTGTCCTCTCTCTACCCTACTGTCATGACGTTGGCCTGGGGGTAGGTTTATGACAGTCATAAACTACCCCCTCTTCCCCCCTTTGTCCTCTCTCTACCCTACTGTCATGACGTTGGCCTGGGGGTAGGTTTATGACAGTCACAACTACCTCTTCCCCCTTTGTCCTCTCTCTACCCTACTGTCATGACGTTGGCCTGGGGGTAGGTTTATGACAGTCATAACTACCTCTTCCCCCTTTGTCCTCTCTCTACCCTACTGTCATGACGTTGGCCTGGGGGTAGGTTTATGACAGTCATAACTACCTCTTCCCCCCCTTGTCCTCTCTCTACCCTACTGTCATGACGTTGGCCTGGGGGTAGGTTTATGACAGTCACAACTACCTCTTCCCCCTTTGTCCTCTCTCTACCCTACTGTCATGACGTTGGCCTGGGGACGTTGGCCTAGGTTTATGACAGTCATAAACTACCTCTTCCCCCTTTGTCCTCTCTCTACCCTACTGTCATGACGTTGGCCTGGGGGTAGGTTTATGACAGTCACAACTACCTCTTCCCCCTTTGTCCTCTCTCTACCCTACTGTCATGACGTTGGCCTGGGGGTAGGTTTATGACAGTCACAACTACCTCTTCCCCCTTTGTCCTCTCTCTACCCTACTGTCATGACGTTGGCCTGGGGGTAGGTTTATGACAGTCATAACTACCTCTTCCCCCTTTGTCCTCTCTCTACCCTACTGTCATGACGTTGGCCTGGGGGTAGGTTTATGACAGTCATAACTACCTCTTCCCCCTTTGTCCTCTCTCTACCCTACTGTCATGACGTTGGCCTGGGGGTAGGTTTATGACAGTCATAACTACCTCTTCCCCCTTTGTCCTCTCTCTACCCTACTGTCATGACGTTGGCCTGGGGGTAGGTTTATGACAGTCATAACTACCTCTTCCCCCTTTGTCCTCTCTCTACCCTACTGTCATGACGTTGGCCTGGGGGTAGGTTTATGACAGTCATAACTACCTCTTCCCCTTTCCCCCTCTCTACCCTACTGTCATGACGTTGGCCTGGGGGTAGGTTTATGACAGTCATAAATACCTCTTCCCCCTTTGTCCTCTCTCTACCCTACTGTCATGACGTTGGCCTGGGGGTAGGTTTATGACAGTCATAACTACCTCTTCCCCCTTTGTCCTCTCTCTACCCTACTGTCATGACGTTGGCCTGGGGGTAGGTTTATGACAGTCATAAATACCTCTTCCCCCTTTGTCCTCTCTCTACCCTACTGTCATGACGTTGGCCTGGGGGTAGGTTTATGACAGTCATAAACCTCTTCCCCCTTTGTCCTCTCTCTACCCTACTGTCATGACGTCTCTTCCCCCTTTGTCCTCTCTCTACCCTACTGTCATGACGTTGGCCTGGGGTAGGTTTATGACCCCTTTGTCCTCTCTCTACCCTACTGTCATGACGTTGGCCTGGGGGTAGGTTTATGACAGTCACAAATACCTCTTCCCCCTTTGTCCTCTCTCTACCCTACTGTCATGACGTTGGCCTGGGGGTAGGTTTATGACAGTCATAACTACCTCTTCCCCCTTTGTCCTCTCTCTACCCTACTGTCATGACGTTGGCCTGGGGGTAGGTTTATGACAGTCATAAATACCTCTTCCCCCTTTGTCCTCTCTCTACCCTACTGTCATGACGTTGGCCTGGGGGTAGGTTTATGACAGTCACAACTACCTCTTCCCCCTTTGTCCTCTCTCTACCCTACTGTCATGACGTTGGCCTGGGGGTAGGTTTATGACAGTCATAACTACCTCTTCCCCCTTTGTCCTCTCTCTACCCTACTGTCATGACGTTGGCCTGGGGGTAGGTTTATGACAGTCATAACTACCTCTTCCCCCTTTGTCCTCTCTCCCTACTGTCATGACGTTGGCCTGGGGGTAGGTTTATGACAGTCACAACTACCTCTTCCCCCTTTGTCCTCTCTCTACCCTACTGTCATGACGTTGGCCTGGGGGTAGGTTTATGACAGTCACAACTACCTCTTCCCCCTTTGTCCTCTCTCTACCCTACTGTCATGACGTTGGCCTGGGGGTAGGTTTATGACAGTCACAACTACCTCTTCCCCCTTTGTCCTCTCTCTACCCTACTGTCATGACGTTGGCCTGGGGGTAGGTTTATGACAGTCATAAATACCTCTTCCCCCTTTGTCCTCTCTCTACCCTACTGTCATGACGTTGGCCATAAATACCTCTTCCCCCTTTGGGGGTAGGTTTATGACAGTCATAAATACCTCTTCCCCCTTTGTCCTCTCTCTACCCTACTGTCATGACGTTGGCCTGGGGGTAGGTTTATGACAGTCATAACTACCTCTTCCCCCTTTGTCCTCTCTCTACCCTACTGTCATGACGTTGGCCTGGGGTAGGTTTATGACAGTCATAACTACCTCTTCCCCCTTTGTCCTCTCTCTACCCTACTGTCATGACGTTGGCCTGGGGGGCCTAGGTTTATGACAGTCACAACTACCTCTTCCCCCTTTGTCCTCTCTCTACCCTACTGTCATGACGTTGGCCTGGGGGTAGGTTTATGACAGTCATAACTACCTCTTCCCCCTTTGTCCTCTCTCTACCCTACTGTCATGACGTTGGCCTGGGGGTAGGTTTATGACAGTCATAACTACCTCTTCCCCCTTTTCCTCTCTCTACCCTACTGTCATGACGTTGGCCTGGGGGTAGGTTTATGACAGTCACAACTACCTCTTCCCCCTTTGTCCTCTCTCTACCCTACTGTCATGACGTTGGCCTGGGGGTAGGTTTATGACAGTCACAACTACCTCTTCCCCCTTTGTCCTCTCTCTACCCTACTGTCATGACGTTGGCCTGGGGGTAGGTTTATGACAGTCATAAATACCTCTTCCCCCTTTGTCCTCTCTCTACCCTACTGTCATGACGTTGGCCTGGGGGGGACAGTAGGTTTATGACAGTCATAAATACCTCTTCCCCCTTTGTCCTCTCTCTACCCTACTGTCATGACGTTGGCCTGGGGGTAGGTTTATGACAGTCATAACTACCTCTTCCCCCTTTGTCCTCTCTCTACCCTACTGTCATGACGTTGGCCTGGGGGGTAGGTTTATGACAGTCATAACTACCTCTTCCCCCTTTTCCTCTCTCTACCCTACTGTCATGACGTTGGCCTGGGGGTAGGTTTATGACAGTCATAAATACCTCTTCCCCCTTTGTCCTCTCTCTACCCTACTGTCATGACGTTGGCCTGGGGGTAGGTTTATGACAGTCATAACTACCTCTTCCCCCCTTTTTGTCCTCTCTCTACCCTACTGTCATGACGTTGGCCTGGGGGTAGGTTTATGACAGTCATAAATACCTCTTCCCCCCCCTTTGTCCTCTCTCTACCCTACTGTCATGACGTTGGCCTGGGGGTAGGTTTATGACAGTCATAAATACCTCTTCCCCCTTTGTCCTCTCTCTACCCTACTGTCATGACGTTGGCCTGGGGGTAGGTTTATGACAGTCATAAATACCTCTTCCCCCTTTTGTCCTCTCTCTACCCTACTGTCATGACGTTGGCCTGGCCTGGGGGTAGGTTTATGACAGTCATAAATACCTCTTCCCCCTTGTTCCTCTCTCTACCCTACTGTCATGACGTTGGCCTGGGGGTAGGTTTATGACAGTCATAAATACCTCTTCCCCCTTTGTCCTCTCTCTACCCTACTGTCATGACGTTGGCCTGGGGGTAGGTTTATGACAGTCATAAATACCTCTTCCCCCTTTGTCCTCTCTCTACCCTACTGTCATGACGTTGGCCTGGGGGTAGGTTTATGACAGTCATAAATACCTCTTCCCCCTTTGTCCTCTCTCTACCCTACTGTCATGACGTTGGCCTGGGGGTAGGTTTATGACAGTCATAAATACCTCTTCCCCCTTTTCCTCTCTCTACCCTACTGTCATGACGTTGGCCTGGGGGTAGGTTTATGACAGTCATAAATACCTCTTCCCCCTTTGTCCTCTCTCTACCCTACTGTCATGACGTTGGCCTGGGGGTAGGTTTATGACAGTCATAAATACCTCTTCCCCCTTTGTCCTCTCTCTACCCTACTGTCATGACGTTGGTCTGGGGGTAGGTTTATGACAGTCATAAATACCTCTTCCCCCTTTGTCCTCTCTCTACCCTACTATCATGACATTGGCCTGGGGGTAGGTTTATGACAGTCATAAATACCTCTTCCCCCTTTGTCCTCTCTCTACCCTACTGTCATGACGTTGGCCTGGGGGTAGGTTTATGACAGTCATAACTACCTCTTCCCCCCTTTGTCCTCTCTCTACCCTACTGATGTTACATTTGGTTAACATAGAGATTCTGGGAACATCAGAAGGTGGGGGGAAATGAACTATATTCTGGTAATCCGACCAATATGCGGTGGTACTTAATGAATATGATGTCAGTTCAGTTGTCATCTGAGACATTCTCATCAATGATAAGATTACATAAACTACAGTGGAAACACATCAGAGTTATCGGATTCACATGGAATTGTTGTTCAATTTAAATGTTTGAATATGAAATTATTTGTGATGGGATGAAATGTGATCATAGCTTCTAAAATGTGAGATGTGGGTTTTCATAAGGTTAGGGCTCTGCTCAATCAGTGGACCGCCCCTGTGAAGGGACATGGGTTATAAAACTTTTCAAACACGCCCTCCTCTCCCTTCCTATATAAAGCCTTGACGACAATGTAACCTCCGGTTCCGAGGATGTGAGGACGACGGTCCGATGTCAGAATGGTTCAGATAATAACTACAGAATGAAACCAAAATCCGCGTGAGCTTTGGTTGAGAATGGTATGAACTTTGAACTCTTATTCACAACAGAAGTGATACCTCCTAGCTGTTGAGTTAGCAACAGCAGCTGCAAACGAGGGTTAGGAAGGAACAGACAGAGTATCCCGTCTATCACACAACGACGTTACTACAACATATCAAATTGACCACCAGAGACATTCTTCAAAGGACTTGGTTAGGCAACACGGCCTTCCATCTACCACCAACCTACTGAAGCGCAGCTCAGAGTAAATATTTATTGCATTTCCCTTTTCCAAATGGGCGGTAATTTAGAATGCATAAGATTCTGTATTTACGATAGCACAGCTTCGCCCTTTGTTCCTCAGTCTCCCGCTCTTTCACTCAAACCCAGCCCTTTTCATTTGTGTAACCAGCTGTCATTTCTGTTCCGCCCACTAGGGACATTTTCCTTTATGATGTAATTTGTAATCAAGTTATGATTTAATTATGTGTATGTGTAATTCTGTGTGATTAGTTAGGTATTTAGTAAATAAATAATTAAACCCAATTTTGCATTGCTGATTCAACTTGTTAGCCAGGGTTCGTGCAGATAACCAAGAATTTACAACTTTCAGATGAGACTGAATTAAGGTGACGATTAATATTGACTGCTGTTGATGTAAAATATTACTAGGTCTTTAAGAGTTTATTCGGGAGATAACAGCTCTATAAATATTATTTCGTGGTGCCCCGACTCTCTAGTTAATTACATTTACATGATTAGCTCAATCAGGTAATATTAATTACAGAGCATTTTTTATATAAAATAGCACGTCATATCACTTAATCCGGAATAGCCGAAGACATGACACCTATAAAGCTTCTATCATGCCAGGACAAGGCCTTTCAATGAATGGATGTGTCTGCTTTTGACCAAGGGAATAGGGTAGTATTTTGGACGCAGGCCAATGAGTGACGAGCCTTTGCATCCATTCACTTCCTCTTCCTACCAGTGTACAGTACATTGTGACCTGGCTTGGTGTACCTGATCAACTCATCAAGGAATACACACGGCCTCAGCTTGCATGTTTACGTACAGTACCAGTCAAAAGTTTTGACACAGCTACTCATTCAATCATTTTTTCTCTCTCTCTTTTTACTATGTTCTACATTGTAGAGAAATAGTGAAGACATCAAAACAATGAAATAACACATACGGAATCATGTAGTAACCCCAAAAAAGTGTTTAAACAAATCAAATTTATATTTAATATTTTGAGATTCTTCAAATAGCCACCGTTTTCGTGATTTCTTTGATGACAGCTTTGCACACTCTCGGTACTGTTCAGTTTATATATGTTACCCCTTGGCAGCGTTATCAGAGAACACAGCAGTGTTTTTCACTGCTACGCAAACCATGCACAACTTTACATTTCTGTGTTACCAGAAGATTTTCTCTCCACTGATTTAATTATTAGACTGTATTAGTGATTTAAATACTTGGACGGCTCACAACTTCCTCCAGCTAAATCAAGACAAGACCGAGATACTTATTGTTGGAGCCAAAGCACAGAAGGAAAATCTGGCTGCACATTTTAATTCACAGGCAATAAACACAAAACACTTGGTAAAAAACCTAGATTTTATTTTAGATTCTGATCTCAATTTTGAATTAGGAATGTGATCAAAACATTAGGAATGTGATCAAAACAGCCTTTTTCCACCTATGGAACATTGCTAAGGTGCGTCCGTTTCCCTCTCAGACTGATACAGAGAGACTCATCGCTTTAATTACAAGCAGGCTTGACTGCTGTAGTGGTCTCCTGTCTGGTCTACCCAAGAAAGCCATTGGTCAACTGTAAAACATACAGAATGCTGCAGCTCGGGTACTGACCAAGACCAGACAGAGTTCACACATTACACCGGTTTTAAGGTCCCGTCACTGGCTACCTGGGAGTTTTAAAATGGAGTTTAAGATTCTTCAATTGGTTTTTAAATCAATCCATGCTTGTGCACCTCAATACATGTCAGACATGATATTAAGTTATTTACCCAGTAGGTCCCTCAGGTCCTCTGGCACTGGTCTTATAAGCCTCGAACCGAGCGGCATGGAGAGGCAGCCTTTAGTTACTATGCCCCCATCCTTTATTTTATTTATTTATTTTATTTCACCTTTATTTAACCAGGTAGGGTAGTTGAGAACAAGTTCTCATTTACAACTGCGACCTGGCCAAGACAAAGCAAAGCAGTTTGACAGATACAACGACACAGAGTTACACATGGAGTAAAACAAACATACAGTCAATAATACAGTATAAACAAGTCTATATACAATGTGAGCAAATGAGGTGAGATAAGGGAGGTAAAGGCAAAAAGGCCATGTTGGCAAAGTAAATACAATATAGCAAGTAAAACACTGGAATGGTAGTTTTGCAATGGAAGAATGTGCAAAGTAGAAATAAAAATAATGGGGAGCAAAGGAGCAAAATAAATAAATTAATTACAATTAAATACAGTTGGGAAAGAGGTAGTTGTTTGGGATAAATTATAGGTGGGCTATGTACAGGTGCAGTAATCTGTGAGCTGCTCTGACAGTTGGTGCTTAAATCTAGTGAGGGAGATAAGTGTTTCCAGTTTCAGAGATTTTTGTAGTTCGTTCCAGTCATTGGCAGCAGAGAACTGGAAGGAGAGGCGGCCAAAGAAAGAATTGGTTTTGGGGGTGACTAGAGAGATATACCTGCTGGAGCGTGTGCTACAGGTGGGAGATGCTATGGTGACCAGCGAGCTGAGATAAGGGGGACTTTACCTAGCAGGGTCTTGTAGATGACATGGAGCCAGTGGGTTTGGCGACGAGTATGAAGCGAGGGCCAGCCAACGAGAGCGTACAGGTCGCAATGGTGGGTAGTATATGGGGCTTTGGTGACAAAACGGATTGCACTGTGATAGACTGCATCCAATTTGTTGAGTAGGGTATTGGAGGCTATTTTGTAAATGACATCGCCAAAGTCGAGGATTGGTAGGATGGTCAGTTTTACAAGGGTATGTTTGGCAGCATGAGTGAAGGAAGCTTTGTTGCGAAATAGGAAGCCAATTCTAGATTTAACTTTGGATTGGAGATGTTTGATATGGGTCTGGAAGGAGAGTTGACAGTCTAACCAGACACCTAAGTATTTGTAGTTGTCCACGTATTCTAAGTCAGAGCCGTCCAGAGTAGTGATGTTGGACAGGCGGGTAGGTGCAGGTAGTGATTGGTTGAAGAGCATGCATTTAGTTTTACTTGTATTTAAGAGCAATTGGAGGCCACGGAAGGAGAGTTGTATGGCATTGAAGCTTGCCTGGAGGGTTGTTAACACAGTGTCCAAAGAAGGGCCGGAAGTATACAGAATGGTGTCGTCTGCGTAGAGGTGGATCAAAGACTCACCAGCAGCAAGAGCGACCTCAGCAAGTTACTATGCCCCCAGCCTTTAGTTATTATGCCCCCAGCCTTTAGTTACTATGCCCCCAGCCTTTAGTTACTATGCCCCCAGCCTTTAGTTACTATGCCCCCAGCCTTTAGTTACTATGCCCCCAGCCTTTAGTTACTATGCCCCCAGCCTTTAGTTACTATGCCCCCAGCCTTTAGTTACTATGCCCCCAGCCTTTAGTTCCTATGCCCCCAGCCTTTAGTTACTATGCCCCCAGCCTTTAGTTACTATGCCCCCAGCCTTTAGTTACTATGTCCCCCAGCCTTTAGTTACTATGCCCCCAGCCTTTAGTTACTATGCCCCCAGCCTTTAGTTACTATGCCCCCAGCCTGTAGTTACTATGCCCCCAGCCTTTAGTTACTATGCCCCCAGCATTTAGTTACTATGCTCCCAGCCTTTAGTTACTATGCTCCCAGCCTTTAGTTACTATGCTCCCAGCCTTTAGTTACTATGCTCCCAGCCTTTAGTTACTATGCTCCCAGCATTTAGTTACTATGCTCCCAGCATTTAGTTACTATGCTCCCAGCCTTTAGTTACTATGCTCCCAGCCTTTAGTTACTATGCTCCCAGCCTTTAGTTACTATGCTCCCAGCATTTAGTTACTATGCTCCCAGCCTTTAGTTACTATGCTCCCAGCCTTTAGTTACTATGCTCCCAGCCTTTAGTTACTATGCTCCCAGCCTTTAGTTACTATGCTCCCAGCCTTTAGTTACTATGCTCCCAGCATTTAGTTACTATGCTCCCAGCCTTTAGTTACTATGCTCCCAGCCTCTAGTTACTATGTCCCCAGCCTCTGGAATAACCTGCCAGAGAACCTGAGGGGGACCGAGTGGCATGGAGAGGTAGCCTTTAGTTACTATGCCCCAGCCTTTAGTTACTATGTCCCCAGCCTCTGGAATAACCTGCCAGAGAACCTGAGAGGGACCGAGTGGCATGGAGAGGTAGCCTTTAGTTACTATGCCCCTAGCCTTTAGTTACTATGCCCCCAGCCTTTAGTTACTATGCCCCAATCCTTTAGTTATTATGCCCCCATCTGTTAGTTACTATGTCCCCATCCTTTAGTTACTATGCCCCCAGCCTTTAGTTACTATGCCCCCAGCCTTTAGTTATGCCCTCAGTCTTTAGTTACTATGCCCCAGCCTTTAGTTACTATGCACCCAGCCTTTAGTTACTATCTCCACATCCTTTAGTTACTATGCCCCCATCTGTTAGTTACTATGTCCCCATCCTTTAGTTACTATGCCCCCAGCCTTTAGTTACTATGCCCCCAGCCTTTAGTTACTATGCCCCCAGTCTTTAGTTACTATGCCCCCAGCCTCTGAAATAACCTGCCAGAGAACCTGAGGGGAACCAAGAGGCATTGAGAGGCAGTCACAGTATTTTTTGGTCGTTTAAGTTTTAAATGTTATTCTTCCGTTTTTCATCCTCTTATATATATGTGTGTAGTACATTTTTTTCATTGTTATTATTATTATTTTTCCTGTGAAGCACATTGTGTTGCATTCCATGTCTGTTATACTGGTGGTGACCTACTGGAACACTGGTGGTGACCTACTGGAACACTGGTGGTGACCTACTGGAATACTGGTGGTGACCCACTGGAATACTGGTGGTGACCTACTGTAATACTGGTGGTGACCCACTGTAATACTGGTGGTGACCCACTGTAATACTGGTGGTGACCCACTGTAATACTGGTGGTGACCCACTGGAATACTGGTGGTGACCCATTGGAATACTGGTGGTGACCCACTGGAATACTGGTGGTGACCCATTGGAATACTGGTGGTGACCCACTGGAATACTGGTGGTGACCCACTGGAATACTGGTGGTGACCCACTGGAATACTGGTGGTGACCCACTGGAATACTGGTGGTGACCCACTGGAATACTGGTGGTGACCCACTGTTATACTGGTGGTGACCCACTGTAATACTGGTGGTGACCTACTGTTATACTGGTGGTGACCCACTGGAATACTGGTGGTGACCCACTGTTATACTGGTGGTGACCCACTGTAATACTGGTGGTGACCTACTGTTATACTGGTGGTGACCCACTGGAATACTGGTGGTGACCCACTGGAACACTGGTGGTGACCTACTGTAATACTGGTGGTGACCTACTGTAATACTGGTGGTGACCCACTGGAATACTGGTGGTGACCCACTGGAATACTGGTGGTGACCTACTGTAATACTGGTGGTGACCTACTGTAATACTGGTGGTGACCCACTGGAATACTGGTGGTGACCCACTGGAATACTGGTGGTGACCCACTGTTATACTGGTGGTGACCCACTGTAATACTGGTGGTGACCTACTGTTATACTGGTGGTGACCCACTGGAATACTGGTGGTGACCCACTGTTATACTGGTGGTGACCCACTGTAATACTGGTGGTGACCTACTGTTATACTGGTGGTGACCCACTGGAATACTGGTGGTGACCCACTGGAACACTGGTGGTGACCTACTGTAATACTGGTGGTGACCCACTGGAATACTGGTGGTGACCTACTGGAATACTGGTGGTGACCTACTGGAATACTGGTGGTGACCCACTGGAATACTGGTGGTGACCCACTGGAATACTGGTGGTGACCCACTGGAATACTGGTGGTGACCCACTGGAATACTGGTGGTGACCCACTGGAATACTGGTGGTGACCCACTGGAATACTGGTGGTGACCTACTGGAACACTGGTGGTGACCCACTGGAATACTGGTGGTGACCTACTGGAATACTGGTGGTGACCTACTGGAATACTGGTGGTGACCCACTGTTATACTGGTGGTGACCTACTGGAACACTGGTGGTGACCCACTGTTATACTGGTGGTGACCTACTGGAATACTGGTGGTGACCCACTGGAATACTGGTGGTGACCTACTGTAATACTGGTGGTGACCCACTGGAATACTGGTGGTGACCTACTGGAACACTGGTGGTGACCTACTGGAATACTGGTGGTGACCCACTGGAATACTGGTGGTGACCTACTGGAATACTGGTGGTGACCTACTGGAACACTGGTGGTGACCCACTGTTATACTGGTGGTGACCCACTGTTATACTAGTGGTGGCCCACTGTTATACTGGTGGTGACCCACTGTTATACTGGTGGTGACCCACTGTTATACTGGTGGTGGCCCACTGTTATACTGGTGGTGGCCCACTGTTATACTGGTGGTGACCCACTGTTATACTGGTGGTGACCCACTGTTATACTGGTGGTGGCCCACTGTTATACTGGTGGTGACCCACTGTTATACTGGTGGTGACCCACTGTTATACTGGTGGTGGCCCACTGTTATACTGGTGGTGACCCACTGTTATACTGGTGGTGACCTACTGTTATACTGGTGGTGACCCACTGGAATACTGGTGGTGACCCACTGGAACACTGGTGGTGACCTACTGTAATACTGGTGGTGACCCACTGGAATACTGGTGGTGACCTACTGGAATACTGGTGGTGACCTACTGGAATACTGGTGGTGATCCACTGGAATACTGGTGGTGACCCACTGGAATACTGGTGGTGACCCACTGGAATACTGGTGGTGACCCACTGGAATACTGGTGGTGACCCACTGGAATACTGGTGGTGACCCACTGGAATACTGGTGGTGACCTACTGGAATACTGGTGGTGACCTACTGGAATACTGGTGGTGACCCACTGGAATACTGGTGGTGACCCACTGGAATACTGGTGGTGACCCACTGTTATACTGGTGGTGACCCACTGTAATACTGGTGGTGACCTACTGTTATACTGGTGGTGACCCACTGGAATACTGGTGGTGACCCACTGTTATACTGGTGGTGACCCACTGTAATACTGGTGGTGACCTACTGTTATACTGGTGGTGACCCACTGGAATACTGGTGGTGACCCACTGGAACACTGGTGGTGACCTACTGTAATACTGGTGGTGACCCACTGGAATACTGGTGGTGACCTACTGGAATACTGGTGGTGACCTACTGGAATACTGGTGGTGACCCACTGGAATACTGGTGGTGACCCACTGGAATACTGGTGGTGACCCACTGGAATACTGGTGGTGACCCACTGGAATACTGGTGGTGACCCACTGGAATACTGGTGGTGACCTACTGGAACACTGGTGGTGACCCACTGGAATACTGGTGGTGACCTACTGGAATACTGGTGGTGACCTACTGGAATACTGGTGGTGACCCACTGTTATACTGGTGGTGACCTACTGGAACACTGGTGGTGACCCACTGTTATACTGGTGGTGACCTACTGGAATACTGGTGGTGACCCACTGGAATACTGGTGGTGACCTACTGTAATACTGGTGGTGACCCACTGGAATACTGGTGGTGACCTACTGGAACACTGGTGGTGACCTACTGGAATACTGGTGGTGACCCACTGGAATACTGGTGGTGACCTACTGGAATACTGGTGGTGACCTACTGGAACACTGGTGGTGACCCACTGTTATACTGGTGGTGACCCACTGTTATACTAGTGGTGGCCCACTGTTATACTGGTGGTGACCCACTGTTATACTGGTGGTGACCCACTGTTATACTGGTGGTGGCCCACTGTTATACTGGTGGTGGCCCACTGTTATACTGGTGGTGACCCACTGTTATACTGGTGGTGACCCACTGTTATACTGGTGGTGGCCCACTGTTATACTGGTGGTGACCCACTGTTATACTGGTGGTGACCCACTGTTATACTGGTGGTGGCCCACTGTTATACTGGTGGTGACCCACTGTTATACTGGTACCATGTTCATCTGTACAAACAATACTACGCAAGTATAAACACCATGGGACCACGCAGCCGTCATACCGCTCAGGAAGGAGACGTGTTCTGTCTCCTAGAGATGAACGCACTTTGGTGCAAAAAGTGCAAATCAATCCCAGAACAACAGCAAAGGACCTTGTGAAGATGCTGGAGGAAACAGGTACAGAAGTCTCTATATCCACAGAAAAATGAGTCCAATATCGACATAACCTGAAAGGCCGTTCAGCAAGGAAGAAGCCACTGGTCCAAAACTGCCATAAAAAAGCCAGACTACGGTTTGCAACTGCAAATATTTTGGAGAAATGTCCTCTGGTCTGATGAAACAAAAATATAACTGTTTGGCCTTAATGACCATCGTTATGTTTGGAGGAAAAAGGTGGATGCTTGCAAGCTGAAGAACACCATCCCAACCGTGAAGCACGGGGGTGCCAACATCATGTTGTGGGGGTGCTTTGCTGCAGGAGGGACTGGTGCACTTCACAAAATAGATGGCATCATGAGGCAGGAAAATTATGTGGATTTATTGAAGCCACATCTCAAGACATCAGTCAGGAAGTTTAAGCTTTGTCACACATGGGTAATGCTACCAAATACTAATTGAGTGTATGTAAACTTCTGACCCACTGGGAATGTGAGGAAAGAAATGAAAGCTGTAATAATTCATTCTCTTTACTATTATTCTGACATTTCACCTTCTTATAATAAAGTGGTGATCCTAACTGACCTAAAACAGGGAACTTTTACTGGGATTAAAGGTCAAGAATTGTGAAAAACTGAGTTTAAATGTATTTGGCTAAGTTGTATGTGAACTTCCGACTTCAACTATATATAATATCCCTGTATGGTGTTTCTCAGTAATAGTCTCTTATATATATAATATCCCTGTATGGTGTTTCTCAGTAATAGTCTCTTATATATATAATATCCCCGTATGGTGTTTCTCAGTAATAGTCTCTTATATATATAATATCTTTGTTTGGTGTTTCTCAGTAATAGTCTCTTATATATATAATATCCCCGTATGGTGTTTCTCAGTAATAGTCTCTTATATATATAATATCTTTGTTTGGTGTTTCTCAGTAATAGTCTCTTATATATATAATATCCCCGTATGGTGTTTCTCAGTAATAGTCTCTTATATATATATATATATAATATCTTTGTTTGGTGTTTCTCAGTAATAGTCTCTTATATATATATATATATAATATCTTTGTTTGGTGTTTCTCAGTAATAGTCTCTTATAGAAAATAGAACTCTTGAGTGTTTTCATTATTTCCTGTAGTTACAAATACAGTACAATCAAGAGTTAACTGTAATATACTTGTGTTTCTAAATGAACACAAGCATTTCTTTAAAGTATTTGATTGCAAAGTCAATGCTGGCATAGGCCTTTAAATCACTTATTGGCATGCCCCGGAGCTCCTGCAGGGATCGGCATTAAGAGTTGCCCTATGGCCCAGGGCAAGTGACCTGAGCAGTCATGCAAATTCAACCTGCTCGGAGCTTAACACATTGGGCAGGTTTAAAAAAAATGTTTTTTTTTGCTGATAACCAAAATTCCAAAGAATTCCAGAATTCTTTCTGATTCCTCTGTGTAGGTGGGGGAAAAAAATACATGCTTTTCTGGGCTCATGATCGTAATCTTCGGGCAACCAAAAACACTCCCGACTTGCCCAATGGGTGCCTTTCAGATCCATCATGTCCATCGGTGTACTGGATGGGGCACTGAGATTATCCCTGGCCACAGTGACTGAAGGTAAAAGGAGCTGTTTACTGACACCTAGTGTTAATGAGTGAAAACTACAACCACAGACTGAGAACTGTGGCCAGCTGCAGAAGAGAAAGCTCTGTAAATTACAGTAAAGAATTTAAAGCTATACAGTCAAGCGTAAAAAAACACAAAAAAAACACATTCATAGCATTTTTTTAATTCTTCTGTTATCGAAGCTTGTTATCCACATTTTTGTTCTGTGTTGGTTGGCTATTGTTGGAAGAAATGTTGTGTAAACCATTGTCTTATTACTGTGACCGGGCCGACTGGGTGAAAACTCTGTCGATGTGCCCTTGAGCGAGGCACTTAACCCTAATTGCTCCTGTAAATTGCTCTGGATAAGAGCGTCTTGCTAAATTACCCAAATGTAGATGTAGAAATGGACAGGGTTGGGTAGGGTATGTTACTTTCTAAATGTAATCAGTTACTAGTTGCCTGTAAACAAATGTAATAAGTAATGTAACTTTTGTTTTACTCAAACTTAGTAATGTAATCTGATTACTTTGTTACTTTCCCCTTAAGAGGCGTTAGAAGAAGACAAAAAAGATCCATCGAACGCATTTGGTGTGTCATCATAGTGGTCTCTGATTGGTGGTCATCATTTGGTGTGTCATCATAGTGGTCTCTGATTGGTGGTCATCATTTGGTGTGTCATCATAGTGGTCTCTGATTGGTGGTCATCATTTGGTGTGTCATCATAGTGGTCTCTGATTGGTGGTCATCATTTGGTGTGTCATCATAGTGGTCTCTGATTGGTGTGTCATAATAGTGGTCTCTGATTGGTGGTCATCATTTGATGTGTCATCATAGTGGTCTCTGATTGGTGGTCATCATTTGGTGTGTCATAAATGTGGTCTCTGATTGGTGGTCATCATTTGATGTGTCATCATAGTGGTCTCTGATTGGTGGTCATCATTTGGTGTGTCATCATAGTGGTCTCTGATTGGTGGTCATCATTTGGTGTGTCATAAATGTGGTCTCTGATTGGTGGTCATCATTTGATGTGTCATCATAGTGGTCTCTGATTGGTGGTCATCATTTGGTGTGTCATCATAGTGGTCTCTGATTGGTGGTCATCATTTGGTGTGTCATCATAGTGGTCTCTGATTGGTGGTCATCATTTGGTGTGTCATCATAGTGGTCTCTGATTGGTGGTCATCATTTGGTGTGTCATCATAGTGGTCTCTGATTGGTGGTCATCATTTGGTGTGTCATCATAGTGGTCTCTGATTGGTGGTCATCATTTGGTGTGTCATCATAGTGGTCTCTGATTGGTGGTCATCATTTGGTGTGTCATCATAGTGGTCTCTGATTGGTGGTCATCATTTGGTGTGTCATAATAGTGGTCTCTGATTGGTGGTCATCATTTGATGTGTCATCACAGTGGTCTCTGATTGGTGGTCATCATTTGGTGTGTCATCATAGTGGTCTCTGATTGGTGGTCATCATTTGGTGTGTCATCATAGTGGTCTCTGATTGGTGTGTCATCATAGTGGTCTCTGATTGGTGGTCATCATTTGGTGTGTCATCATAGTGGTCTCTGATTGGTGGTCATCATTTGGTGTGTCATCATAGTGGTCTCTGATTGGTGGTCATCATTTAGTGTGTCATCATAGTGGTCTCTGATTGGTGGTCATCATTTGGTGTGTCATAATAGTGGTCTCTGATTGGTGGTCATCATTTGGTGTGTCATAATAGTGGTCTCTGATTGGTGGTCATCATTTGGTGTGTCATAATAGTGGTCTCTGATTGGTGGTCATCATTTGATGTGTCATCATAGTGGTCTCTGATTGGTGGTCATCATTTGATGTGTCATAATAGTGGTCTCTGATTGGTGGTCATCATTTGATGTGTCATCATAGTGGTCTCTGATTGGTGGTCATCATTTGATGTGTCATCATAGTGGTCTCTGATTGGTGGTCATCATTTGGTGTGTCATCATAGTGGTCTCTGATTGGTGGTCATCATTTAGTGTGTCATCATAGTGGTCTCTGATTGGTGGTTATCATTTGGTGTGTCATAATAGTGGTCTCTGATTGGTGGTCATCATTTGATGTGTCATCATAGTGGTCTCTGATTGGTGGTCATCATTTGATGTGTCATCATAGTGGTCTCTAACATGTGGTCAGACTCACTCAGGTGGAACAAACTTACATTACGCACCTTTTTTCAATGCTGAATTCAATGTCATTAAGAAAACAAACGTGTGTCATGATGCTTATTGGATTACTTAAAAGTAATCATTGAGTTTTTGTAATATGATAGAAAATATTTTTGCTGGTAATACAATTGATTACATGTAATCAGTTAATCCCTGACCTGGAGATGAAGAAGGAGATAGTCAAACCTCTGTTTCCTCCTTCCCATCCCATAACATCAACACACAGATTTCCCTCTTTCCCTAAACAGAATAAATACAGTTGATTAGGAACGTTTGTTTCCCTCTCCTGTACTTGTTTGGCCGTTGTTTCCTGAAAAGCCCAGGCATCCAGGCAATGCCAGCAGAGTACAGGGCAGATCGCAGATCACAGATCACAGTGTGTGCTGAAAAGCCCAGACATCCACGCAATGCCAGTAGAGTACAGGGTAGATCACAATGTGTGCTGAACAGCCCAGAAGTCCACACGCCAGTAGAGTACAGGGTAGATCACAGTGTGTGCTGAAAAGACCAGACGTCCACACACCAGTAGAGTACATGGTAGATCACAGTGTGTGCTGAAAAGACCAGACGTCCACACGCCAGTAGAGTACAGGGTAGATCACAATGTGTGCTGAAAAGCCCAGACATCCACACGCCAGTAGAGTACAGGGTAGATCACAATGTGTGCTGAAAAGCCCAGACATCCACACGCCAGTAGAGTACAGGGTAGATCACAGTGTGTGCTGAAAAGACCAGACGTCCACACGCCAGTAGAGTACAGGGTAGATCACAATGTGTGCTGAACAGCCCAGAAGTCCACACGCCAGTAGAGTACATGGTAGATCACAGTGTGTGCTGAAAAGACCAGACGTCCACACGCCAGTAGAGTACAGGGTAGATCACAGTGTGTGCTGAAAAGACCAGACGTCCACACGCCAGTAGAGTACAGGGTAGATCACAGTGTGTGCTGAAAAGACCAGACGTCCACACGCCAGTAGAGTACAGGGTAGATCACAGTGTGTGCTGAAAAGCCCAGAAGTCCACACGCCAGTAGAGTACAGGGTAGATCACAGTGTGTGCTGAAAAGCCCAGACATCCACAAGCAAGGTCAGGAAGCTAAACTCCTAGGTATAACATCGGATGATCAATTACCATCGTCAAGTCATATTGATAAAGTTGTTGTGAAGATGGGGAGGGGTATGTCTGTTATGAAATATATTCTGTGTACAGTCAGCTGTATTAGTTGTTCAGGCTCTGGTAATATGGTCAAGTACAGCAACAAACAAAAAAAGCCCTAGCAAAGCTGCAGCTGGCTCAAAACAGAGCAGCGCGTCGTGCCCTTAACTCCATATACACATACCGTTTTTATGAGAAATATTATTGTGATGATTAAAACCATAAGAAAACTGAAACGTTTAGAGAGCGGTCTAAGAATGATACAAAAACACATACATTCCGTTCTCAGAATCAACAAAACTCTCTCTATCCTATATCTGGTTAATTGTGTTCAGGTGTGTTGGCCATGCCCACTAATTTGTATTTGTGTTTATTACAGATCCTCATTAGTTCATGCCAAGGCAGCAGCTACTCTTCCTGAGGTTTATTATGGATCCCCATTAGTTCCTGCCAAGGCAGCAGCTACTCTTCCTGGGGTTTATTATGGATCCCCATTAGTTCCTGCCAAGGCAGCAGCTACTCTTCCTGAGGTTTATTATGGATCCCCATTAGTTCCTGCCAAGGCAGCAGCTACTCTTCCTGGGGTTTATTATGGATCCCCATTAGTTCCTGCCAAGGCAGCAGCTACTCTTCCTGGGGTTTATTATGGATCCCCATTAGTTCCTGTCAAGGCAGCAGCAGCTACTCTTCCTGAGGTTTATTATGGATCCCCATTAGTTCCTGCCAAGGCAGCAGCTACTCTTCCTGGGGTTTATTATGGATCCCCATTAGTTCCTGCCAAGGCAGCAGCTACTCTTCCTGGGGTTTATTATGGATCCCCATTAGTTCCTGCCAAGGCAGCAGCTACTCTTCCTGGGGTTTATTATGGATCCCCATTAGTTCCTGCCAAGGCAGCAGCTACTCTTCCTGGGGTTTATTATGGATCCCCATTAGTTCCTGCCAAGGCAGCAGCTACTCTTCCTGGGGTTTATTATGGATCCCCATTAGTTCCTGCCAAGGCAGCAGCTACTCTTCCTGAGGTTTATTATGGATCCCCATTAGTTCCTGCCAAGGCAGCAGCTACTCTTCCTGAGGTTTATTATGGATCCCCATTAGTTCCTGCCAAGGCAGCAGCTACTCTTCCTGGGGTTTATTATGGATCCCCATTAGTTCCTGCCAAGGCAGCAGCTACTCTTCCTGGGGTCAAGCAAAATTAAGGCAGTTTATCATTTTTTTAAAAACATAACATTACATTAACAGATTTCACAACACACTGTGTGCCCTCAGGCCCCTACCCCACCACTACCACACACCTACAACAAACTGTGCTCTCAGGCCCCTACTCCACCACTACCACACATCTACAACACACTGTGTGCCCTCAGGCCCCTACTCCACCACTACCACACATCTACAACACACTGTGTGCCCTCAGGCCCCTACTCCACCACTACCACACATCTACAACACACTGTGTGCCCTCAGGCCCCTACCCCACCACTACCACACACCTACAACAAACTGTGCTCTCAGGCCCCTACTCCACCACTACCACACATCTACAACACACTGTGTGCCCTCAGGCCCCTACTCCACCACTACCACACATCTACAACACACTGTGTGCCCTCAGGCCCCTACTCCACCACTACCACACATCTACAACACACTGTGTGCCCTCAGGCCCCTACTCCACCACTACCACATAACTACAATACAGTACAAAATCCATATGTACGTGTGTGCATAGTGCGCATGTTATCGTGTGTGTGTGTATGTATGTGTTTGTGTTGCTTCACACTCCCCGCTGTTCAATAAGGTGTATTTTTACCTGCTTTTTAAATCTGATTCTACTGCTTCCATCAGTTACTTCATGTGGAATAGAGTTCCATGTAGTCATGTCTCTATGTAGTACTGTGGAATAGAGTTCCATGTAGTCATGGCTCTATGTAGTACTGTGGAATAGAGTTCCATATAGTCATGGCTCTATGTAGTACTGTGGAATAGAGTTCCATATAGTCATGGTGTAATGGTTTTCTTCATCTGAACGAGAGGCGGACCAAAGCGCAGCATGGTTGTTTTGATTCATGTTTTAATAAATTCCTTTACATGAACAAACTAACAAAAACAAGAAATGTGAAAACTCAAAACAGTCCCATCTGGTGCAAAACACAAAGACAGGAACAATCACCCACAAACACACAGTGAAACCCAGGCTACCTAAGTATGATTCTCAATCAGAGACAACTAATGACACCTGCCTCTGATTGAGAACCATACTAGGCCGAAACATAGAAAACCCCAAATCATAGAAAATCAAACATAGACTGCCCACCCAACTCACGCCCTGACCATACTAAATAAACACAAAACACAGGAAATAAAGGTCAGAACGTGACACATGGCTCTATGTAGTACTGTGGAATAGAGTTCCTTGTAGTCATGGCTCTGTGTAGTACTGTGGAGGAGGTAGAAGGTAGAAACTAGGAAGGTAGAAACTAGGGCCTGTAGGACCTGCCCTGTTGACAGTGCTGTTAAGAAGGTAGAAACTAGGGCCTGGAGGACCTGCCTTGTTGATAGTGCTGTTAAGAAGGTAGAAACTAGGGCCTGGAGGACCTGCCTTGTTGATAGTGCTGTTAAGAAGGTAGAAACTAGGGCCTGTAGGACCTGCCCTGTTGACAGTGCTGTTAAGAAGGTAGAAACTAGGGCCTGGAGGACCTGCCTTGTTGATAGTGCTGTTAAGAAGGTAGAAACTAGGGCCTGGAGGACCTGCCTTGTTGACAGTACTGTTAAGAAGGTAGAAACTAGGGCCTGTAGGACCTGCCCTGTTGACAGTGTTGTTAAGAAGGTAGAAACTAGGGCCTGTAGGACCTGCCCTGTTGACAGTGCTGTTAAGAAGGTAGAAACTAGGGCCTGTAGGACCTGCCTTGTTGATAGTGTTGTTAAGAAGGTAGAAACTAGGGCCTGGAGGACCTGCCCTGTTGACAGTGCTGTTAAGAAGGTAGAAACTAGGGCCTGGAGGACCTGCCCTGTTGACAGTGCTGTTAAGAAGGTAGAAAACTAGGGCCTGTAGGACCTGCCTTGTTGATAGTGCTGTTAAGAAGGTAGAAACTAGGGCCTGTAGGACCTGCCTTGTTGATAGTGCTGTTAAGAAGGTAGAAACTAGGGCCTGTAGGACCTGCCTTGTTGATAGTGCTGTTAAGAAGGTAGAAACTAGGGCCTGGAGGACCTGCCCTGTTGACAGTGCTGTTAAGAAGGTAGAAACTAGGGCCTGTAGGACCTGCCCTGTTGATAGTGCTGTTAAGAAGGTAGAAACTAGGGCCTGGAGGACCTGCCCTGTTGACAGTGCTGTTAAGAAGGTAGAAACTAGGGCCTGTAGGACCTGCCCTGTTGACAGTGCTGTTAAGAAGGTAGAAACTAGGGCCAGTAGGACCTGCCTTGTTGATAGTGTTGTTAAGAAGGTAGAAACTAGGGCCTGTAGGACCTGCCTTGTTGATAGTGCTGTTATGAAGGTAGAAACTAGGGCCTGTAGGACCTGCCTTGTTGACAGTGCTGTTAAGAAGGTAGAAACTAGGACCTGTAGGACCTGCCTTGTTGATAGTGCTGTTATGAAGGTAGAAACTAGGACCTGTAGGACCTGCCTTGTTGATAGTGTTGTTAAGAAGGCAGAGCAGAGCTTTATTATGGACAGACTTCTCCCCATCTTAGCTACTGTTGTATCAATATGTTTTGACCATGACAGTTTTACAATCCAGAGTTACCCCAAGCAGTTTAGTCACCTCAACTTGCTCAATTTCCACATTATATATTACAATATTTAGTTGAGGTTTAGTGAATGTTTTGTTCCAAATACAGTGCTTTTAGTTTAAGAAATATTTAGGACTAACTTATTCCTTGCCACCGACTCTGAAAATAACTGCAGTTCTTTGATAAGTGTTGCAGTCATTTCAGTCACTGTAGTAGCTGACGTAAAGTTGAAGTCGGAAGTTTACATACACCTTAGCCAAATACATTTAAACTCAGTTTTTCACAATTCCTGACATTTAATCCTAGTAAAAATTCCCTGTCTTAGGTCAGTTAGGACCACCACTTTATTTTAAGAATGTGAAATGTCAGAATAATAGTAGGGAGAATGAATTATTTCAGTTTTTATTTCTTTCATCACATTCCCAGTGGGTCAGAAGTTTACATACACTCAATCAGTATTTGGTAGCATTGCCTTTAAATGGTTTAACTTGGGTCAAACGTTTCGGGTAGCCTTCCACAAGCTTCCCAAAATAAGTTGGGTAAATTCTGGTCCATTCCTCCTGACAGAGCTGGTGTAACTGAGTCAGGTTTGTCGGCCTCCTTGCTCGCAGACACTTTTTCAGTTCTGCTCACACATTTTCTATGGGACTGAGGTCAGGGCTTTGTGATGGCCACTCCAATACCTTGACTTTGTTGTCCTTAAGCCATTTTGCCACAAATTTGGAAGTATGCTTGGGGTCATTGTTCATTTGGAAGACCCATTTGCGACCAAGCTTTAACTTTAGCTTTAACTGATGTCTTGAGATGTTGCTTCAATATATCCACATAATTTTCCTGCCTCATGATGCTATCTATTTTGTGAAGTGCACCAGTCCCTCCTGCAGCAAAGCACCCCCACAACCTGATGCTGCCACCCCCGTGCTTCACGGTTAGGATGGTGTTCTTCGGCTTGCAAGCCTCCCCCTTTTTCCTCTGAACATAACTATGGTCATTATGGCCAAACAGTTCTGTTTTTGTTTCACCAGACCAGAGGACATTTCTCCAAAAAATACAATCTTTGTCCCCATGTGCAGTTACAAACCGTAGTCTGGCTTTTTTATGGTGGTTTTGGAGCAGTGGCTTCTTCCTTGCTCAGCGGCCTTTCAGGTTATGTCGATATAAACGGACTCGTTTGACTGTAGTTATAGATAATTTTGTACCTGTTTCCTCCAGCATCTTCACATCTTTGCTGTTATTCTGGGATTGATTGCACTTTTCGCACCAAAGTACATTCATCTCTAGGAGACAGAATGCGTCTCCTTCCTGACCTGAGCGGTATGACTACTGCGTGGTCCCATTGTGTTTATACTTGCGTACTATTGTTTGTACAAATGAACGTGGTACCTTCAGGCGTTTGGAAATTGCTCCCAAGGATGAACCAGACTTGTGTAAGTCTAAAAAATATTTCTCTGAGGTCTTGGCTTATTTATTTTGATTTTCCCATGATGTAGAGCAAAAGAGGCACTGAGTTTGAAGGTAGGCCTTGAAATGTATTTCCTGATTCTACCTGGATTATGTTGGAGAGGCTTCCATTAAAGAACTCTGTGTTCTGTTAGACAGGTAACTCTTTATCCACAAAATAGCACAACAGAAAGCCATGACACATACGTTTCTCCATCAGCAGACTATGATCGATAATGTTAAAAGCCACACTGAAGTCTAACAAAACAGCCCCCACACTCTTTATATCATCAATTTCTCTCAGCCAATCATCAGTCATTTGTGTAAGTGCTGTGCTTGTTGAATATCCTTCCCTATAAGCATGCTGAAAGTTTGTTGTCAGTTTGTTTACAGTAAAAAAGCATTGTATCTGGTCAAATGCAATATTTTCTAAAAGTATACTAAGGACTGGTAACAGGTTGATTGGTCGGCTATATGAGCCTGCACTTTACTATTCTTAGGTAGCGGAATGACTTTAGCTTCCCTCCAGGCCTGAGGGCACACTCTCTGTAGTACGCTTAAATTGAAGATGTGGCAATTTCGTCCACTATTATCCTCAGTAATTTTCCATCCAAATGGTCAGACCTCGGTGGCCTGTCATTGTTGACAACAACAAAAAATTTTCACCTCTTCCACACTCATTTTTACAGAATTCAAAATTAAAATGCCTCTCTTTCATAATTTGATCAGATATACTTGGATGTTGTATGTAGTGTCAGCATTTGTTGCTGGCATGTCATGCCTAAGTTTGCTAATCTTGCCAAAGAAAAAATTATTAAAGTAGTTGGCAATATCAGTTGGTTTTGTGATGAATGGGCCACCTTGATTCAATGCCTTTTTTTCCCCAAAATGTAATTGTTACAAAGCTTTTTAACTCTCATTCTTTGTCATTTATATTTGTTTCATTGTGTACTTTCTTCTTCTTTTTGTTCAGTTTAGTCACATTATTTCTCAATTTGTAGTATGTTTGCCAATCGGTTGTGCAGCCAGACTTATTTGCCATTCATTTCACCTCATCCCTCTCAACCATTTTCCAATTCCTCATCAATCCACGTGGATTTAACAGTTTTTACAGTAATTTTCTTAATGGGTGCATTTTTTTTATTGGTAACTGGAATAAGCAATTGGCCTGATCTTAATTTATCAGTGCACGTTTCCTGTGAAATGGATCCTGTTTGAACAGACTAAAATGAACAGCTTTGTATGAGTAAAAAACATGGTCTGCTAGCTCCATTCTGATGGTGTAGTGGACTTACTTTCATGGATAGAGAACACAAGATTATAGGTTTGAATCTCACTGATGCTGTGTCACAATAAATACAATAAAATGTGTTTGCATGATTAATGAAGGAATTAATAAGGACATTTCCATGTGTCCTGTCTGTGCCGGGAGTTCAGAAAAGTTAAGCCAAAATAAGCTGTCCGTGTTATTAAAAGTCTGTCACGTTCTGTTCCTTTGTGATGTCTTTGTTTTAGGATGGTCAGGGCGAGAGTTGGGTGGGTTGTCTATGTTCTTTTTTCTATGATTTTGGTATTTCTGTGTTTGGCCTGGTATGGTTCTCCAATCAGAGGCAGCTGTCAATCGTTGTCCCTGATTGAGAACCATACTTAGGCAGACTCTTTTCACCCTTGAGTTATGGGTGATTATTTTTCTGTTTAGTGTGGTTTGCACCTGACGGAGCTGTTTCGGTTGTGCATTTTGTTTCTTTGTTTGATGTTGTTCAGTGTAAATAAATAACATGAACAAGTACCACGCTGCGCTTTGGTCCTCACCTTCTTCCACCGACGACCGTTACAGTCTTATTGAAACATTCAGAGAAAGTTTTAAGGAAGTTATTCAGAAACCTCTAAATATTCTATCATGAATAAAACCTCCCAGGAAAACTTTCAAGGAACCAGAGTAAAACATTGTCAGAACCTCCCTGGAACCAGAATAAAACGTTCTCAGAACCTCCCTGAAACCAGAGTAAAACGTTCTCAGAACCTCCCTGAAACCAGAGTAAAACGTTCTCAGAACCTCCCTGCAACCAGAATAAAACGTTCTCAGAACCTCCCTGAAACCAGAGTAAAACGTTCTCAGAACCTCCCTGCAACCTAAAAATAGACGTTCCCAGAACATATCTCTTCGTTCCCACAATGTGAAACCAAACACATAAGTTCCCACAACTTCCAAGGAACCCAATATACTAGCTGGGATATTCCCTCTATAGTGCATCACTGTTGACCAGAGTATTGGCCCTGAATGCCCTGGTTGAAAGTAGTGGACTATAAAAGGAGTAGAGTGCCATTTGTGACTCAGATCTGCGATCTCAGGGAGAGATGCGTGAGAAAAGCAGTGGGCCTCCTCCGGCATGTTCTGCGTTTTTTTTTTTTATCAGACAGGAAGTAGGAAGTGATGTCGCTAGTTCACAAACAGGATACTGTGATTATAATACAATGAGAATGCTTGGCCATGCTATGGAGACCCAGAGGCCGGAGGCCAGGCCTTTCAGTACACTCTGTGTGTGTGTGTGTGTGTGTGTGTGTGTGTGTGTGTGTGTGTGTGTGTGTGTGTGTGTGTGTGTGTGTGTGTGTGTGTGTGTGTGTGAGTGAGTGTGTGAGAGTGAGCGAGCGTGCAATTGTGCCTGCACGTGTGTGTGTGTGTGTGTGTGTGTGCTGACACAGTCTTCAAGCGTGCGTGAGAAAGATTAAAAAACTGTCTGTTTGTGTGTGTGTGTCTATGATAACGTGTGTGTGAGTAAGTCTGTATGAGAGGAGAGAGGGTTCCACAGTCCCCTCATTCCCATCAGGCAGGGCAGCGAGCAGGGTAACAGGTAGAGGCTGTGTGTGTGTGCGTGTGTGTGCAGTAGTAGTGGAGGGTTTTACCAGATGACTAATGGTTATGATAATAAGTGTTTTTCCTCTCGTCCAGTCCGGAACATCCCTCTTTAAACCTCCTAATGCATCCTCTTCTCACACAGACACACACATCAACAGGATGGCTACATCCCAAATAGCACCCTATTCCCTTTATAGCGCACTACTTTTGACCGGAGCCCCTAGGACATAGGGTGTAATT
>NC_056433.1:7670939-7790939 GCF_018296145.1 Oncorhynchus tshawytscha | reverse complement strand
GTGGGGGGTTGGTGTATAACGGGGGGGGTTGGTGTGTATGGTGGGGGGTTGGTGTGTATGGTGGGGGGGTTGGTGTGTATGGTGGGGGGTTGGTGTTGGTGGGGGTTGGTGTGGGGGTGGGGGTTGGTGTGTACGGTGGGGGGGTGTGTTGGTGGAGGGGTTGGTGGTGGGGGGGGGGGGGGGTTGGTGTGTATGTGGAGGGGGTTGGTGTGTATGGGGGTGGGGGTGGGGGTTGGTGTGTATGGTGGGGGGTTGGTGTGTATGGTGGGGGGGTGTGTACGGTGGTGGGGGGTGTGTATGGTGGAGGGGTTGGTGTGTACGGTGGGGGGTTGGTGTGTATGGTGGGGGGGGGGTTGGTGTGTATGGTGGGGGGTTGGTGTGTATGGTGGGGGGTGGGGGGTTGGTGTGTATGGTGGGGGGTTGGTGGGGGTGTATGGTGGGGGGTTGGTGTGTACGGTGGGGGGTTGGTGTGTATGGTGGGGGGTTGGTGTGTATGGTGGGGGGTTGTGTGTATGGTGGGGGTTGGTGGGGGGGGTTGGTGTGTACGGTGGGGGGGTTGGTGTGTATGGTGGGGGGGTTGGTGTGTATGGTGGGGGGTTGGTGTGTATGGTGGGGGGTTGGTGTGTATGGTGGAGGGGTTGGTGTGTATGGTGGGGGGTTGGTGTGTATGGTGGGGGGTTGGTGTGTATGGTGGGGGGGGTTGGTGTGTATGGTGGGGGGTTGGTGTGTGTGTAGGTGGGGGGTTGGTGTGTACAGTGGAGGGGTTGGTGTGTACAGTGGAGGGGTTGGTGTGTACAGTGGAGGGGTTGGTGTGTATGGTGGGGGGTGTTGGTGTGTGTGTATGGTGGAGGGGTTGGTGTGTACGGTGGGGGGTTGGTGTGTATGGTGGGGGGTTGGTGTGTATGGTGGAGGGGTTGGTGTGTATGGTGGGGGGTTGGTGTGTATGGTGGGGGGTGGTGTGTATGGTGGGGGGTTGGTGTGTATGGTGGGGGGTTGGTGTGTACAGTGGAGGGGTTGGTGTGTACGGTGGAGGGTTGGTGTGTATGGTGTGGGGGTTGGTGTGTAGTGGAGGGGTTGGTGTGTATGGTGGGGGGTTGGTGTGTATGGTGGAGGGGTTGGTGTGTACAGTGGAGGGGTTGGTGTGTATGGTGGGGTTGGTGTGTACAGTGGAGGGGTTGGTGGGTGGGGGGTTGGTGTGTACAGTGGAGGGGTTGGTGTGTACAGTGGAGGTTGGTGTGTGGACGGTGGGGGGGGGGTTGGTGTGTACAGTGGAGGGGTTGGTGTGTACAGTGGGGGGGTTGGTGTGTACAGTGGGGGGTTGGTGTGTACAGTGGAGGGGTTGGTGTGGTGGAGGGGTGGTGTGTAGGTGGGGGGTTGGTGTGTACGGTGGGGGGTTGGTGTGTATGGTGGGGGGTTGGTGTGTACAGTGGAGGGGTTGGTGTGTATGGTGGGGGTTGGTGTGTACAGTGGAGGGGTTGGTGTGTACAGTGGGGGGTTGGTGTGTACAGGGAGGGTTGGTGTGTATGGTGGGTGGAATGACTTGAATGACTTGAAGGAATGAATTGAAAGTTGCGTAGTGATGCAGTAGCTTAATAGCCTGATCTAGTTAAGCCAACTCTTTGTTGTTGTCACGTTGGCTGTTTCACATAAGATAGATAATGTAGGTTTACTGTATGGTCAAGTCTGACAGTTTTGATCATTTTATCCACAGAATTACATATTAAAACTACAATTTCTGTGGTTATATCAGTCCCTTTAAAATGTATTTTTTATTTAACTAGCTAAGTCGGTTAAGAACAAATTTTTAGTTTCAATGACAGCCTAGGAACAGTGGGTTAACTGCCTTGTTCAGGGGCAGAACGACAGATATTTACCTTGTCAGCTCGGGGATTCGATCTTGCAACCTTTCGGTTATTAGTCCATCGCTCTAACCACTCGGCTACCTGCCTCTAACAACTAGGCTACCTGCTCTAACCACTAGGCTACCTGCTCTAACCACTAGGCTACCTGTCTCTAACCACTAGGCTACCTGTCTCTAACCACTAGGCTACCTGTACCTGTCTCTAACCACTAGGCTACCTGTCTCTAACCACTAGGCTACCTGTCTCTAACCACTAGGCTACCTGCTCTAACAACTAGGACACCTGCTCTAACCACTAGGCTACCTGCTCTAACCACTAGGCTACCTGCCTCTAACCACTAGGCTACCTGCTCTAACCACTAGGGTACCCGCTCTAACCACAAGGCTACCTGCTCTAACCACTAGGCTACCTGCCTCTAACCACTAGGCTACCTGCTCTAACCACTAGGCTACCTGCTCTAACCACTAGGCTACCTGTCGTCCCTACACTCTAACCACTAGGCTACCTGTCTCTAACCACTAGGATACACTGCCACTAGGCTCCCAACACTCTAACCACTAGGATACCTGCCGTCCCTACACTCTAACCACTAGGATACCTGTCGTCCCTACACTCTAACCACTAGGATACCTGTCGTCCCTAACACTCCTGCCTTCCCTAACCACTAGGCTACCTGTCTCTAACCACTAGGATACCTGCCGTCCCTACACTCTAACCACTAGGCTACCTGTCTCTAACCACTAGGATACCTCCAACACTCCACTAACCACTAGGATACCTGTACCTCCCTACACTCTAACCACTAGGATACCGGCCGTCCCTACACTCTAACCACTAGGATACCTGCCGTCCCTACACTCTAACCACTAGGATACCTGTCTCTAACCACTAGGATACCTGTCTCTAACCACTAGGATACCTGCCGTCCCTACACTCTAACCACTAGGATACCTGTCTCTAACCACTAGGATACCTGTCTCTAACCACTAGGATACCTGCCGTCCCTACACTCTAACCAATAGGATACCTGCCAGTCCCTACACTCTAACCAATAGGATACCTGCCGTCCCTACACTCTAACCAATAGGATACCTGCCGTCCCTACACTCTAACCAATAGGATACCTGCCGTCCCTACACTCTAACTACTAGGATACCTGCCTTCCCTACACTCACTAGGATACCCGTCTCTAACCACTAGGATACCTGCCGTCCCTGCACTCTAACCACTAGGATACCTGTCTCTAACCACTAGGATACCTGCCGTCCCTACACTCTAACCACTAGGATACCTGTCTCTAACCATTAGGATACCTGTCTCTAACCACTAGGATACCTGCCGTCCCTACACTCACTAGGATACCTGCCGTCCTTACACTCACCAGGATACCTGCCGTCCCTACACTCACTAGGATACCCGTCTCTAACCACTAGGATACCTGTCTCTAACCACTAGGATACCTGCCGTCCCTACACTCACTAGGATACCTGTCTCTAACCACTAGGATACCTGCCGTCCCTACACTCACTAGGATACCTGTCTCTAACCACTAGGATACCTGCCGTCCCTGCACTCACTAGGATACCTGTCTCTAACCACTAGGATACCTGTCGTCCCTACACTCTAACCAAAGGATACCTGCCGTCCCTACACTCTAACCACTAGGATACCTGTCACTCTAACCACTAGGATACCTGCCGTCCCTACACTCTAACCACTAGGATACCTGTCCCTCACTAACCACTAGGATACCTGTCTCTAACCACTAGGATACCTGCCGTCCCTACACTCTAACCACAAGGCTACCTGTCTCTAACCACTAGGATACCTGCCGCCCTACACCTGTCTCTAACTAACTACTAGGATACCTGCAGTCCCTACACTCACTAGGATACCTGCCGTCCTTCACTAACCACTAGGATACCTGCCGTCCCTGCACTCTAACCACTACCACTAGGATGCCTGTCTCTAACCACTAGGATACCTGCCGTCCCTACACTCTAACCAATAGGATACCGGCCGTCCCTACACTCTAACCCCTAGGATACCTGCCGTCCCTACACTCTAACCACTAGGCTACCTGTCGTCCCTACACTCTAACCAATAGGATACCGGCCGTCCCTACACTCTAACCACTAGGATACCTGCCGTCCCTACACTCTAACCACTAGGATACCTGTCTCTAACCACTAGGATACCTGTCTCTAACCACTAGGATACCTGTCTCTAACCACTAGGATACCACACTCTAACCACTAGGATACCTGTCTCTAACCATTAGGATACCTGTCTCTAACCACTAGGATACCTGCCGTCCCTACACTCACTAGGATACCTGTCTCTAACCACTAGGATACCTTCCGTCCCTACACTCACTAGGATACCTGTCTCTAACCACTAGGATACCTGCCGTCCCTGCACTCACTAGGATACCTGTCTCTAACCACTAGGATACCTGTCTGACTGAGAAAAACACTAAGCATCAGTTATAGTTTTTCATTATTAAAAAAACACCAAACTAATCTCACTTTTCATTCACCGGCATCAAAATGAACAACAATTTTATTGAAGGAAAAAATTATTTTTATTCTTCAGAAGTTTTGTCCTTATAAATATCCATTATATACAAAATAATATTATAAAACATATAAAGAGCAATTGTGTCAATCAATATTTAAATTAAACTCTGGAAATAATCATAAACAAAATTTAAAAAAAAAAAGACATTGGTTCTGTAATTTCACAAAGAAATTATAGGCAGGCAGTGGTATGACAGGGTCTTTCTATATGCCTTCATGTCAGGGTTGTTTGGTTATCTCCCAAATTACCTCCTATTCCCTAAATATAGTGCACTACTTTTTTTAAATTATTGTTTTTATTTATCTAGGCAAATCAGTTAAGGACAAATTCTTATTTTACAATGACGGCGTACGCCCGGCCAAACCTTAACCCGGACGACGCTCGGTCGGTTAGTGATACAGCCTGGAATCGAACCAAGGTCTGTAGTGACGACTCTAGCACTTAGACCGCTGCGCCACTTGGGAGTCCAAAGGGTTCTGGTCTATAGTAGTGTACTATATAGGGAATAGTGCTCTGGTCTATAGTAGTACCACTATATAGGGAATAGGGCTCTGGTCTAAAGTAGTGCACTATATAGGGAATAGGGCTCAGGTCTATAGTAGTGTACTATATAGGGAATAGGGCTCTGGTCTATAGTAGTGCACTATATAGGGAATAGGGCTCTGGTCTATAGTAGTACCACTAATATAGGGAATAGGGCTCTGGTCTATAGTAGTACCACTATATAGGGAATAGGGCTCTCTGGTCTATAGTAGTGCACTATATAGGGAATAGGGCTCTGGTCTATAGTAGTACCACTATATAGTAGAATAGGGGGCTCTGGTCTATAGTAGTACCACTATATAGGGAATAGGGCTCTGGTCTATAGTAGTACACTATATAGGGAATAGGGCTCTGGTCTATAGTAGTGCACTACATAGGGAATAGGGCTCTGGTCTATAGTAGTGCACTATATAGGGAATAGGGCTCTGGTCTATAGTAGTAGGGCTACTATATAGGGAATAGGGCTCTGGTCTATAGTAGTGTACTAGTAGTGTACTATATAGGGAATAGGGCTCTGGTCTATAGGGAATAGGGCTCTGGTCTATAGTAGTAAACTATATAGGGAATAGGGCTCTGGTCTATAGTAGTAAACTATATAGGGAATAGGGCTCTGGTCTATAGTAGTACCACTATATAGGGAATAGGGCTCTGGTCTATAGTAGTACACTATATAGGGAATAGGACTCTGGTCTATAGTAGTGCCACTATATAGGGAATAGGGCTCTGGTCTATAGTAGTACACTATATAGGGAATAGGGCTCTGGTCTATAGTAGTGTACTATATAGGGAATAGAACTCCATTTGGGATGTATCCTCCTCCTCCAAATTCCTGTTGATGGAAAAACATATTTTTCCCCACCTGTGTTTTTATTTTTTGGTGTTCAAGTGCTCCGTGAAGAGACAAGTGTTTAGTTTTAGCATTGAAACTCTTGTTTAGGCTTCTAGTCATTTTGGGCTGCATCTTTTCACCCATTTGCATGGAATGAAAAAGTCTGGAAAAGTCAGACCAGGCATTTTGTTCGGAGTGACTGACAGTTGAGACGTTAGTTTGTTTGTTCAGTCAGACATTCATCGTTCTCAGTGTTTTGTCGTCGTTTAGTCTCTGGTTTTCATCAACTAGTCAGTCGGTTGTTTGCGGTTGGTTGGTCAGTTTCAGCGAGTTGGCTCCACCCTGGACCTTGGGTCCTGCATAGCTGGTGAATGATGCTGGCTAGGGGTTAAAGATCAGTCTAATCTCAGGCACCTCCATTTTGATTTAGTTGGCTGTCGAAGTCCCCATGATTAGGTCGGGCAGGGGTCAACTGAGAGGTCAGGGGTCAACTACGAGCTCCGGACCATTTGTCCTGTTTCACCTAGTCTCTCCTCCACACTCTGTGCAGTTCAGTCACTCTTTTAACCATTTGTTTAAGCGTTCCCAGAATTCAACAGGTTCATGACCGGTACTGTGCACGTTTTGTATACAAACACTCGGTCAATAAAGTTCTCAGGCTAGTGTTCATTAGATCGTTTACAGAGAAGAGGAGAGGGTTCGTCCATCTCTGTCTCTGTCTCCTCGTCTCTCTCTCGCCATCTCTCAAGTGTTCCAGAGCAGCAGTGACATCGGCAGTGACATCGGCAGTGACATCGGCAGTGACATCGGCAGTGACATCGGCAGTGACATCGGCAGTGACATCGGCAGTGACATCAGCAGTGACATCAGCAGTGACATCGGCAGTGACATCAGAAACAGTCTCCAGTCTTTTCTCAGATTTTTTGTAAACAATCCAGAAAAAAATAAAAAATTCTGCCTCGATTGTGTTTCTCCTCTATCGCTTCTTCAAACCCCTCGCAGCTTATACCTGGGGAGGAAGAGAGGAAAAAGACTTAGAGGCAAGCTGTGGGAACTGGGGAAAACAGTGAGTGAACATCACAGTTGTGTTATCTATTCTTACAAGGGTATGCTATATGTTTTTGCTTGGCTCATCCTGCTTTCAATTACACTCAGCGCTTCTATGTTAAAACATAGGGCTTGTGAGACAAAAAAGTGAAGCTTTAAAGCATATCAAAACCATATGCATAGGCTTGTGTTCCAAGCACGAGACTATGCAACGCTAAAGCTTTAAACATATCTGAAGCATGTGCAGAGTGAGAGCAGTCCAGGGGATCCAACTCTGTGGGGTGAATGGGTGTGTTTCTGGTACACTGTATCCCCTTTCCAGGCCATCAAATTGTCAGTTTGAAGAACAGTGATTTGATACACTTTTATAGTTTAGTGAGATCACTTCCATATAAGATTATTTCGACCATATTGACTTGGCATACATATAGGCGTACAGGATATTTCCCTGGCTTGTGTTTAAGAAAAATAATATGTAGTACTTCCACAATGTGTATCTATATAAAAAAAAACATAACATCACCAAGAATAAATGTACAGCATTTGTAATTGACAATAAGTCTGATATGAAACGCTGTAGAGGGAAATCGCAAAATATGTAGTGATGAAAAAGTATTACAATTATTTTTTTGTTGGTATGTATTTATCCTTACCTCTGTTGCTATGACGCACGCCCTCCGCTCCTCTCCTATAACAAAGACGGACTGGTAGATCTGAGCGTCTCGAGGGGAACATATCGTTGATATCCTACACTCCGACTTTTCACTGCAAAACACCATAAATCAACACACACACTCAGTCAGTCCACCTTAAAAGTAGAAGCATATGGTCAAACGAGGCGATGCATCGGGAATCCTACTGATGGGGGTGGGAAAGAATGTACAGGGAGACAGCGGTATAGAGAGGGAAAATATGTCAATGGGGGATTCTCCAGAAGAGGTATAAAATGGCTGTCCCATCCCATAATAACTCAAAAAAGATCTCAAATTTAGGACAATTATTTACATTGTGATATGTTCTAATTCAATCCAAGACAAGAAAAAACATATTGTTACGATAATATAGTACAAAGTCATTGTTTACACACAGGTGGCTGTCTACCTTACTGTAATCCACTGAGCCCTACCTTAGTGTAATCCACTGAAACCTACTTTACTGTAATCCACTGAACCCTACTTTACTGTAATCCACTGAACCCTACTTTACTGTAATCCACTGAACCCTACTTTACTGTAATCCACTGAACCCTACTTTACTGTAATCCACTGAACCCTACTTTACTGTAATCCACTGAACCCTACCTTACTGTAATCTACTGAACCCTACTTTACTGTAATCCACTGAACCCTACCTTACTGTACTCTCCTGAACCCTACCTTACTGTAATCCACTGAACCCTACTGTAATCCACTGAACCCTACTTTGTGTAATCCACTGAACCCTACCTATACTGTACCCTATCTACTATACTGTACCCTACTTACTGTAATCCTACTGAACCCTACTTTACTGTAATCTACTATACTGTACCCTACTTTATACTGTAATCCACTGTACCCTACCTTACTGTACCCTAATCTACTGAACCCTACTTTACTGTGCCCCAATCTACTGTACCCTACTTACTATACTGTAACTCCACTGAACCCTATACCTTTCTACTGTACTATTCTACTGAACCCTACTTTACTGTAATCCACCTAACCCTACTTACTGTAATACCACTGAACCCTACCTTACTGTACCCATCTACTGAACCCTACTTTGTACTGTAATCCACTGAACCCTACCTCTATACTGTAATCTACTGTACCCTATTCTTTCTACTGTACTCCACTGAAACCTACTTTACTGTAATTCCACTGAAACCTACTTTACTGTAATCCACTGAACCCTACTTTACTGTAATCCACCGAACCCTACTTTACTGTAATCCACTGAACCCTACCTGTACTGTAATCTACTGAACCCTACTTTACTGTAATCTACTGAACCCTACTTTACTGTAATCCACTGTACCCTACCTTACTCCAATATACTCCTGACCCTACTTTACTGTAATCCACCGTACCCTACTTTACTGTAATCCACTGAACCCTACCTTATTAATCTACTGAACCCTACTTTACTGTAATTCCACTGAACCCTACCTTTACCCTGTACTCTCCTGAACCCTACTTTGTACTGTAATCCACTGTAACCCTACTGTCCTCTACTGTACTCTCCTGTACCCTACTTGTACTGTGTACTCTATGTACCACTGTAACCCTACCTTACTGTAGCCTACTCCTGTACCCTACTATACTTGCTGTAACTGTACCTACTGTAACCCTACTTTACTGTTATCCACTGAACCCTACTCCATTGTGCCCTACTCTACTCTACTGTACCCTATTATACTGTACCCTACTCTACTATACTGTACCCTACTATACTGTACCCTACTCTACTATACTGTACCCTCCTCTAATATACTGTACCCTACTCTACTGTACCCTATTTTACTGTACCCTAATCTACTCCATTATACCCTACTCTACTGTGCCCCACTATACTATACTGTACCCTACTCTACTATACTGTACCCTACTCTACTATACTGTACCCTACTCTACTCAATTATACCCTATTCTACTGTACCCTATTCTACTGTACCCTACTCTACTCCACTGTACCCACCTATACTCTACTATACTGTACTGTACCCTACTCTACTCAATTATACCCTACTCTACTCCACTGTACCCACCTATCCTCTACTCTACTGTACCCTCCTCTACTGTGCTGTACCCTACTCTACTGTACCCTACTCTACTGTACCCTATTCCAATATACTCTACCCTACTCTACTGTACCCTATTCCAATACACTCTACCCTACTCTACTGTACCCTACTCTACTGTACCCTATTCCAATATAATCTACCCTACTTTACTGTACCCTACTCTACTGTACCCTATTCCAATACACTCTACCCTACTCTACTGTACCCTACTCTCTACTCTACTGTACCCTACTCTACTCTACTGTACCCTACTGTACTGTACTCCAGTATACCCTACTCTACTGTGCCCTACTCTACTATACCCTAATTATACTCTACTGTACCCTATTCCAATATACTCTACCCTCCTCTACTGTACTCTACTGTACCCTACTCTACCCTAATTCCAATATACTCTACCCTACTCTACTGTAACCTATTCCAATATACTCTACCCTACTCTACTGTACCCTCTACTGTACCCTATTCCAATATACTCTACCCTACTCCCTACTGTACCCTACTCTACTGTACCCTATTCCAACCCTACTGTACTCTACTGTACTACTGTACCCTACTGTACTCTACTGTACCCTACTATACTACTCTATTCCAATATACTCTACCCTACTGTACTACTGTACCCTACTCTACTGTACCCTATTCCAATATACTGTACCCTACTCTACCCTACTCTACTGTACCCTATTCCAATATACTCTACCCTACTCTACTGTACCCTATTCCAATATACTCTACCCTACTCTACTGTATCTTATTCCATTATACTCTACCCTACTCTACTGTACCCTCCTCTACTGTACCCTATTCCAATATACTCTACCCTACTCTACTGTACCCTACTCTACTCTACCCTATTCCAATATACTCTACCCTACTCTACTGTACTCTACTGTACCCTACTCTACTCTATTCCAATATACTCTACCCTACTCTACTGTACCCTACTCTACTGTACCCTATTCCAATATACTCTACCCTACTCTACTGTACCCTATTCCAATATACTCTACCCTACTCTACTGTATCTTATTCCAATATACTCTACCCTACTCTACTGTACCCTATTCCAATATACTCTACCCTACTCTACTGTACCCTCCTCTACTGTACCCTATTCCAATATACTCTACCCCACTCTACTCTACCCTATTCCAATATACTCTACCCTACTCTACTGTACCCTACTGTACCCTACTGTACTGTACCCTATTCCAATATACTCTACCCTACTCTACTGTACTCTACTGTACCCTACTCTACTGTACCCTATTTCAATATACTCTATCCTACTCTACTGTACTCTACTCTACTGTACCCTACTCTACTCTACCCTATTCCAATATACTCTACCCTACTCTACTGTACCCTATTCCAATATACTCTACCCTACTCTACTGTACCCTATTGTACCCTACTGTACTCTACTCTACCCCACTGTACTCTACTGTACTCTCCTGTACCCTACTGTACTCTACAGTACTGTACCCTCCTGTCCTCTACTTTACCCTACTGTACTCTGCTGTACTCTACTGTACCCTACTGTACTCTACTGTACCCTACTGGACTCTACTGTACCCTACTGTACTCTACTGTACCCTACTATACTCTGCTGTACTCTACTGTACCCTACGGTGCCCTCCTGCACTCTCCTGTACTCTACTACCCTACTGTACTCTACTGTACCCTACCCTACCCTATTGTACTCTACTGTACCCTACCCTACTGTACCCTATTCTACTGCACCCTACTCTACTGTACCCTACTACTGTACCCTATACTGTACCCTACTCTACTGTACCCTACTCTACTGTACCCTACTCTACTGTACCCTACCCTACTGTACCCTACTCTACTGTACCCTACTCTACTCTACCCTACTGTACTCTACCCTACTGTACCCTACTCTACTGTACCCTACTCTACTGTACCCTACTGTACCCTACTCTACTGTACTCTACCCTCCTGTACTCTACTTTACTCTACTGTAGCCTACTCTACCCAACTGTACTCTACTGTACCCTACCCTACTGTACCCTTCCCTTACCCTACCCTACTGTATCCTACTCTACTGTACCCTACTCTACTGTACCCTACTCTACTGTACCCCACTGTACTCTACCCTACTGTACTCTACTCTACTGTACCCTACTCTACTGTACCCTACTCTACTGTACCCTACTGTACCCTACTCTACTGTACCCTACTCTACTGTACCCTACTGTACTCTACTGTACCCTACTGTACTCTACCCTACTGTACCCTACCCTACTGTACCCTACTGTACTGTACCCTACTGTACCCTACTCTACTGTACCCTACTGTACCCTACTCTACTGTACTCTACCCTCCTGTACTCTACTTTACTCTACTGTAGCCTACTCTACCCAACTGTGCTCTACTGTACCCTACTCTACTGTACCCTACTCTACTGTACCCTACTCTACTGTACTCTACTGTACCCTACTCTACTCTACTGTACTCTACTCTACTCTACTGTACTCTACTCTACTCTACTGTACTCAAGCTTACTCTACTTTATTTTCTTACAATTGAAGCAACGGCCTCTGGACTCTGGATCAGTGGTCTTGGTCTATAAACCACATACATTTGGTCTTTAACTTGTCATGGTGTCAACTCACTGGGTTTGATCTTGGGACCAATGTCCTGGTATAAATCTTGGCTCTAGGATATGACCTTTGTTTTTTTGGTTTACTAGCCATAGGCAATCCAATTTGAAGAAGACAATACTCTCTGATCATTGGCTGACCACTTCCAACAAGTCGGCTACTTTAAAATGGTGGCAGCCCCATAAACTCAACATCTGTAGTAAAAATAGTTATATCCATATAGAGTCGTCTATGTATCTCTATGATCGACAGTTGTCATTGAAATGCCTGTTATTTAGAACAAAATAAAAGTAGGTAAAGAATTCGAAAAATTTGAACATTGAAACATCATTAATAAGATGCATAATTCAATCAATCCACAAGTTTCAGATTCATACAATCAACATTGAACATTTTACAGAAAAAGAGAATATTTCTCTAAATTCAATTTAAAGGATTTTTAGAATCAGTTTTAAAATAATGTTTTAAAAAAAACCTAATTTGTTAATTTGGTATACAAATAACATTTAAAAAAATGTTAACTGTAACACAAGGTTAATCAAAATGATTACTACTGTGTATGACTTTTCCACTGCTAAGGTAGTGAGGTATCTAGACGTAGAAGTATCTACCTGACATTTATTTTTTATTTTGACCTTTATTTAACTAGGGCAAGTCAGTTAAGAACAAATTCTTATTTTCAATGACGGCCTAGGAACAGTGGGTTAACTGCCTGTTCAGGGGCAGAACGACAGATTTGTACTTTGTCAGCTCGAGGATTTGAACATGAAACCTTTCGGTTACTAGTCCAACGCTCTAACCACTAGGCTACCCTGCCGCCCCATGACATGTCCTGTAACCCCTGTGATGAAAGTTTGGATAAAATAATCAGACTTTTTTTTTTGCCACCCCCAATTTCATTACCACTTCTGTACAATCACCCTTCAACACACAGAGAGACAGGGGAGGGGAGTATGGCTCAGCAACAGTCAAATATATTCATGAGTGAGTGGGTGGGTGGGTGAATGAGTGGGTGAGTGGGTGAGCGGGTGGGTGGGTGTGTGGGTGGGTGAATGAATGGGTGGGTGAGTGGGGGTTTCAGAAAAGATGTAGAGCCCATAGAATGGCCTTTATCTTTTACACATATTGAACTAGGGCTGTAAATATAGAGCTGTAAGTATAGAGCTGTACTGAAACAGTTTCCCAGTGCTGTAAGTATAGAGCTGTTAGTATAGAGCTGTAAGTATAGAGCTGTACTGAAACAGTTTCCTAGAGCTGTAAGTATAGAGCTGTAAGTATAGAGCTGTAAGTATAGAGCTGTTAGTATAGAGCTGTTAGTATAGAGCTGTTAGTATAGAGCTGTTAGTATAGAGCTGTAAGTATATAGCTGTACTGAAACAGTTTCCTAGAGCTGTAAGTATAGAGCTGTAAGTATAGAGCTGTACTGAAACAGTTTCCAGTGCTGTAAGTATAGAGCTGTTAGTATAGAGCTGTAAGTATAGAGCTGTAAGTATAGAGCTGTTAGTATAGAGCCGTAAGTATAGAGCTGTACTGAAACAGTTTCCTAGAGCTGTAAGTATAGAGCTGTACTGAAACAGTTTCCTAGAGCTGTAAGTATAGAGCTGTAAGTATAGAGCTGTAAGTATAGAGCTGTACTGAAACAGTTTCCTAGAGCTGGTAGTATAGAGCTGTAAGTATAGAGCTGTTAGTATAGAGCTGTAAGTACAGAGCTGTAAGTATAGAGCTGTACTGAAACTGTTTCCTAGAGCTGTAAGTATAGAGCTGTAAGTATAGAGCTGTTAGTATAGAGCCGTAAGTATAGAGCTCTACTGAAACAGTTTCCTAGAGCTGAAAGTATAGAGCTGTAAGTATAGAGCTGTTAGTGTAGAGCTGTAAGTATAGAGCTGTTAGTGTAGAGCTGTAAGTATAGAGCTGTTAGGAGCCTATGTCTCAATGTGTCATTGCAGAAGCAGTTGGCTAGTTCTTCATGTTTGCAGATGTGGTCTAACATTTCAGAATCAAGATAAAACTCATCGAAAAGCTTAATTTAGACAACAACAACAACAACAAGAATGGTTTTCTTACCTGTACATTCTACTCAGTGGCATTTTCTCTTCTAAACACGTGTCATAGATCACATGACTTTTGCTTCTATCCTCTTGCGATGTATCATCCTTCAGCTCCTTCGACTTTGCGTTACTATACGAGTCCAATTGATAGTTCTTATGGATGAAGTTTGACTTCTCTGATTCGCAGTCCACTTCCAGTCCAACCTTCTGATTGGTGTTCTTCAGCTGGGAGGCGGGGATTAGGTTATCCCTCTGTACATCTGATAGGTTGTTCATGGTCTCCCCATCTCCCCTGTCCCTGCCGGTCCGCCTGTGGATGTGCCGTAGAGCCAGCCCAACCATGCATAGCAGCACCAGTAATGCAACCAGCCCTACAGCCAAGGAAACTGCCGCCCACTGGAAGCCATCTTGGCTCTCTCCATTGATCCTCTCCCCACCCACCGGCAGGGTCACAGCAAAGAATTGGCAGCGTGATCCGGTAAAGCCGGCTGGACAGATACAGGTGGCAGGGGGTTTCCCCGGCCCCTCTCCCCCGGTGCAGAGCCCTCCGTTAAGACAGGGGCGAATGGAGCACTCGTCCAGGCCGCGGTCGCAGTTTCGTCCGACGTACCCCAGGGGGCAGTGACAGGTGTAGTCGTTGATACGGTCCAGGCAGGTCCCTCCGTTGGTGCAGGGGTTCCCGGCACACTCATTGATGTTGATCTCACAGCGCTGGCCGGAGAAACCGGAGCGACAGCTACACAGACGCACGCCACCGTGGATCAAACACAGACCGCCTGGAGAGAGAGACACAGGGGGTCAGGGGTCAGGGTCTTGGGGGAGAGAACAGGTATGCAGACACACACAATAGGCCCTGTCCAGAAACAATCACTACTTCCCACTACATCACTACACACTACACCACTATATACTACACACTACACCACTAAACCACTATACACTACACCACTACACACTACACCACTAAGTAACTACACCACTACACACTACTTCCCACAACACCACTACACACTACTTCCCACTACACACTACTTCCCACTACACACTACACCACTAAGTAACTACACCACTACACACTACTTCCCACTACACCACGACACACACACACTACACACTACACCCACTACACACTACACCACTACACCACTACTTCCCACTACACACTACACACTACACTACACCACTACTTCCCACTACACCACCACACACTACTTCACTACACCACTATACACTACACCACTACACACTACACACTACACCACTACACACTACTTCCCACTACACACTACACCACTACACACTACACCACTACACAATACACCACTACACACTACACCACTACACACTACACCACTACACACTACTTCCCACTACACCACTACACACACTTCACTTTCCCACTACTTCCCACTACACACCACACACTACTTCACTACACCACTATACACTACACCACTACACACTACACACTACTTCCCACTACACACTACACCACTACACACTACACCACTACACAATACACCACTACACAATACACCACTACACACTACACCACTACACCACTACTTCCCACTACACCACTACACCACTACTTCCCACTACACACTACACCACTACTTCACACTACACCACTACACCACATACACTACACCCTATACACTACACACTACACCACTACACACTACACTACTACACACTACTCCACTACTACACACTACACCACTACACCACTACTTACCACTACTTCCCACTACACCACTACTTCCCACTACACCACTACTTCCCACTACACCACTACACACTACACCACTACACACTACACCACCACACCACTACTTCCCACTACACACTACACTACTACTTCCCACTACACACTACACCACTACACCACTACTTCCCACTACACCACTACACCACTACTTATCACATTATTTGTCCATTTAACAGTCTTTTCCTTCATCCTCTGTTTGAACTATTAGCACAGGCCTGACTGAATGAACAGTATCGGGTGACATTCCTTGAAGCCGACTGGAAGCCATCGTATGTTGTCATCCAGCACAATAGACACAGTTCCCACAGATTCCTGTTGTTCCATAACACTTCCAGACCGCCGGCCCAAGAGGATTTCAGGGGAAGAGAAGAAGGGGAGGAGGAGGGGGGGGGGAAGAGAGATAGTAGTTCCATCACACACTTCCAACCTGCCTGAGGATTTCAGGGAGGGGGTGGAGAGGAGAGAAAGGGGAGAGTGGAAAGAGGCCGTAGCGTACCGTTGGCGCAGGGAAGAGATGTGCACTTGTCCACTCTCTTCTCACAGTTGAGTCCTGTGTATCCGGGAGGACACTCGCAGATGTAGCTATGCCCGTTGTCCTTCTGATGGCACTGTCCGCTGTGGAAGCAGGGGGAGTCAGCACAAGTCAGCAGGCTGTGTTCACAGTGAGAACCCTCGAAGCCCTGCGGACACGAACACCTGTAGCCAACATCCAGGTTCTATAAAAGGGAGACAGTTAAAATCTAAAGGTCAAGACAGATTGGATAACAGTCGTTTCTAAAAAAATGCAGTCATTCCCCCTTCCTCTCACGTCACTTCTGACAATAACTCTGCTATTGTCCCTTTAAGGGTATTTAAAGGACATTTAACTCTGCCCCTTTAATTGTCCCTTCAAGGGTATTTAAAGGAACATTTAACTCTGCCCCTTTAAGGGTATTTAAAGGAACATTTAACTCTGCCCCTTTAATTGTCCCTTTAAGGGTATTTAAAGGAACATTTAACTCTGCCCCTTTAAGGGTATTTAAAGGAACATTTAACTCTGCCCCTTTAAGGGTATTTAAAGGAACATTTAACTCTGCCCCTTTAATTGCCCCTTTAAGGGTATTTAAAGGAACATTTAACTCTGCCCCTTTAATTGTCCCTTTAAGGGTATTTAGTGAATCACCTTGGTCCAGGCAGTGTAGTTATAACCTGGTACCTTTAAGTACATAACATGACCAAAAGCATGTCGACCCCTGCTCGTCTAAACATCTCATTCCAAATTATTGAGCATCAATATGGAGTTGATCCCTGCTTTTGCAGCTATAACAGGCTCCACTCTTCTGGGAAGGCTTTCCACTAGATGTAGGAACATTGCAGCTATAACAGCCTCCACTCTTCTGGGAAGGCTTTCCACTAGATGTTGGAAAATTGCTGTGGGGACTTACTTCCATTCAGCCACAAGAGCATTAGTGAGGTCGGGCACCGATGTTGTGCCATTAGGTCTGGCTCGCAGTCGGCGTTCCAATTCATCCCAAAGGTGTTCGATGGGGTTGAGGTCAGGGCTCTGTGCAGACCAGTCAAATTCATCCACACCGATCTCGACAAACCATTTCTGTATGGACCTCGCTTTGTGCACAGGGGCATTGTCAAACTGAAACAGGAAAGGGCCTTCTCCAAACTGTTGCCACAAAGTTGGAAGCACAGAATCGTCTAGAATGTAATTGTATCCTATGACGGTGCCACGTTGAAAGTCACTGAGCTCTTCAGTAAGGCCATTCTAGTGGCAATGTTTGTCTATGGAGATTGCATGGCTGTGTGATCGAATGAAATAACTGAATCCAGTAATTTGAAGGGGTGTCCACATACTTTGTATATATAGTGTACCCATCCGCTCATCAGTTCTGACAATATTGCCACTTCTAGCCTGGGCATTTAGTGACTTGTAGGGGGCCATCTTAACGGGCGTTCCTGCAGGCATTGTCCCGTCTAACGCGGTCATCTAGTGCTTACTAACTCACTGTGCAGAGTCCTCCGTTCCTCCACGGTTGCTGTCCCTTCTAACATGTCTATCGAACCACTGCTTACCGTGCAGAGTCCTCCGTTCCTGCAGGGGTCGCTGTCACACTCCTGCAGCTCCAGCTCACAGTTGACCCCAGTGAACCCAGGGGGACAGGTACAGGTATAGCTGCCTTGACCCGTGTTCATACAGGTCGCCCCGTTCACACACGGCCGGTGGTGCGTGCAGAAGTTCAGATCTGAGAGGGAGCAGAGAGGTCAAAGGTCAAATAAAGGTAAAATATAAGGTCATATACTGTACATGTATCGTGGGGTTAAATCATTTGACACCCATGATAAAGATGAGTTATATTGTATGCTGGGAATAGAGCACAACTTTATTTTACTTTAGGGGTCTCAATCATTTTGACGTCTTAACTTTTGAGAAAAAAGTTTTACTTGTTAATCAAAATCACTTTCTCTGAGCAATTGTATTATTATAAAACAATATAATTTCCCCCCCCAAAACATGTGTATGTAAGGTCAACATAAGATCCTATAAGGTCAACATAACTTCCTGTATATAAGGTCAACATAATGTCCTGTATGTAAGGTCAACATAATGTCCTGTAAGGTCAACATAACTTCCTGTATATAAGGTCAACATAACTTCCTGTATATAAGGTCAACATAATGTCCTATATATAAGGTCAACATAATGTCCTGTAAGGTCAACATAACTTCCTGTATGTAAGGTCAACATAATGTCCTATATATAAGGTCAACATAATGTCCTGTAAGGTCAACATAACTTCCTGTATGTAAGGTCAACATAAGATCAACATAATGTCCTGTATTTAAGGTCAACATAACGTCCTGTATGTAAGGTCAACATAACTTCCTGTATATAAGGTCAACATAACTTCCTGTATATAAGATCAACATAACGTCCTGTATGTAAGGTCAACATAACGACCTGTATGTAAGGTCAACATAACTTCCTGTATGTAAGGTCAACATAACTTCCTGTATGTAAGGTCAACATAACTTCCTGTATGTAAGGTCAACATAACTTCCTGTATGTAAGGTCAACATAACGTCCTGTATGTAAGGTCAACATAACGTCCTGTATGTAAGGTCAACATAACTTCCTGTATGTAAGGTCAACATAACTTCCTGTATGTAAGGTCAACATAACTTCCTGTATGTAAGGTCAACATAACTTCCTGTATGTAAGGTCAACATAACTTCCTGTATGTAAGGTCAACATAACTTCCTGTATGTAAGGTCAACATAACTTCCTGTATGTAAGGTCAACATAATGTCCTGTATGTAAGGTAAACTACTAAATCAAACAGATTAGTCAACTAACATATTTTCTTCTCATAGAAAAAAAGTGTATAGGAACATCCTGATGAGCTCACCAGTGATAATGGATTAACATAAGAACAGCTGATAGATCATGTTGACCTACAGATTCATGTCAACGTCTTCTCTATTTTTGGGGGATTCTTTTAGGGTCAGTATTTGAATGGAAAACATAATTTATTGCACATTTTCTGATATGTTTCAGTCAGATTTCTCTGTGCAACTAGGATGGTGATGATGAAGATATGTTCTTGCCTTGGTCACAGAAGAGCCCTCCCCAGCCCTCCTTACAGTTACATTGCCAAGGCTGTTGGCAGGTGCCATGCTTACAAGCTGGGTACTTCTTACACTCATCACAGAACAGACCCTGCCAACCTTCTCTGCACCTGGAGACACAGGAGAGGTAATGTACCATTAAAAACTCTGCAATTCAGGTAAATGTTCCGTCATTAATACCATACCTTTTATTTATACATAATTTATTCACTGACTGATTGGTTAATTAAATTGATAGGTTTATTTGTTCATTGTTTGATGAAACATAACTGTACAACAGTGCACTTCAACCAACCACGTTGTAACATGCAATAACAACCAATCATCTACAGTATCCCTCTAAGACAGAGTGCAGAACACTTGACTATAGTTTTATGACTACAAGGACCAATTGTATGCATGTTCCCTTACTGCAGAAACCCCTCTATACAAATGTTCATATGGAGTCAATTATTCTACTCTAGACTTTGTGTGAACAGCATACTTATAGTTCTGACCAAAATCTTGAGGGAGAAGAGAGAGAGAAAGAAAGAGAGGAGAAAGAGAGAAAGAAAGAGTGTGAGAGAGAGAAAGAGAGAAAGAAAGAGTGAGAAAGAGAGAGAGAAAGAGTGAGAAAGAGAGAGAGAAAGAAAGAGAAAGAAAGAGAGTGAGAAAGAGAGAGAAAGAGAGAGAGTGAGAGAAAGAGAGAGAGAAAGAAAGAGAAAGAGAGAGAGGAGAGAGAGAAAGAAGACAAAGAGAGGAGAGAGAGAGAGAGTGACAAAGAGAGGAGAGAGAGAGAAAGAGAGGAGAGAGAGAAAGAGAGAGAAAGAGAGAGAGAGAGAGAGAGAAAGAGAGAGAGAAAGAGAGAGAGAAAGAGAGAGAGAAAGAGAGAGAGAAAGAGAGAGAGAAAGAGAGAGAGAAAGAGTTGGCTGCTTTGATCTTCAGCTTTGAAAAATAGATTGCTTCCTGCTGAACAGTTGACATCACATGGAATATAAATATTGGACCAATTTAGAGAAATATTGAAATACTTGATCTTCCTTTGAAAAATACACACCTGCAACAGTTGACATCACATGGAATATAAATATTGGACCAATTTAGAGAAATATTGAAATACTGTCTCCTTCAACACACACACACACACACACACATATTTAATAATTTCTATATTACTTACACACACTCGCCAGGTCTGGAGCAGTTTCCGTTTCCTTCACTGCATCCCACGAGGCAGATGGCTGTAACACACGCACCAATAGATATACAGGGTTTATCTATAGTGTTTCAAACGTTATTCATACAGTGGACCTTGGACGTAAATCAATCTGACTACATGATGTTCATCTAAGCCACAGTCACGATAGGCAACGCTATCATTACAGTAACGCATGTACGTCAAAAGAGCTGCAATTTCCAGGATATTATAGCCTACTGATGCAAATTATGGACTTCTGAACATTAGCCTACATCATGAAATATTATTTCACCCCCCCCCCCCCCAAAAATGATCCTTCATCATAAAACACACAAAAGTGGTGCTTGCATGTGTATAGGCTATAATAAAACGACGCTATAATAGGCATTACGCGTTCTAAACGCTACATTATTACCTGGGTGGCTCGAGCCCTGCATGCTGATTGGCTGGACAGCCATAGTATATCAGACCGCGTTACGACAAAACATGTCTTTTCACTGCTCTAATTACGTTGCCAATCCGTTGTATAATATCAATACGGCACTTCAAGGGGGTTCGTGGTATATGTCCAATATACCACGGCTAAGGGCTGTGTCCAGGCACTCCGTTCAGCAGTGGTATATTGGACATATATCACACCTCAGGCTACTTAAGCATCTCCATCATAACATCTATTCATTTCAGCCACAATGCTGCTTCTTCAAAGGGCAGATAGACACAAGCTCCAACTGAACCTGTCACACCACCCAACTGCTACAGCGGGACCATGAGGAAGCTGGGTAATTTACGGTTTGTAATGTCTTGTGTTCTAGATGGGCATCTCTCTCTCTCTCTCTCTCTGTGCGACACCGATTCCGGTTTGATAGGCTGGCGACCGCCGGTAAACGGCCGGGTTAGTCCTAAACAGATGCCCGTGCGCAATAGCGGACAGCTGCCACCATTGTTGTTCCTTGTCTGCGCGAACCATACTTGCAGCTGCTATGCGGCCCACGAGCCCCCAACAATAGGGAGACTACGATTTCAGTGGCGCGTGGCGGATAATAACGTTGCGATTAACCCCGGCGCGTGCTGCTGCAGCCCGTGTTCTGCCAGTGACGTTCAAACTGCCCGGGATTAAATTACCAGGAACGCGCTCTACTTTCAGGTAGTCGTAGTATAGAAATACAAACTCCACTCTCACTGCCAGGGAGAGCGACCGAGGGTGGAGAGAGATCCAACTCCTACATCTCACGTGCATTGTTTCTATACTACGGACGGTACGTGGGTGTGTAATTGCTCTGGTCAAGGATTTGGCGCCACGGTCAAAATGCAACCATAACACGTGCCAATCTCTCCTTCACCGCCAAGTGACGCCAATGACGATAGATCCCTTGTCACACTGCGTATCAAACTGACTCAAACAAATGGTAACGATTTATGTTTTAAGATGTTTCCCTGAATGTTTTCTTTTGTAAATTTGTTTTGGTAAAAGAGGCATACACATCAAATGGCGCTAACCCTGCCTCCCAACTGGCTGTTCTCCCTGTGAAAGTAGGAGTTCGTTCAGTTTCTGTTCTGTCCAAAACATAGAGAAGAGAACCAGCGTTTGTTTTTATGCTCATTTTGTAGTGCACTAGTACCTATGTCTTAAGCATATAGTGGGTTTTGTACAACTATGTTGCTTGTCCTCATATTCAGCAAACAGCCCCTCTCTAACAGCATCTCTTGGTTCCCTAGGGCCTACACACAAGGCTGACTCCTTCTCATACACTTACTATACATGCTGTAGCCCTACAGAGATGACCTCTGTAGCAAGACAAACATATGCTCATCTCCACACGGTTATTTCTGTGGCCCTTTTTATGTGTATAAAGAAAATGGAAACTTTCTGCGCCATAAAGGCCCAGGCCTCTCAGCGGAGAACGCAGTAGGTTAACATACAGGGGGGGGCAACACTCATTCTGTCTATTCATCCCTCTATCTCTCACAGGACCAGTGCATCAGGACAAGCTTTCAACAAAACCTTGAGAGACTGTGGCATCCATCCCACCGCTGCCACCAGTGTAGCGATTGAGGAAAACCAAATCAATTCAGCCTTGAACCAGTGACCCTACAGCTGTTACGAGTACCAACTGCTGTGCCATTTAACAACCAAACCTCTCGGCAGAGGGCCACCTATATTACAAGTAAACCACAGCTACTGTACACCTTTCACTCGCTTTCTGAAAACGATGTACCAACAAGCTCGGGGGAAACTAAAAGCACAGCGAAACTCATGGAAGAAACAGCTAAAGTGCATCAAAAACGATGACCAAGCTTCCTAGAAGGAAAAAAACACTGGCCTATAGTAAAGGCCTGTAATCATTGAAGAAGTTGTGATTGTATATCCAACATATTGGTCAAAGACAAGTGTGACATGGACTCTGATAAGCCAGTGGGGTTGAGTTGTGTTTGTTTTTTGGGGGGTTCGATAACGGTTGGTTTCTCTCGGGTTGCTTACGTTCTTCGCAGTATTCCCCCTTCCAGCCGGGCAGACAGGACAACTGCCCGTCGTCGAGGTCGCAGGTGTAGTGGCCAAAACGGTCGTCTCTTGGCGTGCATATTTTGGAACAACTTTCTCCGTAGTAATTGTCATTGCAGATGAAGCGGTAAGAATACCTTAACTCCGTCTGTCGGCCGCTCTGAACATCCAGAGACCAGGCGGTCCCTACGCCCAGCTGTCTCTGGATGGAAAAGAAACTAATCAACATCTCTGGGTTGCTGGTGTCTGGAAGGGAAGAAGTGAGAGAGAGAGAGAGAGAAAGGGAGAGGGAGAGAGAGAGAGGAAGAGAGAGAGAGAGAGATAGAAAGGAAGAGAGAGAGGGAGAGAGAGAAAGGAAGAGAGAGAGAGAGAGAGGAGAGAGGGAGAGAGAGAGAGAGAGAGAGAGAGAGAGAGGAGAGGAGGAAGAGAGGAGAGAGAAGAGAGAGAGAGAGAGAGAGAGAGAGAGAGAGAGAGAGAGAGAGAGAGAGAGAGAAAGGAAGAGAGAGAGAGAGAGAGAGAGAGAGAAGAGAGGAAGAGAGAGAGAGAGAGAGAGAGGAAGAGAGAGGAAGAGAGAGAGGGGAGGGAGAGAGAGAGAGAGAGAGGGAGAGAGGAAGAGAGAGAGAGGGAGAGAGAGAGGGAGAGAGGAAGAGAGAGAGATAGAAAGGAAGAGAGAGAGAGGAGAGAGAGAGAGAGAGAGAGGAAGAGAGAGAGAGAAAATGCATTAGTTACATCAATCAATAAATTACTTTTTAGTTGTCACAAAGTGCTTTTTACAGTAACACCGCCTAGGTGCCAAAGTGAGATCCAAAAGGAACGAGTCTGTTTTCTTACAGCCATGTTGGAAAAGTAGTCTTCTGTGTTACAATCAAGTTCCACATACATTGTCTAACTGGGTCTAATGATGCCTGTTACGTTATTCTCTATAATCCATTGTTCTCCTATCATTCAATATATTCTATCTCGTGCCATATCTCATATCATACGATTGAAATATCCTAGACCTATTTCACTGTGAAATATCATACATGCTTCGTTCACTGGGCTTGGTTTGAATATGTACCCGCGGCCCTACAGCCTGCCTTTACACAGATCAGATGGCTTCTTATCAAATCTCATAAGAACAAAACCATAATGGTTTTAGATGGACAATAAACTGAGATTAAAATGTCCTCTTCCTTTCTGTCAGCAAAAAAAAAAACCTTCCCAGGCTGCTTCCAAACAGAGCAAGGTGTAAAATACAGGAAGATGTAGTCACACAGCCTTGGCAGCCTCTGTGTGTTCTCACCAAAGCCCTCAACTCGTTCCCACGCCAGAAATACACCGCAGGAAGTCACATTGTGTTGGAGCATAAGAATGAAAAAAGGTGTTTTGAAGCTGAGCAACAAAGGGTTGCATAAAGGAGTAGAAATTAGAAGAAGAATAAAAATATAGGGAACAATTAACAGTAAGGGGAATGGATCAATGATAGTGAGAAGATGCTCATTGTGGATAAAGGTTTGACATTTAAAAAGTGCTTTAGTTATAGAGGGACTATTTGTGAAATGTGTAGAAAGGTCGCCCTCTTGCGGCGTTGAATAGATCGACTTACCAACAGGTAGATCTGTTGAAGGTGAATACCAGGCTTCAATTATCAAAGAAAACGATCCCTAAGGACAGAACGTATTCAGTCATTAGAAAATATCATTCAAAATCCAGTTCGTACAGGCAATATAATTACATTTGACAATATCACACTTTATCACAGCTAGAATTGAGCGTACTTTAAAAACGAACTGTCTGTTTATGCATGGCTATATAATTTAGGATTGTAAAATTTGCATCGAGGCAAAGATGTTATAGTAGGTTATACCGCCGTGCGGTGCATTTAGAAATAAACAACGTCGTGTGTTGTGTGTCAATCCTCTCTGTGTGTGTGTTTGGTTATACATACAGCATTACCTAATGATGGCTTATCTCATTACTCACCAATAACTGGTGCGCTTTCTTTCTCTCCAAACCAATCACAACCCGCCTGCTTCACAACACAACAACACTGACCTTGGCATGGTATATATTCAACTAATAATATGGACTGCATCTAGGCTGTCTGTCTTACCGGCCATCCGAAGTTGAACGGGAGTCGGATGGGTCTACTGAAAGCTCCCCCGTCCATGGCGCTAAAGGAGTTGGTCCCTAGCACCGGTGTCAAGGCATTTCCAAAGATACAGTCACCTGGCGACACGACCGCCTGGTAGTTCTTAAGACAAACACGAAAGAAAGTCCTGCAGTTGAGCCTGCACGAGTTGCCATTCTCCAGCAATCCTTTGCTGTTTTTAAATTCATGTAGATCGATCTCAAAAACACCGGATCCAAATACCTAAAAAAAAAAGAAGAGAAGATATGATTTTTTTGAAAACACCGTTACGCACACGCTAAAATAGACCCTTTCCTTGGAATAGGCTACTTTGAGCGATCATTCGTTGACAGCTCAGGGTATCCAGCCGATTCCTCCTTACCTGTGTCAGTACAGTGGTGCTGAATGCGATGGTAAAAGTGAACCAAGCTGCCATCCTTCTCGCTGATCCAGGGCAGACGCGTCACCCGCCAATATATCCCCAATATTCCAAAGTGTTGGGGGGGACCAAATAAAAAGCAGAAAGAAAGAACAAAATATAAATCCTTCTTCTCGTTCCACTTCGTTGTTTTTCCGTAATTAGACTCTTTGTTGGATGCTCCAACCTGCCAAAAGATGTTTTAGAATTCCCAGGTTATCCAAAAGAGGTAAAGGTTTAACGAAAGACCAATATCCATATTCTGTCCCCTCTCCCTCTCTGTTCGCGCTGTTCTCTTCGCTTCCACAGTAGTACAGTACAGTACTCCACACTGGTTACGTCGGCGTGTGTGTGCAGGACGATGCAACACCACTGTCTTGTTTTGGTACTTAACTTGGCGCATCAGTGTTGCGCTGCGCTCCGTGGATGTCTGTTCAACGTGCGTCTTATTACTAGTGAATGAACACTTGGGAGTGACGTCTCCCACAATTTATAGACTCGTGCTGCGCTGCTCATTAGATAAACTGTCAATCGAGACGTAACACCGCCCACTTGATATATTCACCCCCCTCCCTCCCTCCTTCCTTCTCTCCAAAAACAATGATATCCAGAATACCCACCAGTACTGCGCTATGCTGACTGACGACGGACCGATACAAGAGCATTGATTATTCACAAGCTATAGCATCTGTTGACGTATTTACAACGCGCACGAGAGAAGGAAGAGAGGTTTCCCGCTGCACTTTTATTCCCCAACTGTTATCTTGACAGGAAAACTGAAACTTTAGAATGAAAAGCAGAAAGTAAATTACTGTCCCTAATCTCCATGCACCCTTTCTTCGGTTCCCCCTCGGTTCGGTTCCACTTCATTGCACGGTTAATTGTGTTCCACCTCATTGACAGCGTGCATGCACCGAAGGGCCATTTCCTGACCTCTGGGCTGGACTCGAGGGGTAATGCTCGCAAGGCAATGCGGAACTAAATTACTTTGTTATTAAATGTTCTTGAATTGTTCGTTTTTATAATAAACGATGTTATTAAGTTCTTTATCTTGGTAAGCATAACTTCTACGTTTCCAAAGGTCCGTTTTTATTAAGGCCTAGCCTATATGTTCCATGCAACAAATCACATTTATGTTAAAAATCATGAGATTACAGGCATAACATCACATCTCACATAAACCTATAGGCCTATCACAATGTTCCTTTTAACGCAGATTCAAATGGTGTATATATAGGCCTTTCTATTTATATATAATTCAACATTAAGAACACAAGTAAATATATTTTCTTTTCTCTTTTGATTTCTCAGTGGCGTGCGTGCTACCCGCGCCCCATGCCCCCGCGCCCCGTGCCCCCGTACCCCCGTACCCGCGGGACGTGTGTCCCTCTCTCTAGCTGGCTCATGCGGGTTTAATGTGCAGGGAGACATAACTGTCTAGCTGTATGCTAATGTGCTTCCCTCTCTCTCTCGTTCTCCTCTCTCTCTTTCTCTCTTTATCTTCTCTCCCCCTCCCCTCTCTCTCTGTCTCTTTCTCCCCCTTTCTCGCTCTCTCTCTCTTTCTCTCTCTCTTCTCTCTCTCTCTCTCTCTTTCTCTCTCTCTCTCTCTCTCACTCTCTCTTTCTCTCTCTATTTCTCTCCCTTTCTCTCTCTCTCTCTCTCTCTCTCTCTCTCTCTTTCTCTCTCCATTTCTCCCCTTTCTCTCTCTCTTTCTCCCCTCTCTCTTTCTCTCTCTCTCTCTCTCTCTCTCTCTCTCTCTCTCTCTCTCTCTTTCTCTCTCCTTCTCTCTCCCTTTCTCTCTCTCAATTAAATTAAATTCAAGGGGCTTTATTGGCATGGGAAACATGTGTTAACATTGCCAAAGCAAGCCCTTTTCTTGTGGCAACAGGTCACAAATCTTGCTGCTGTGATGGCACACTGTGGAATTTCCCCCAGTAGATATGGGAGTTTATCAAAATTGGATTTGTTTTCGAATTCTTTGTGGATCTGTGTAATCTGAGGGAAATATGTCTCTCTAATATGGTCATACGTTGGACAGGAGGTTAGGAAGTGCAGCTCAGTTTCCACCTCATTTTGTGGGCAGTGAGCACATAGCCTGTCTTCTCTTGAGAGCCATGTCTGCCTACGGCGGCTTTTCTCAATAGCAAGGCTATGCTCACTGAGTCTGTACATAGTCAAAGCTTTCCTTAAATGTTGGTCAGTCACAGTGGACAGGTATTCTGCCACTGTGTACTCTCTGTTTAGGGCCAAATAGCATTCTAGTTGGCTCTGTTTTTTTGTTAATTCTTTCCAATGTGTCAAGTAATTATCTTTTTGTTTTCTCATGATTTGGTTGGATCTGATTGTGCTGCTGTCCTGGGGCTCTGTGGGGTGTGTTTGTGTTTGTGAACAGAGCCCCAGGACCAGCTTGCTTAGGGGACTCTTCTCCAGGTTCATCTCTCTGTAGGTGATGGCTTTGTTATGGAAGGTTTGGGAATCGCTTCCTTTTAGGTGGTTGTAGAATTTAACAGCTCTTTTCTGGATTTTGATAATTAGTGGGTATCGGCCTAATTCTGCTCTGCATGCATTATTTGGTGTTCTACGTTGTACACAGAGGATATTTTTGCAGAATTCTGTATGCAGAGTCTCAATTTGGTGTTTGTCCCATTTTGTGAAGTCTTGGTTGGTGAGCGGACCACAGACCTCACAACCGTAAAGGGCAATGGGCTCTATGACTGATTCAAGTATTTTTAGCCAGATCCTAATTGGTATGTTGAAATTTATGTTCCTTTTGATGGCATAGAAGGCCCTTCTTGCCTTGTCTCTCAGATCGTTCACAGCTTTGTGGAAGCTACCTGTGGCGCTGATGTTTAGGCCAAGATATGTATAGTTTTTTGTGTGTTCTAGGGCAACGGTGTCTAGATGGAATTTGTATTTGTGGTCCTGGCGACTGGACCTTTTTTGGAACACCATTATTTTGGTCTTACTGAGATTTACTGTCAGGGCCCAGGTCTGACAGAATCTGTGCAGAAGATATAGGTGCTGCTGTAGGCCCTCCTTGGTTGTTGACAGAACCACCAGATGATAATGCAGAGGATTTTCCCAAGGTTACTGTTGACGCATATTCCACGGTAGTTATTGGGGTCAAATTTGTCTTCACTTTTGTGGATTGGGGTGATCAATCCTTGGTTCTAAATATTGGGGAAGATGCCAGAGCTCAGGATGATGTTAAAGAGTTTTAGTATAGCCAATTGGAATTTGTTCTCTTTCTCTCTCTCTCTCTCTCTCTCTCTCTCTCTCTCTCTCTCTCTCTCTCTCTCTCTCTCTCTCTCTCTCATTAATAATACCTCACGGTGTTACTGTGATGGCCTAAATCATAAATTCAAGGGTGACACCGAAAACATTTCGATAAATTCATCGAAAGTGTCCCATTTCCTAATTGCCATGGCATCATTACACTTAACACACATCCCAAAACGTAGGCCAAGTAATTGTTTACATGTATTCCACATTATTATTGAAATGGCCTATTTTATCATCAGCAAAGAAGCCACTAACATATAAATTCTAGCATGTGCCAAACCATCTGTTATTATTTTCCAATTCCATATTCTTGTAAAATTCTTCCAATTCAATAATCAAGACAAAACTATTTATTTGATGTTAGTAAATGCCTCATGTTTTATTACATAAAGATGTGTGTTTGTGTGTTTGTGTACACGGAGGATGCTGAGAAGTGTATCTAGTCTAGAGGCTGTTGCGGAACACTTGTCCTATTAATTAATAACGATTCATTTTAGTTGATGTTTTGCCAATAATCCGAGGTGTGTTTGTACCTCTGATTGGCCGGTGCGCTCACGGCTTTCCCCAATCACCATCTGGCAGAAATGGAGACACTGACTGGCACGCGTGATGTTTCCATGGTCACCAATGAGGCTAGGCTTACCTAACCTGTTCACTTGGCACCGTTGGTAAAATTATGTTTTAAGAAAATATAGGCGCTATCTATCTGTTTTGATTCATAGTTATTACAACCAAAGCTCTGTGGCACAAGCACCTGAACACACACACACACACACACACACACACACACACACACACACACACACACACACACACACACACACACACACACACACACAGAGGTGCAATGCTATTTCAATCCTTTGAGAAAGCTCCTCAGTGGTTGGCCATACTGTGTGTAGCTTATTGTAACGTGGTTTAAGAGTCAAATGTTCTGTTGAAATGACTAGCTGACTGTGCATTTTCAACAGTAAACCTCTAACAGAAACTAACAGACAAGCTTTTCAGAGCCCCTCTTTAGACCAGGGCAGCCCAACCCTCTTCCTGGAGATCTACCGTCCTGTAGGTCTTCAGTCCTTTTTGTCAGGTCTGAACACCTACAGGACAGTAGATCTCCAGGAAGAGGGTCGGACTGAACACCTACAGGACAGTAGATCTCCGGGAAGAGGGTTGGACTGAACCTACAGGACAGTAGATCTCCAGGAAGAGAGTCGGTCTGAACACCTACAGGACAGTAGATCTCTAGGAAGAGGGTCAGACTGAACACCTACAGGACAGTAGATCTCCAGGAAGAGAGTCGGTCTGAACACCTACAGGACAGTAGATCTCCAGGAAGAGGGTCGGTTTGAACACCTACAGGACAGTAGATCTCCAGGAAGAGGGTCAGACTGAACCTACAGGACAGTAGATCTCCAGGAAGAGGGTTGGACTGAACCTACAGGACAGTAGATCTTCAGGAAGAGGGTCGGACTGAACCTACAGGACAGTAGATCTCCAGGAAGAGGGTTGGACTGAACCTACAGGACAGTAGATCTCTAGGAAGAGGGTTGGACTGAACCTACAGGACAGTAGATCTCCAGGAAGAGGGTTGGGCTAAACCTACAGGACAGTAGATCTCCAGGAAGAGGGTCGGACTGAACCTACAGGACAGTAGATCTCCAGGAAGAGGGTCGGACTGAACCTACAGGACAGTAGATCTCCAGGAAGAGGGTCGGACTGAACACCTACAGGACAGTAGATTTTCAGGAAGAGGGTTGGACTGAACCTACAGGACAGTAGATCTCCAGGAAGAGGGTTGGACTGAACCTACAGGACAGTAGATCTCCAGGAAGAGGGTCGGACTGAACACCTACAGGACAGTAGATCTCCAGGAAGAGGGTTGGACTGAACACCTACAGGACAGTAGATCTCCAGGAAGAGGGTTGGACTGAACCTACAGGACAGTAGATCTCCAGGAAGAGGGTTGGACTGAACCTACAGGACAGTAGATCTCCAGGAAGAGGGTTGGACTGAACCTACAGGACAGTAGATCTCCAGGAAGAGGGTTGGGCTGAACCTACAGGACAGTAGATCTCCAGGAAGAGGGTTGGGCTGAACCTACAGGACAGTAGATCTCCAGGAAGAGGGTTGGGCTGCCCTGCTTTAAACTCTCAGCTCTAGGTTAAAGGGATTTCCTTATTTAATCATCCATAAATTAAAATTATGGTTTTCAACACTTGAATTTTTTTTTTTTTTTTTGAGTCGATAGGTTTCGATGAATTGTCCTTCGGGGCTTTTGCAATATGAGGGATAATTCACCAACAACATGGCTGCTATTCTTCTCCATTTAAAAGCTTAATTTGACCTCTTACTGTTGTTGACAAGGACGGCAGAGACCTGGTGTAGACACATTGACAGACCTGTCTGGTGGATAATGGGACCACAGAGACACAATGCTGTGGATCAGATGTCTATCTCTGTGTTTTCTCAACTCTGACTCATCCCAGTATTGTTGTTCATTATGTATTGCTACATTTTGCTGAGAAGAGAATTAGGAATTAGGAATTATTTGCCTGACAGGAAATGTGTAGACCTGAATTTTTTTTAATGAGTTAGCTTTTATGCAAATATAGATCAACTTTACATCTCTTGTGTAGCAACCTGTTAAATGTTGTTTTGTGTGTGTGTTTGCTATGGGTCTACAATATTCTCCCCCACCCACCCCCTCTCAACAACATTAGGGCATTGTTGACCATTTCTAGGTGGACAACAATCTAGTGTCCTGAGTGTTTTGTCGTCTTTATAGCTAGGTCTGCTGTATAATGGTCATTATGGTCTCTGATGGTAAATATCACCCCGCTTATCTAACTCTCGTACCAAATGGCTCCAATACACCCCACAGTAAAAAATGCCATAAAAATGGTGTCAATTGCGTTGTATTGGCAGAAGGTTTAACATGAATAGCCCATCTGATAATGGTAAATTGTCCTGCTTTATGTGCGGAATCAAATGACAAGGAAGCCTCGAGGTCTCTGCTAGGCAGCTCAAACAAGCCTGGAGGCCAGATATGGTTTATTATATAGGGTTATTCCCAAATGACTCCCTATTCCCTATATAGTGCACTCTGGCCTGAATGCGTCTCATCTGGAGGAAACCTGGCACTATCCCTACGGTGAAGCATGGTGGTGTGGGTGATGCTGTAGCAGGGACTGGGAGACTAGTCAGGATGAAGGAAAGATGAAAGGAGCAAAGTACAGAGAGATCCTTGATGAAAACCTGCTCCGAAGCGTTCAGGACTGTCACAGATCCACCCCGGATCCCCCCCACCCCGGTACAGCTGCTCATTCCATGCACCAGTTCCAGGGGTCTACGTCACCGGCCTTCTAGGCGTCACCGAACTGTTTCATTACACACACCTGGTTCCCATTTCCCCTGATTAGTATGTGTATATATGTGCCCTCTGTTCACCATTGTCTGGTCGGTTATTGTTCCCATGTCCGTTGGACTGTGACTACCTGGACTTTGTTGTTTTGGCTTTTGTGCTGCTTGAATTGTCCCTATTACTGGTCTCATCCCGTTTAGTATTGTGCAATTGTTATTACGGGTCTCGTTCCTGTGTCTTGTTATTACGGGTCTCGTCCTGTGTCTTGTTATTACGGGTCTCGTCCTGTGTGTTGTTATTACGGGTCTCGTCCTGTGTGTTGTTATTATGGGTCTCGTCCTGTGTGTTGTTATTACGGGTCTCGTCCTGTGTGTTGTTATTATACGGGTCTCGTCCTGTGTGTTGTTATTATGGGTCTCGTCCTGTGTGTTGTTATTATGGGTCTCGTCCTGTGTGTTGTTATTATGGGTCTCGTCCTGTGTGTTGTTATTATGGGTCTCGTCCTGTGTGTTGTTATTACGGGTCTCGTCCTGTGTGTTGTTATTACGGGTCTCGTCCCGTGTGTTGTTATTACGGGTCTCGTCCTGTGTGTGTTGTTATTACGGGTCTCGTCCTGTGTGTTGTTATTACGGGTCTCGTCCCATGTGTTGTTATTACGGGTCTCGTCCTGTGTGTTGTTATTACGGGTCTCGTCCCGTGTGTTGTTATTACGGGTCTCGTCCCTGTGTTGTTATTACGGGTCTCGTCCCCCGTGTGTATGTTATTACGGGTCTCGTCCCGTGTATTGTTATTGTATGTTATTACGGGTCTCGTCCCGTGTATGTTATTACGGGTCTCGTCCCCGTGTGTTGTTATTGCGGGTCTCGTCCCGTGTGTTGTTATTACGGGTCTCGTCCATGTGTTGTTATTACGGGTCTCGTCCCGTGTGTTGTTATTACGGGTCTCGTCCGTGTGTATGTTATTACGGGTCTCGTCCTGTGTGTCTGTTATTACGGGTCTCGTCCCGTGTGTTGTTATTACGGGTCTCGTCCCGTGTGTTGTTATTACGGGTCTCGTCCCGTGTGTTGTTATTACGGGTCTCGTCCCCGTGTGTTGTTATTACAGGTCTCGTCCGTGTGTTGTTATTACCCGTCCTGTGTGTTGTTATTACGGGTCTCGTCCTGTGTGTTGTTATTACGGGTCTCGTCCCGTGTGTTGTTATTACGGGTCTCGTGGGTCTCGTCCCGTGTGTTGTTATTACGGGTCTCGTCCTGTCCTCGTCCCGTGTGTTGTTATTACGGGTCTCGTCCCGTGTGTTGTTATTACGGGTCTCGTCCGTGTGTTGTTATTACGGGTCTCGTCCATGTGTTGTTATTACGGGTCTCGTCCATGTGTTGTTATTGCGGGTCTCGTCCATGTGTTGTTATTACGGGTCTCGTCCCGTGTATTTATTACAGGTTTAACCTCGCTTTTTGTTTGGGTTACAACCCTTTGTTTTTGTGTTTGTTTTGGGCTTCGCCCCATGCCTTTCATGGCATGTTGAATATTTCAGGTGGAGTATTAAAACCCCCTGTTACCAATTCCTGGCCTGTCTCCAATCATTTATACAACGTGACAAGACCTCAGACTGGGGTGAAGGTTCACCTTCCAACAGGACAACAACCCTAAGCACACAGCCAAGACAATGTAGGAGTGGCTTCGGGACAAGTCTCTGAATGCCCTTGAGTGGCCCAGCCAGAGCCCAGACTTGAACCCGATCTAACATCTCTGGAGAGACCTGTAAATAGCTGTGGAACGACGCTCCCCATCCAACCTGACAGAGCTTGAGAGGATCTGCAGAGAAAAATGGCAGAAACTCCCTAAATACAGGTGTGCCAAGCTTGTAGCGTCAAACCCAAGAAGATTCAATGTTGTAATCGCTGCCAAAGGTGCTTCATTAAAGTACAGAGTAAAGGGTCTGAATACTTGTGTAAATGTGATATTTCATTTTTTCTTTAATAGAAATTAGAAAAAATTTGTAAAAACCTGTTTTGGATTTGTCATTATGTGTTATTGTGTGTAGATTGATGAGGGGAACAAACATTGAATCCATTTTAGATTAAGGTTGTAATGCAAAAAAATGTGGAAAAATTCAAGGGGTCTGAATAGTTTCCATTTTGGAATAGTTTCCAAAACAATATATTGTTATTGTTTCGTATATTAGTATTGTTTCATAAATTAAATTTTTTTAAATCAGTATTAGTATTGTTTTATAGATATTAGTTGCCTATTTATATTGCATTTACTGCCATTACATGTTTTAGTAGTTAAAATAATGTAAAAACAAGTCAGACAATTACTTCTATCAGAGCTGAAAGCGATGCAAGATTTCCTTTATAGATCCCAGATACTTCCTAGGAAATGCCTGTATGTCCACACTAACAAGATCAAAGGGGAGATTTTGATTAGCACTCTGTGGGTTATTCTAATGCGTTCTGTTTGTAATTACATGAACGGACACAGTATTTTATTATTACAGTGTTAGGAAGAAACTCTGACCACATTAAACCCAATCTTAGATCTGAACCTTTAATCCACCTAACCACAGACTATCATAGATTATCTAGAGACAGAGAGAGAGAGAGAGAGAGAGAAAGAGAGGGGGGAGAGAGAGAGGGAGAGAGAGAGAGAGAGAGGGGGAGAGAGAGATTGAGAGAAAGTCAGAGAGAGAGGGAGAAAGAGAGGGAGAGAGAGAGAGTAGCTTTATATTGTGCCTAGAAGGATTGAGACATCGGAACAAATCTCACGTCTTCCTATCAACACAGCAGGGTCTCTCTCTCTAACCAGACCTCAACTATAAACACAGACACAGACACACACCACATGCACACACACAGACACACACACACCACGTCATCACAGCAGGGTCTCTCTCTCTAACCAGACCTTAAGTTCCTGGTGTACTTCCTCTGGTCTTGGTGGAGGGAGGATGGAGGTTGACTGGGGGATATAGCATCTAGCATCGACCCCTCAGTGTCTGTTCCACTTCCACTTCCCCTTCCCTTTGTCCCTCTTTCACCCCCTCTCACCTCCTCTCGCCTCCTGTCTCAGTAGTCTTTAGAGAAGAAGAAGAAGAAAACAAGGGGCCGGACCAGGATCGGGGTCAGAAACGTTCTCTGGTTGTAGATTTCAGACCATTGCCTGTTCCCAACATTCTGCCTGTTCTCACTGTGAATAAACTGTGGCCCTCTGATTGGTGCGAGAGTGTAAACAGCTATTTGTTCATAGATTTGTATAGTCTATTGTTGTCAGAGCTATGCCTGGAATGCTGCAGAATTCAACAATATGCTAGGCTACATGACGTTGCTTGCATCGCTTATCATCAGACCCTTGTTGTTTTTTTCGTGAACGGAAAGTAGTCTTATCTTATATACCAAACATGATTGTGATGAGAATAATTTGAGTTGTCTTACATATTTAGGTATCATCTATAATTGTAGATAAATAAACGTCAGCTGGCGCACACCCAGAAAATATTTCGTGTGGAGGTGCTGACTAATGGTGGATAAACTATAATCTATCAAAATAACGAACGTGTCAGCAGATTTAAGATACTAGTCAACGTCATCGAACATGTATAAACTCCCAGCAATTTAATGGGTATTTACCAACGTTTAGACATCACTGTGGGTCTGAGATTATACATGCATCTTACGTTCTTTATTTTGATAGTTTATCATCTATAATTGTAAAAAAAAGGCCGTCCTGCTCCTCTCCTCTCTACCTAACTTCCCCTTATGTTCCCTTCAGTTTCCCTAAAGGTCCTGTTAGTTTGGCTGCTCAGCCTACCTTAGTTATCCCTCACCCATCATAGCCTTTGACATTCCCAACCAATCAGAGCGCTTGGAAATGCGCATCTGGACGCTGCACCCGCCCACTTAGGTCAGAGTGTTTATCGAGGACTTTTTTCATTGTTGACACTAACACAAATGTCTGAATGTTGTTGCGTCCAACTAACAACAACAATAAGAATCCGAGTCATTCAGACCAAAATCATATAAACATCCTCAAACAGAAACAGCTGTGTGGTGGTGACTATCAAGAGTACAGCGATGGGCCTCAACACCATGTTGTAACCAGACAGCATTATAGAGGACACAACCAAACCAATCATTTATAAGTATTTAGTGGGTTGAGGTTCATACCAGCCAACCGTTTTTACGTGGTCCTCTAGCTGGATTTAGTGACCAACCGTTTTTACGTGGTCCTCTAGCTGGATTTAGTGACCAACCGTTTTTACGTGGTCCTCTAGCTGGATTTAGTGACCAACCGTTTTTACGTGGTCCTCTAGCTGGATTTAGTGACCAACCATTTTTATGTGGTCCTCTAGCTGGATTTAGTGACCAACCGTTTTTACGTGGTCCTCTAGCTGGATTTAGTGACCAACCGTTTTTTTTTTTACATAGTCCGTCATTTCTCCGGATTTAGCAACCAATAGTTTTTACAATCATGTACACAGTAGTTTCATAACAACAGGAAACACAACCACCCTATTCAGTGGGCTGTAAGAAACCCAATAACTTACAACGCATTGCCTTCTGTGTTATTACATTTGCCATGTGACAATGTATGGGTTTCACACCTCTGAAGCCTTACATTTGATCTGTAGTCTAAAAATCTGGTACAGACAGTCGATCATTGTCTTCCCCTGACAGTAGACTGGATCAGGCTCTAGCTGTGATTGACCCGTTACATTGATGAGGCTGTACTGGCTGTCTGCGGCTGTTGCTGCTCGATGGAGTCTATGTTTGATGTCCAGATGGGCTCTGTCGTAAAAGTATAGTCAATCTTTATTGAAGCGAGGGTAGGCAAATATGTTGGCGATCGTAGCAGATTGACACTGATGCTGGAAGTACAAGACTAAGAGCAAAGATTGGGTTTGGAGTTCACGATGTGGCTGCTCTCTGACCCACAGGTTCAAACCCAGACCCAGTCTCGGAGAAGTTTAACACCCCCGAGCTCTGGTTTCAAACCCAGACCCCCAGTCTCAGAGAGGTTTAACACCCCCGAGCTCTGGTTTCAGACCCAGACTCAGAGAGGTTTAACACCACGAGCTCTGGTTTCAAACCCAGACCCAGAGAGGTTTAACACACCCAGCTCTGGTTTCAAACCCAGAACCAGAGAGGTTTAACACCCCCGAGCTCTGGTTTCAGACCCAGACTCAGAGAGGTTTAACACCCCGAGCTCTGGTTTCAAACCCAGACCCAGAGAGGTTTAACACACCCAGCTCTGGTTTCAAACCCAGACCCAGAGAGGTTTAACACCCCCCGAGCTCTGGTTTCAGACCCAGACCCAGAGAGGTTTAACACACCCAGCTCTGGTTTCAAACCCAGACCCAGAGAGGTTTAACACACCCAGCTCTGGTTTCAAACCCAGACCCAGAGAGGTTTAACACCCCGAGCTCTGGTTTCAGACCCAGACCCAGAGAGGTTTAACACCCCGAGCTCTGGTTTTAAACCCAGACCCGTCTCAGGAAAGTTTAAAACCCCCAGCTCTGGTTTTAAACCCAGACCCGTCTCAGGAAAGTTTAAAACCCCCCAGCTCTGGTTTTAAACCCAGACCCGTCTCAGGAAAGTTTAAAACCCCCCAGCTCTGGTTTTAAACCCAGACCCGTCTCAGGAAAGTTTAAAACCCTCACCTGGGGGGTCACGTGACCCTTGAACGAGAAACCCCATTTTCTTCAGTAAAAAAACATGTATTGGTGGCTACAAAAGGCAACATTACATGTGGCATTTTTACCCGGACTCGAGAAATAGCCACGGAAAAAGCCTCCAAGAAAAAGCTACCTTCAGAAAAAGCACCATTAGCCAGGAGCATGAGGACCCATCCCTTTCCCTTTCCAACTGCCAACCTTGTCCTCTGTCGAAGACATCCTTACGCCAGGACGTGTTAGCTGGAATACGGCAAAAGCGTCGAGAGTTTGACGAGGTGAAGAAACATTTAATTGACCATCTTCAGGGGATTCAGATACCCAAACGACTTCAGGATTATTCACAAAGGAGCCCATGCAACACTTCAAAACTCCTGAGGAAGCAAGTAGGCTTTTAAATGTCAATCCACTGAGAAATTCACCGATGACTAAAAGCGATTACTGTTATTACTATTGGAGGTAAAACAACATATAGCTGACATCCAATGACCCACCCGCCCCGCTAAATGTCATTATCGCCGTGTATCTGCTAACATTGTAGCTGAGAGGATTGGTCCTATAGTCTAATCTAGGGCTACTGACGTTTTAGTTGAGAGAGGGATAGGTCCTATAGTCTAACCTAGGGCTACTGACGTTTTAGCTGAGAGAGGGATTGGTCCTATAGTCTAATCTAGGCCTACTGACATTTTAGCTGAGAGGGATAGGTCCTATAGTCTAATCTAGGCCTACTGACGTTTTAGCTGAGAGAGATTGGTCCTATAGTCTAATCTAGGGCTACTGACGTTTTAGTTGAGAGAGGGATAGGTCCTATAGTCTAACCTAGGGCTACTGACGTTTTAGCTGAGAGAGGGATTGGTCCTATAGTCTAATCTAGGCCTACTGACATTTTAGCTGAGAGAGTGATTTGTCTTATAGTCTGATCTAGGCCTACTGACGTTTTAGCTGAGGATTGGTCCTATAGTCTAATCTAGGCCTACTGACGTTTTAGCTGAGAGAGGGATTGGTCCTATAGTCTAATCTAGGCCTACTGACGTTTTAGCTGAGAGAGGGATTGGTCCTATAGTCTAATCTAGGCCTATTGACATTTTAGCTGATAGAGGGATTGGTCCTATAGTCTAATCTAGGCCTACTGACGTTTTAGCTGAGAGGGATTGGTCCTATAGTCTAATCTAGGCCTACTGCCATTTTAGCTGAGAGGGATAGGTCCTATAGTCTAATCTAGGCCTACTGACGTTTTAGCTGAGAGGGATAGGTCCTATAGTCTAATCTAGTTCTACTGACGTTTTAGGCTACTTTTATTTCCCCATTTATGTCAAGTGAGAAAATGAACCATTTATAGCCTGTTAGCCTATATGTTCTACAGACAAGATGACAGGCTGTAAATGGTTAATCTTGTCACTTGACATATATGGGGAAATAAAAGTAGCCTAAAATGATAATTGGCAGACAAAGTGATCAGATACTGTCAATTTTAAATTAGGCCAATAGTCTACTTTTTATTTGTACTTATAATTTCCACATAGGCCTTCACCATTGATAGTCTGTCAATTGCAACACATCTACAGACCTAACGAGAGGCTTAGTGTGTCAATTTCATGCCTATTTTTATGACCGACTCATCCTATTGATATTTAATTTGAATAAAAACAAACTTATCCTATTGATATTTAATTGTAATAATAACAAACTTATCCTATTGATATTTAATTTGAATAATAACAAACTTATCCTATTGATATTTAATTTGAATAAAAACAAACTTACTTAAAGATCCCTCATTTCTGTTTGATTTAGTCCAAACGATTAGGCCTATGTCCTTTTCGAGGATGTATTTGTTGGCTGGGCTATTGATTTGATTTACTTCAATCCTCCCCCTCTTTTTTGGGATTTTCTTTCTTCCTGTGGCCTGGACGGGGGGCAACGTGGTGCGGAGAAGATTAGGCTTTTTTTTCTCGGGAGATGTTTTTCAGAACACAGAATTGTGAGGTGTGGTTAACAGATCCAACACGTGGAGTCGTTTTTTGGGGCGTTCAGAGATTGTTATTTTATGTACACCGTTTATTTTTATTTTCATGTGATCACACGCAACTTGAACTATTATCCACCTCAGAGATGACTTGCACTAAAGTTCGATTACTGTTCGATGACATTGACTAGTTTCTTAAATCTGCTGACATGGAACTGCCACCGGAAGAAACCTGAATGAGATAATGAGTGATAACATGTGTAGTCCAAGATGGCTGCCGTCTTATCGGCTCTTAAAACCTCTCTGGGATATTTGGAACGGTAGCATCCCACCTCGCCAACAGCCAGTGAAAGTGCAGGGCGCCAAATTCAAAACAACAAAAATCTCATAATTAAAATTCCTCAAGCATACAAGTATTTTACACCATTTTAAAGATACAAGATCTTGTTAATCCAGCCACAGTGTCTGATTTAAAAAATGCTCCACAGCGAAAGCACCACAAATGATTATGTTAGGTCACCACCAATTCACAGAAAAACACAGCCATTTTTTCCAGCCAAAGAGAGGAGTCACAAAAAGCACAAATAGAGGTAAAATTAATCACTAACCTTTGATAATCTTCATCAGATGACACTCATAGGACTTCATGTTACACAATACATGTATGTTTTGTTCAATAACATGCATATCTATATACAAAAATCTCATTTTACATTGGCGCGCTACATTCAGTAGTTCTAAAACATGAGGTGATTGTGCAGAGACCCATATCTATTTACAGGAATACTCATTATAAATGTTGATGAAAATACAACTGTTATACATGGAATTAGAGATATATGTCACCTTAATGCAACCGCTGTCAGATTTTTTAAAAACTGTACGGAAAAAGCAAGCCATGCGATAATCTGAGTACAGCGTTCAGACAACAAAGCAGCCAAAAAGATATCCGCCATATTGGGATGTCAACATTAGTCATAAATAGCATTATAAATATTCACTTACCTTTGATGATCTACATCAGAATGCACTCCCAGGAATCACAGTTCCACAATAAATGTTTGTTTTGTTCGATAATGTCCATCCTTTTTTTAGGGCGTTTGGTAAACAAATCCAAAAGCGCGTTCAGGTCCCGCCGAACGTCGGACGAAAAGGTCAGAAAGCTCCATTACAGCCTGTGGAAACTTGTCAAACTAAGTATAGAATCGATCTTTAGGATGTTTTTAACATAAATCATCAATAAGGTTCCAACTGGAGAATTCCATTGTCTGTAGAAAAGCAATGGAACGAGAGCTAACTCTCTCGTGACCGTGCCTCAGAGCCTGTGGCAATCTGCCAGACACCTGGCTCACACAGTCCTTATGAGCCCCCACCTCACAGTAGAATCCTCAAACAAAGTTCTAAAGACTGTTGACATCTAGTGGAAGCCTTAGGAAGTGCAACATAACCAATATCCCACTGTATCTACAATCGGGGCTGAGTTAAAAAGAAACTACAAGTCTCAGATTTCCCACTTCCCGGTTGGATTTTTCTCAGGTTTTCGCCTGCCATATGAGTACTGTACCCACAGACACCATTCAAACAGTTTTTAGAAACGTCAGAGTGTTTTCTATCCAATACTACTAATAATATGCATATATTAGCATCTGGGACAGAGTAGCAGGCAGTTTACTCTGGGCACCCTATTCATCCAAGCTACTCAATACTGCCCCCTGTCACCAAGAATTAACCAACCATGCTATTTTGTCTTTTTGTGTTGTTCCTAACTTGTTTTGTACGGAATGTTGCTGCTACCGTCTCTTATGACCGAAAAGAGCTTTTGTACACCGGAACCGGGATTACTTACCTCAAATCGGACGAGGAGTTCTTCTTCAATGAGTTGACGTGATTGGTTGATATACTACGGACGCCCGACCAGGCCCAGATCCCCGTGATTCGTTGGAAAAGGAGACGTACACTACTGTTCAAAGAAATGTCCTTGTTTTTGAAAGAAAAGCTCATTTTTCTGTCCATTAAAATAACATCAAATTGATCAGAAATACAGTCTAGACATTGTTAATGTTGTAAATGACTATTGTAGCTGGAAACGGCTGAATTTTAATGGAATATCTACATAGGTGTACAGAGGCCCATTGTCAGCAACCATCACTCCTGTGTTCCAATGGTGCGTTGTGTTAGCTAATCCAAATGTATCATTATAAAAGGCAAATTGATCATTAGAAAACTCTTTTGCAATTATGTTAGCACAGCTGAAAACTGTTGTACTGATTAAAGAAGCAATAAAACTGACCTTCTTTAGACTAGTTGAGTATCTGGAGCATCAGCATTTGTGGGTTCAATTACAGGCTCAAAATGGCCAGAAACAAATAACTTTCTTCTGAAACTCGTCAGTCTATTCTTGTTCTGAGAAATTAAGGCTATTCCATGCCCAGAAACTTAAGATCTCGTACAATGCTGTGATCTACTCCCTTCACAGAACATCACAAACTGGCTCTAACCAGAATAGAAAGAGGAGTGGGAAGCCCCGGTGCACAACTGAGCAAGAGGACAAGTACATTAGAGTGTCTAGTTTGAGAAACAGACAAGTCCTCAACTGTCAGCTTCATTAAATAGTACCCGCAACACACCAGTCTCAAAGTCAACAGCGAAGAGGCGACTCCGGGATGCTGGCCTTCGAGGCAGAGTTCCTCTGTCCGTGTTCTGTTTTCTTTTGCCTATCGTAATCTTTTCTTTTTATTGGCCAGTCTGAGATATGGCTTTTTCTATGCAACTCGAGCATCCTGGTGTCACCTCTTCACTCTCCCTCAACGTGATCAAGACAAAAGTGGATGATTGTGGACTACAGGAAAAGGAGGACGAGCACTCCCCCATTCTCATCAACGGGGCTGTAGTGGAGCAGGTTGAGAGCTTCAATTTCCTTGGCGTCCACATCACCAACAAACCAACATGGTCAAATTATGACAAGACAATCGTGAAGAGCGCACGGCAAAACCTATTCCCCCTCAGGAGACTGAAAAGATTTGGCATGGGTCCTCAGATCCTCAAAAGGTTTTACAGCTGCACCATCGAGAGCATCCTGACGGGTTGCATCACTGTCTGGTATGGCAACTGCTCGGCAGTTGAGACAAAACACTCTTCTTCCCAAAATAATTAAGGCGGACCAAGCTGGATTTATTAGAGACAGTCACGACATCCGCCGAAGTCGGCCCCTCTCCTTGTTCGGGTGGCGGTCAACGTCGCCAAATTTTTCCATTTGTTTTGTCTTGTTCTCCGCACACCTGGTTTACATTCCCTAATCACATTATATATATATATTCCTCTGTTCCCCCCCATATCTTTGTGTGTTATTATTTTGTTTCATGTTCAGTGTGACGCGCCAGGCTGATTGTTTCCCCCCTGGGTATTCTTGTTGAACCCTTAGGAGATTTTGTGATTAACGTTAATTTTGTGACTGTATTTGGCGCATTTCTTTTTTTTGCATTTTGGCTGGAGGTTTGACGCAGTTGCGTCGGTTTGTTGTGCTTCTGTCCAAATAAAGAGTGATCACAACTCTCTGCTCTCCTGCACCTGACTTCAACACCAGTAGCGCATACGCTTACAGACACAGGTAACATTCGCCATCTTTTTGATATTGTAGCGGACCAAGCTGGATTTATTAGAGAGAGGTAACATTCGCTGTCTTTTTTATATTAGAGCTGGACCAAGCTGGGTTTGGCTGGGGTAGGCCATCATTGTAAATAAGAATATTGCCTAATTAAATAAATGTTAAAGTTTTTAAAAAGTTTTTTTTTTTAATTAGAGACAGGTAACATTTGCCGTATATTTGATATTAAAGTGGACCAAGCTGGATCTATTAGAGACAGGTAACATTCACCATCCTTTTGATGGAAGGTGTTCCACGCCACTGTCCTTCTGGCTTCACTGGAGGCTGAGAAGGTTTTCAACGCCCCTGTCCTGCTGGCTTCACTGGAGGCTGAGAAGGTGTTCCACGCCACTGTCCTGCTGGATTCACTGGAGGCTGAGAAGGTTTTCAACGCCCCTGTCCTCCTAGCTTCACTGAAGGCTGAGAAGGTGTTCCACGCCCCTGTCCTGCTGGCTTCACTGAAGGCTGAGAAGGTGTTCCACGCCACTGTCCTTCTGGCTTCACTGGAGGCTGAGAAGGTTTTCAACGCCCCTGTCCTGCTGGCTTCACTGAAGGCTGAGAAGGTGTTCCACGCCACTGTCCTGCTGGATTCACTGGAGGCTGAGAAGGTGTTCAACGCCCCTGTCCTGCTGGATTCACTGGAGGCTGAGAAGGTGTTCCACGCCACTGTCCTGCTGGATTCACTGGAGGCTGAGAAGGTGTTCAACGCCCCTGTCCTGCTGGATTCACTGGAGGCTGAGAAGGTTTTCAACGCCCCTGTCCTCCTAGCTTCACTGAAGGCTGAGAAGGTGTTCCACGCCCCTGTCCTGCTAGCTTCACTGAAGGCTGAGAAGGTGTTCCACGCCACTGTCCTCCTGGCTTCACTGGAGGCTGAGAAGGTGTTCCACACCCCTGTCCTGCTGGATTCACTGGAGGCTGAGAAGGTGTTCCACACCCCTGTCCTTCTGGATTCACTGGAGGCTGAGAAGGTGTTCCACACCCCTGTCCTTCTGGATTCACTGGAGGCTGAGAAGGTGTTCCACGCCCCTGTCCTGCTGGATTCACTGGAGGCTGAGAAGGTGTTCCACACCCCTGTCCTGCTGGATCACTGGAGGCTGAGAAGGTGTTCCACGCCCCTGTCCTGCTGGATTCACTGGAGGCTGAGAAGGTGTTCCACGCCTCTGTCCTGCTGGATTCACTGGAGGCTGAGAAGGTGTTCCACGCCCCTGTCCTGCTGGATTCACTGGAGGCTGAGAAGGTGTTCCACACCCCTGTCCTGCTGGATCACTGGAGGCTGAGAAGGTGTTCCACGCCCCTGTCCTGCTGGATTCACTGGAGGCTGAGAAGGTGTTCCACGCCTCTGTCCTGCTGGATTCACTGGAGGCTGAGAAGGTGTTCCACGCCCCTGTCCTGCTGGATTCACTGGAGGCTGAGAAGGTGTTCCACGCCCCTGTCCTGCTGGATTCACTGGAGGCTGTGTTCGACAGGATGGAGTGGAGCTTTCTTTTCTCAGTCTTAGAAAAGTTCAATAAGTGCCCAAACTTTCCTAAATGTTGTCTACTAACGGTCTGAACTCTGACAGATTCCCTTTGGAATGTGGCAAGGATGTTTGCTGTTTAGCAGAGTTGATAAGGAGCAATCCAAGCATTATGCGTGTTTCGGCAGGCGACTTTCAGAACAAGATTTCGCTCTACGAGGATGATGTCCTGCTCTACAAATCCAACCCTGAGAAATCCCTCCCATTTTAGACACAATTGCTCAGTAAGGCAAGTTGTCAGGATATATAAGATACATTTGAACAAGTCCATTGTTTGCCCTCTACATCTTACACTCACCAGCTCTTTGAAGACACTCTGTCCATTCTAATGGAAGACACTCACCAGCTCTATGAAGACACTCTGTCCATTTCAATGGAAGACACAGGGGTTTCAATACCTTGGGATCTTTGTAACACCAGATCTGAACTGTCATTTCAAGGACAATTATCTCCCACTCCTGAATCAAATGAAGAATGAGCTCCGAACCTGGATCTCCCTCCGAATCAGCTTAGTGGGAAGAATCAATGTTATCTGTGTGAACATCCTCCCTAGATTTAACTATTTATTCCAGATGCTCCCATGATATCTCCCAGATTATTTTTTCAAAACAACTAACCAAAGCATCACCAAATATATATGGAGAAATAAACAACCTAGGATCAAGTTCTGCACTCGATTGAAACCTGAATCTAATGGTGGTCTAGGATCAAGTCCTCCACCCTATCGGAACCTGAATCTAAGGGTGGTCTAGGATCAAGTCCTCCACCCTATCGAAACCTGAATCTAACGGTGGTCTTGCGCTTCCCTGCCTTCAATTGTACTACTGGTCAGACCAAATTCACAACATGCTAACATGCATTACAAACAGACAAGACTGAAATTGGATTCAGATAGAGGCCCAATCCTGTGTTTCATTGCCCCTAAACGCAATTATATTCATGAATAACTTTAGTGAAGTGGGTAACATAGCCAACACCTTTGTGATTTACAGCACCCTACTAGCGTGGAGGGACTGTAGGAAATACCTTGGCATTTCCTCTCAGATATGCTCTCACTCACCTATAGTTTACAACACAGACTTGCCAAAAGCCCTGAGGAACATTAGCCTGCTGGCCTTACTGAGTCTATAGGAACATTAGCCTGCTGGCCTTACTGAGTCTATAGGAACATTAGCCTGCTGGCCTTACTGAGTCTATAGGAACATTAGCCTGCTGGCCTTACTGAGTCTATAGGAACATTAGCCTGCTGGCCTTACTGAGTGGATAGGAACATTAGCCTGCTGGCCTTACTGGGTGGATAGGAACATTAGCCTGCTGGCCTTACTGAGTCTATAGGAACATTAGCCTGCTGGCCTTACTGGGTGGATAGGAACATTAGCCTGCTGGCCTTACTGAGTCTATAGGAACATTAGCCTGCTGGCCTTACTGAGTCTATAGGAACATTAGCCTGCTGGCCTTACTGAGTCTATAGGAACATTAGCCTGCTGGCCTTACTGGGTGGATAGGAACATTAGCCTGCTGGCCTTACTGAGTCTATAGGAACATTAGCCTGCTGGCCTTACTGAGTCTATAGGGACACTAGCCTGCTGGCCTTACTGAGTCTATAGGAACACTAGCCTGCTGGCCTTACTGAGTCTATAGGGACATTAGCCTGCTGGCCTTACTGAGTCTATAGGAACATTAGCCTGCTGGCCTTACTGAGTCTATAGGAACATTAGCCTGCTGGCCTTACTGGGTGGATAGGAACATTAGCCTGCTGGCCTTACTGAGTCTATAGGAACATTAGCCTGCTGGCCTTACTGAGTCTATAGGAACATTAGCCTGCTGGCCTTACTGAGTCTATAGGAACATTAGCCTGCTGGCCTTACTGAGTCTATAGGAACATTAGCCTGCTGGCCTTACTGAGTCTATAGGAACATTAGCCTGCTGGCCTTACTGAGTCTATAGGAACATTAGCCTGCTGGCCTTACTGAGTCTATAGGAACATTAGCCTGCTGGCCTTACTGAGTCTATAGGAACATTAGCCTGCTGGCCTTACTGGGTGGATAGGAACATTAGCCTGCTGGCCTTACTGGGTGGATAGGAACATTAGCCTGCTGGCCTTACTGGGTGGATAGGAACATTAGCCTGCTGGCCTTACTGGGTGGATAGGAACATTAGCCTGCTGGCCTTACTGGGTGGATAGGAACATTAGCCTGCTGGCCTTACTGGGTGGATAGGAACATTAGCCTGCTGGCCTTACTGGGTGGATAGGAACATTAGCCTGCTGGCCTTACTGGGTGGATAGGAACATTAGCCTGCTGGCCTTACTGGGTGGATACCAACTTTCATCTTCGGCATACTCTAGGGTTCAGGAACTTTTCCGACCTGTTTCATCAGAAACACAACTACACTGAAATAATTTCAAGAGCTCCGCAGGGATTTAAAAATATATATATATATCTTCAAATTAGACATGCCATTTTCTCATTCACTTCCAATGGGAGGTTTGGAGCTCAGCTGAATGAAGTTGAGACCCTTCTTGTCACAGCACAATCCATCAAAGGCAGCATCTCCTATATCTAGACTCCTTTCTGAGAATGTAGGCTCCTCCTTCACTCCTCCGAAAATAATCTGGGAAAAGGACCTTGGACTATCAGGGATGAGTTATGGTGTTTGTGACAGGGTACAATGCTCCTCTAGTAATGTACAAATTAAATAATCTACAGTCATTACACATTTTTTGTTACGACGCAGTGAGACTCCATAGAATGAAGACAGACATTTCTCCCGATTGTAAAAGATGTACCTCTGAATGTGGAACCTATATGCATGTATTTTGGAGTTGTAGAGAGATTGCCAGATTTTGGCACTCTACTTTACTGACTTTATTGTGCCCATGGGGAAATTTTGTTGCAGTGTCATGAGTGTCATGTACATGTGGTGTTTAAATACAAAACTAAATTGACAACACAACTTTATTAACAGCTACGCACCAATAACAAAAAACTAGCCTGCTGGCCTTACTGGGTGGATAGGAACATTAGCCTGAATAGGAACATTAGCCTGCTGGCCTTACTGAGTCTATAGGAACATTAGCCTGCTGGCCTTACTGGGTGGATAGGAACATTAGCCTGCTGGCCTTACTGAGTCTATAGGAACATTAGCCTGCTGGCCTTACTGAGTCTATAGGAACATTAGCCTGCTGGCCTTACTGAGTCTATAGGAACATTAGCCTGCTGGCCTTACTGAGTCTATAGGAACATTAGCCTGCTGGCCTTACTGAGTCTATAGGAACATTAGCCTGCTGGCCTTACTGAGTCTATAGGAACATTAGCCTGCTGGCCTTACCGGGTGGATAGGAACATTAGCCTGCTGGCCTTACTGGGTGGATAGGAACATTAGCCTGCTGGCCTTACTGGGTGGATAGGAACATTAGCCTGCTGGCCTTACTGGGTGGATAGGAACATTAGCCTTCTGGCCTTACTGAGTCTATAGGAACATTAGCCTGCTGGCCTTACTGGGTGGATAGGAACATTGGCCTGCTGGCCTTACTGAGTCTATAGGAACATTAGCCTGCTGGCCTTACTGAGTCTATAGGAACATTAGCCTGCTGGCCTTACTGAGTCTATAGGAACATTAGCCTGCTGGTCTTACTGAGTCTATAGGAACATTAGCCTGCTGGCCTTACTGGGTGGATAGGAACATTAGCCTGCTGGCCTTACTGGGTGGATAGGAACATTAGCCTGCTGGCCTTACTGGGTGGATAGGAACATTAGCCTGCTGGCCTTACTGGGTGGATAGGAACATTAGCCTGCTGGCCTTACTGGGTGGATAGGAACATTAGCTTGCTGGCCTTACTGGGTGGATAGGAACATTAGCCTGCTGGCCTTACTGGGTGGATAGGAACATTAGCCTGCTGGCCTTACTGGGTGGATAGGAACATTAGCCTGCTGGCCTTACTGAGTGGATAGGAACATTAGCCTGCTGGCCTTACTGGGTGGATAGGAATATTAGCCTGCTAGCCTTACTGGGTGGATAGGAACATTAGCCTGCTGGCCTTACTGGGTGGATAGGAACATTAGCCTGCTGGCCTTACTGGGTGGATAGGAACATTAGCCTGCTGGCCTTACTGGGTGGATAGGAACATTAGCCTGCTGGCCTTACTGGGTGGATAGGAACATTAGCACAAGTTATTTAGGAGGGATATCACACCTGGCAAAAATGATTGTCTAGTTGTGTTTTTCCTGCTGAGTGGTGCCCTATATCTGCGCCCAGAGGGGAGTAGTTCAAAGTCTGGGTACAGGGGGTGGCTTGGGTCTAAAATAATTTTGTGAGCCTGGCGGAGGGCCCTGACCTTAAAGATCTCATCCAGGCCTGTCTGTTTGACTCCAAGTACCTTGGGGAGGGCCCTGACCTTAAAGATCTCCTCCAGGCCTGTCTGTTTGACTTAGACCCAGTCTCAGGCCAGTTTAAACCCTTAACTCTGGTTTGAAGTTTAACCCCAGTATAACCCCAGTAGAAGAGCAACGTGGTGCTCAGAACCACCGGTAACAGGTTCAGACCGTATGGTCTCAGACGGTTCAAGTCCCAGACTCCAGATATGGACTGTCCCTCTAGGGCCACCGTATGAAAGGAGTTCCATTAAGGAGCCCAATTATGATTTCCATGGAAGGTTGGAGGGAGAGAAAGAAAGCGCCAAAGACAGAGGAATAGACAGAGGAAACCAAAAAGCTTCCTTATGACATTTAGCTGTTGGAGTGTGTGAGTGTCTAGGGCCCTGTGAGTGTCTAGGTTCCTGTGAGTGTGAGTGTCTAGGGCCCTGTGAGTGTCTAGGGCCCTGTGAGTGTCTAGGGCCCTGTGAGTGAGTGTCTAGGGTCCTGTGAGTGTGAGTGTCTAGGGCCCTGTGAGTGTGAGTGTCTAGGGCCCTGTGAATGTGAGTGTCTAGGGCCCTGTGAGTGTCTAGGGTCCTGTAAATTTTAGAGTGACAGTGAGTGTTTAGGGCCCTGTGAGTGCTACAGTGACAGTGAGTGTGAGTGTCTAGGGCCATGTGAGTGTGCATAGAGATTAAAAGGTCAATGAGGATACAATATTAACTCAGTTTGTGTAGCTATATTGTTAGCTATTGATCAGTCTTATTGCTTGGGGGATAGAGCTGTTCAAGAGCCTGTTGGTGCCAGACTTGATACACTGGTACCTCTTGCCATCAGGAAGCATGGAGAATAGTCTATGGCTTTGCTGGTTGGATTCTTTAATGATTTTCCAGGTTTTCCTACCACATCGTCTGATATAGAGGTCCTGGATGGCAGGGAGCTCTGTCCCAGTGATGTACTGGGCTGTCCTCACCACTCTCTGTAGTGCCATGCGATCGAGGGCGGTGCTGTTGCCATACCAGGCGGTGATGCAGACAGTCAAAATGCTCTCAACGGTGCAGCTGTAGAACATTTTGAGGATTTGAGGGCCCATGCCAAACTTTTTCAACCTCCTGAGGGGTAAGAGGCATGCCTTCTTCATGACTGTGTTCACGCCTTTGGATCAGAGAGCGAGAGAGATGGCTTTGTGGTGCCTAATGAGGGACCAAACTTCTGACAGAACCAAGTAACTACCCAGTACTCATCTCCTTAGCGATAAATCTTAAAAAGTGAGGTTAGTTGTGTAAAATTGACATAGCATACTGTACCATTGAAGAGTGGAATTGAATTGACCACCAACACAAATCGGAAACAATGGACCAAATGCCTCCCATAAGAGGAAAATGGTTTGGAGTGCTTTTCATAAATTGATCCGATAAATCCAATGGAAACAGTTGGAAATGTCTACATTTTGAGTAGAATACAATTGCCATTCTCACTTTCCTAAGAGCGGTTAAGGTGGCATACATTTCACTGGCTCCTACAGCACTCAACGCAGGTAACTATGGAAACATACAGTAGTCTTCTACTCTTTAGGCCAAAGAGGCATCTCTCTCGCTTTAAGGGTAGCACCACCTGAACTTGGTAAAAGCTGTGAATTAGCATCGCTACAGCATCCTACATTTGTAGTGCTCTTGAAATATACTTGGCTGCTGCTGCTGAAATGGTTCCCTATTCCCTATATAGTACACTACTTTTTACCAGAGACCTATGGGCCCTAGTCAAGATACCCAAGTAGTGCACTATAATACGGTGCCATTTCAGATGCAACCACAATTTGGTAATGCTCTTCTCTTGGAACACAGTTTGGTAATGATCTTCTCTTGAAACTCGGTGTGGTAATGATCTTCTCTTGAAAGTCGGTGTGGTAATGATCTTCTCTTGAAACTCGGTGTGGTAATGATTTTCTCTTGAAACTCGGTTTGGTAATGATCTTCTCTTGAAACTCGGTTTGGTAATGATCTTCTCTTGAAACACGGTTTGGTAATGATCTTCTCTTGAAGATCTTTGTGGGCTATACTCAGCCTTGTCTCAGGATGGTAAGTTGGTGGTTGAAGATATCCCTCTAGTGGTGTGGGGGCTGTGCTTTGGCAAAGTGGGTGGGGTTATATCCTTCCTGTTTGGCCCTGTCCGGGGGTGACCTCGGATGGGGCCACAGTGTCTCCTGACCCCTCCTGTCTCAGCCTCCAGTATTTATGCTGCAGTAGTTTATGTGTCGGGGGCTGGGGTCAGTTTGTTATATCTGGAGTACTTCTCCTGTCCTATTCGGTGTCCTGTGTGAATCTAAGTGTGCGTTCTCTAATTCTCTCCTTCTCTCTTTCTTTCTCTCTCTCGGAGGACCTGAGCCCTAGGACCTGAGCTCCAGGACTACCTGACATGATGACTCCTTGCTGTCCCCAGTCCACCTGGCCATGCTGCTGTTCCAGTTTCAACTGACCTGAGCCCTAGGACCATGCCCCAGGACTACCTGACATGATGACTCCTTGCTGTCCCCAGTCCACCTGGCCATGCTGCTGCTCCAGTTTCAACTTCCACCTGACTGTGCTGCTGCTCCAGTTTCAACTGTTCTGCCTTATTATTATTCGACCATGCTGGTCATTTATGAACATTTGAACATCTTGGCCATGTTCTGTTATAATCTCCACCCGGCACAGCCAGAAGAGGACTGGCCACCCCACATAGCCTGGTTCCTCTCTAGGTTTCTTCCTAGGTTTTGGCCTTTCTAGGGAGTTTTTCCTAGCCACCGTGCTTCTACACCTGCATTGCTTGCTGTTTGGGGTTTTAGGCTGGGTTTCTGTACAGCACTTTGAGATATCAGCTGATGTACGAAGGGCTATATAAATAAATTTGATTTGATTTGATTTGATTTGATTTGAAACTCGGTGTGGTAATGATCTTCTCTTGAAACTCGGTTTGGTAATGATCTTCTCTTGAAACAAGGTTTGGTAATGATCTTCTCTTTGTCATGCTCGTCAACAGCAGTGAAGAGGCTACTCTGGGATGCCGGCATTCTAGGCAGAGATGCACAGAAAAAGCCATATCTCAGACTTGCCAATAAAAAGAAAAGATTAAGATGGGCAAAATAACACAGACGCTGGGACAGAGGAACTCTACCGAAAAGGCCAGCATTCCGGAGTCACCTCTTCACTGATGACGTTGAGACTGGTGTTATGCGGGTACCAGTTGAGGACTTGTGAGGCGTCTGTTTCTCGAACTAGACCCTCTGATGTACTTGTCCTCTTGCTCAGTTGTGCACCGGGGCCTCCCACTCCTCTTTCTATTCTGGTTAGAGCCAGTTTGCGCTGTTCTGTGAAGGCCCAGTTTACACAGCGTTGTACGAGATCTTAAGTTTCTTGGCAATTTCTCGCATGGAATAGCCTTAATTTCTCAGAACAAGAATAGACTGATGACTTTCAGAATAAAGTTTTTCTTCTGCCCATTTTGAGCATGTAATCGAACCCACAAATGCTGATGCTCCAGATACTCAACTAGTCTAAAGAAGGACAGTTTTATTGCTTCTTTAATCAGTACAACAGTTTTCAGTTGTGCTAGCATAATTGATTTTTTTTTTCTAATGAGCAATTAGCCTTTTAAAATGATAAACTTGGATTAGCTAACACAATGTGCCATTTGAACACAGGAGTGATGGTTGTTGATAATGGGCCTCTGTACTCCTATGTAGATATTCCATTTAAAAAATCTGCCGTTTCCAGCTACAATAGTCCTTTACAACATTAACAATGTCTACACTGTATTTCTGATCAATTTGATGTTATTTTATTGGGCAAAAAAAAAGAGCTTTTCTTTTTCAAAAAACAAGGACATTTCTGAGTGACCCCAAACTTTTGAACGGCAGTGTACATGATGAAAGAAAGATGACTACACAAGTTCATGACAAAACATTCTGTAGACACTTACTTCAAACCCAAATCCCAACGCTTGAAACTACAAGTGTGTTTAACCTCAAGTGTCATTAATAAGCAATAGGTTGTTGAATAATGTACAGTATGTTAATTCCCCATTGATGTGATTATTGTGATCAGTGACATGGACCTTCTACTGCTACCCGACACAACAAGGTATCTCCATTACATTCCTAACACAGTTACGTCATCACCCACAAGCTGAGCAGCGGGCAGACAATTTAAACCAATACACAAAGGGTGAGATATCCTTATGTACCACAGATACATGGCCAAAAGTGTGTGTGTGTGAATCTCTATTCTCTATCCCTGTGTGTGTGTGTGTGTGTGTGTGTGTGTGTGTGAGTGTGTGTGAGTGTGTGTGTGTGTGTGTGTGTGTGTGTGTGTGTGTGTGTGTGTGTGTGTGTGTGCCAGGAAGCTTTGGGTCAGCAGCAGTATGGAGACAATGGGATTATCCTGCCTACTGGTGTGTGTGTGTGTGTGTGCACTAATCCCACTGTGGAGAAATGGTTTTACAGCACTGTACACACAACCCACACACACACACACACACACTGTACACACACACACACACACAACACACACACACACACACACACACACACACACACACACAGGCTTATACTGTTATGTTGTTCTGTCAGTTGTCATGTAGGTGAAACTAGACACTGGACCAAAAACACAGCAGAGAAAATGGCGTCAGAGGGACGACACCACTCACAACATAGGCTGACTTACACTGTTAAACTCTCCATGTTACCATGGCAATGTAGGCCACTGGATGAGTTGTAACCAATTTAGCTGTGAAAAGTATTTTTCATGATTTTTTTTTTTTTTTTTAATTTTTATAAACAAAGTTATGCAACACCCATTTCCCCTGTGTGAAAAAGTAATTGCCCTGGTAAACTCAATAACTGGTTGTGCCTCCTGTTGCTGCAGTGACTCCAACCAAACACTTCCTGTAGTTGATCAGCCTCTCATATTGCTGTGGATTATTTTATCTCACTCTTCCATGCAGAACTACATTAATAACACAGTGACATTTGTGGGATTTTGGGGCATGAACTCCTTGTTTCAAGTCCTGCTAAACATTTCAATTGGCATTAGGTCTGGACTTTGACATTCCTAAAACTTTAAAATGTGTTTCTTTTTAGCCATTTTAATGTACACTTGATTGTGTGTTTGGGATCGTTGTCTTGCTGCAGGACCCAGCTGTGCTTCAGCTTCAGCTCACAGACAGATGGGCCTGACATTCTCCTATAGAAAGAACTGATACAGAGCAGAATTCACGGTTCCTTCAATGATGGAAAGTCATCCAGGTCCTGGGGCAGCAAAGCATCCCCAAACCATCACACTACCACCACCATGCTGGACCCCAAACCATCACACTACCACCACCACGCTTAACCGTTGGTATGAGGTTCTTACTGTGGAATGTAGAGTTTGTTTTTCTCCAGGCATAATGGAACCCATGTTTTTTTTTGTAAAAAATTAAATGTTTTGTCAGAATATTTAGGCTAGTTTTCTTACTCCTTGATCCTGCTTTGTAGTATACCCCTCATTTCACCACCACAGAGAGAGAGATCCCCCTGTCTCCCCATCCCCTTCCTTCCCCTCCAACGTTGGAACGATCTGAGAGAGAGGGAGAGAGGTAGAGAGAGAGAGAGGCAGAGAGGCAGAGAGAGGGAGAGAGGGAGAGAGGGAGAGAGAGAGAGAGAGAGAGAGAGAGGGAGGGACCCTCCTGTCTGACATCCCCTCCCTTCCCTCCAACGTTGGTATGAACTGAGAGAGGGAGGGAGAGAGAGAGAGAGAGAGAGACAGAGAGAGAGAGAGAGAGAGAGAGAGAGAGAAGAGAGGGAGAGACAGAGAGAGAGACAGAGAGAGAGAGACAGAGAGAGAGAGAGAGGAGAGAGAGAGAGAGACAGAGAGAGACAGAGAGAGACAGAGAGAGAGAGAGAGACAGAGAGGGAGGAGAGAGAGAGAGAGAGAGAGAGAGAGAGAGAGAGAGAGAGAGAGAGAGAGAGAGAGAGAGAGAGAGAGAGAGAGAGAGAGAGAGAGAGACAGAGAGAGAGAGAGAGAGAGAGAGAGAGAGAGAGAGAGAGAGAGAGAGAGAGAGAGAGAGAGAGGGAGGGAGAGAGAGAGAGAGAGAGAGAGAGGGAGGGAGAGAGAGAGAGAGAGGGAGAAACCCCCCTGCCTGCCCTCCCTTCCCCTCAGACAGACATAGGTACAGTCCAAAATGCTGGTGGTTTGTTTGCTTGGAAAAGGAGAATATCCTCTGAGGTCAAGTCAAACAGGATGTGCTAGAGTGTGGTCCCCCTCTCCCTCTTTCCTATTGGCCCTGGGTATAATGCTCACTCGCGGTGGAGGCACCACACACACATAGTTGCAGGCACACACACACACACACCCACACACACACACACACACACACACACACACACACACACACACACACACACACACACACACACACACACACACACACACACACACACACACACACACACACACACACACACAACCCCTCCCCCCATACATACCATACTATATGACCACCAGTTTAGCTACATGCTTCTGTGACAGCTAGTGATATTTCCCTTTAAAGCAGAGGTTGTGATTAGAGTAGAGAAATCAAAGCAGGCTTGTTTAAATAAGAAACTTGGATTGGAGATATTTCTCTACACTAAAGCTAATAAACAGATTGGCTACGTCCCAAATGCCCACCTATTCCCTGTATAGTGCACAACTTTCGATTAGGGCTGGTCTAAAAGTAAAGCACTTCATAGGGAACAGGGTCCCATCTGGGATGCAGATGGCGACTGCTAGCTAGTGATGAAGCAACATCAAATCAAATCAAATCAAATGTATTTATATAGCCCTTCGTACATCAGCTGATATCTCAAAGTGCTGTACAGAAACCCAGCCTAAAACCCCGAACAGCAAGCAATGCAGGTGTAGAAGCACGGTGGCTAGGAAAAACTCCCTAGAAAGGCCAAAACCTAGGAAGAAACCTAGAGAGGAACCAGGCTATGTGGGGGGGCCAGTCCTCTTCTGGCTGTGCCGGGTGGAGATTATAATAGAACATGGCCAAGATGTTCAAATGTTCATAAATGACCAGCATGGTCGAATAATAATAAGGCAGAACAATTGAAAATGGAGCAGCAGCACGGTCAGGTGGACTGGGGACAGCAAGGAGTCATCATGTCAGGTAGTCCTGAGGCATGGTCCTAGGGCTCAGGTCCTCCGAGAGAGAGAAAGAAAGAGAGAAGGAGAGAATTAGAGAACGCACACTTAGATTCACACAGGACACCGAATAGGACAGGAGAAGTACTCCAGATATAACAAACTGACCCTAGCCCCCCGACACATAAACTACTGCAGCATAAATACTGGAGGCTGATACAGGAGGGGTCAGGAGACACCGTGGCCCCATCCGAGTACACCCCCGGACAGGGCCAAACAGGAAGGACATAACCCCACCCACTTTGCCAAAGCACAGCCCCCATACCACTAGAGAGATATCTTCAACCACCAACTTACCATCCTGAGACAAGGCTGAGTATAGCCCACAAAGATCTCCGCCATGGCACAACCCAAGGGGGGGCGCCAACCCAGACAGGATGACCACATCAGTGAATCAACCCATTCAGGTGACGCACCCCTTCCAGGGACGGCATGAGAGAGCCCCAGTAAGCCAGTGACTCAGCCCCTGTAATAGGGTTAGAGGCAGAGAATCCCAGTGGAAAGAGGGGAACCGGCCAGGCAGAGACAGCAAGGGCGGTTCGTTGCTCCAGAGCCTTTCCGTTCACCTTCCCACTCCTGGGCCAGACTACACTCAATCATATGACCCACTGAAGAGATGAGTCTTCAGTAAAGACTTAAAGGTTGAGACCGAGTTTGCGTCTCTGACATGGGTAGGCAGACCGTTCCATAAAAATGGAGCTCTGTAGGAGAAAGCCCTACCTCCAGCTGTTTGCTTAGAAATTCTAGGGACAATTAGGAGGCCTGCGTCTTGTGACCGTAGCGTACGTGTAGGTATGTATGGCAGGACAAAATCAGAGAGATAGGTAGGAGCAAGCCCATGTAATGCTTTGTAGGTTAGCAGTAAAACCTTGAAATCAGCCCTTGCTTTGACAGGAAGCCAGTGTAGGGAGGCTAGCACTGGAGTAATATGATCAAATCTTTTGGTTCTAGTCAGGATTCTAGCAACCGTATTTAAAACTAACTGAAGTTTATTTAGTGCTTTATCCGGGTAGCCGGAAAGTAGAGCATTGCAGTAGTCTAACCTAGAAGTGACAAAAGCATGGATTAATTTTTCTGCATCACATTTGGACAGAAAGTTTCTGATTTTTGCAATGTTACGTAGATGGAAAAAAGCTGTCCTTGAAATGGTCTTGATATGTTCTTCAAAAGAGAGATCAGGGTCCAGAGTAACGCCGAGGTCCTTCACAGTTTTATTTGAGACGACTGTACAACCATTAAGATTAATTGTCAGATTCAACAGAAGCTCTCTTTGTTTCTTGGGACCTAGAACAAGCATCTCTGTTTTGTCCAAGTTTAAAAGTAGAAAGTTTGCAGCCATCCACTTCCTTATGTCTGAAACACATGCTTCTAGCAAAGGCAATTTTGGGGCTTCACCATGTTTCATTGAAATGTACAGCTGTGTGTCATCCGCATAGCAGTGAAAGTTAACATTATGTTTTCGAATAACATCCCCAAGAGGTAAAATATATAGTGAAAACAACAGTGGTCCTAAAACGGAACCTTGAGGAACACCGAAATGTACAGTTGATTTGTCAGAGGCAGAGACAAACTGATATCTTTCCGACAGATAAGATCTAAACCAGGCCAGAACTTGTCCGTGTAGACCAATTTGGGTTTCCAATCTCTCCAAAAGAATGTGGTGATCGATGGTATCAAAAGCAGCACTAAGGTCTAGGAGCACGAGGACAGATGCAGAGCCTCGGTCCGATGCCATTAAAATGTAATTTACCACCTTCACAAGTGCCGTCTCAGTGCTATGATGGGGTCTAAAACCAGACTGAAGCATTTCGTATGCTTCAGTCTGGTTTTAGATTGTTTGTCTTCAGGAAGGCAGTGAGTTGCTGCGCAACAGCCTTTTCTAACATTTTTGAGAGGAATGGAAGATTCGATATAGGCCGATAGTTTTTTATATTTTCTGGGTCAAGGTTTGGCTTTTTCAAGAGAGGCTTTATTACTGCCACTTTTAGTGAGTTTGGTACACATCCGGTGGATAGAGAGCCGTTTATTATGTTCAACATAGGAGGGCCAAGCACAGGAAGCAGCTCTTTCAGTAGTTTAGTTGGAATAGGGTCCAGTATGCAGCTTAAAGTTTTAGAGGCCATGATTATTTTCATCATTGTGTCAAGAGATATAGTACTAAAACACTTGAGCATCTCTCTTGATCCTAGGTCCTGGAAGAGTTGTGCAGACTCAGGACAACTGAGCTTTGAAGGAATACACAGATTTAAAGAGGAGTCTGTAATTTGCTTTCTAATAATCATAATATTTTCCTCAAAGAAGTTCATGAATTTATCACTGCTAATGTGAAAGTCATCCTCTCTTGGGGAATGCTGCTTTTTAGTTAGCTTTGCGACAGTATCAAAAAGGAATTTTGGATTGTTCTTATTTTCCTCAATTAAGTTAGAAAAATAGGATGATCGAGCAGCAGTAAGGGCTCTTCGATACTGCACGGTACTGTCTTTCCAAGCTAGTCGGAAGACTTCCAGTTTGGTGTGGCGCCATTTCGGTTCCAATTTTCTGGAAGCTTGCTTCAGAGTTCGGGTATTTTCTGTGTACCAGGGAGCTAGTTTCTTATGAGAAATGTTTTTAGTTTTTAGGGGTGCAACTGCATCTAGGGTATTGCGCAAGGATAAATTGAGTTCCTCAGTTAGGTGGTTAACTGATTTTTGTCCTCTGGCGTCCTTGGGTAGACAGAGGGAATCTGGAAGGACATCAAGGAATCTTTGTGTTGTATGTGAATTTATAGCACGACTTTTGATGTTCCTTGGTTGGGGTCTGAGCAGATTATTTGTTGCAATTGCAAACGTAATAAAATGGTGGTCCGATAGTCCAGGATTATGAGGAAAAACATTCAGATCCACAACATTTATTCCATGGGACAAAACTAGGTCCAGAGTATGACTGTGACAGTGAGTCGGTCCAGAGACATGTTGGACAAAACCCACTGAGTCGATGATGGCTCCGAAAGCCTTTTGGAGTGGGTCTGTGGACTTTTCCATGTGAATATTAAAGTCACCAAAGATTAGAATATTATCTGCTATGACTACAAGGTCCGATAGGAATTCAGGGAACTCAATGAGGAACACTGTATATAGCCCAGGAGGCCTGTAAACAGTAGCTATAAAAAGTGATTGAGTAGGCTGCATAGATTTCATGACTAGAAGCTCAAAAGACGAAAACGTCTTTTTTTTTTTGTAAATTGAAATTTGCTATCGTAAATGTTAGCAACACCTCCGCCTTTGCAGGATGCACGAGGGATATGTTCACTAGTGTAGCCAGGAGGTGAGGCCTCATTTAACACAGTAAATTCATCAGGCTTAAGCCATGTTTCAGTCAGGCCAATCACATCAAGATTATGATCAGTGATTAGTTAATTGACTATAATTGCCTTTGAAGTAAGGGATCTAACATTAAGTAGCCCTATTTTGAGATTTGAGGTATCGTGATCTCTTTCAATAATGACAGGAATGGAGGTGGTCTTTATCCTAGTGAGATTGCTAAGGCGAACACCCCCATGTTTAGTTTTGCCCAACCTAGGTCGAGGCACAGACACGGTCTCAATGGTGATAGCTGAGCTGACTACACTGACTGTGCTAGTGGCAGACTCCATTATGCTGGCAGGCTGGCTAACAGCTTGCTGCCTGGCCTGCACCCTATTTCATTGTGGAGCTAGAGGAGTTAGAGCCCTGTCTATGTTGGTAGATAAGATGAGAGCACCCCTCCAGCTAGGATGGAGTCCGTCACTCCTCGTCCTCCTGTTTACCAGGGGGCAGGGCTACCGACGTTAAGGCTAATCTGAAGATGGTGCTGGCTAAAGCTAAAACTGGCGAGTGTAGAGAGTATAGAGATATTGTTATCCACGTCGGCACCAACGATGTTAGGATGAAACAGTCAGAGATCACCAAGCGCAACATAGCTTCTGCGTGTAAATCAGCTAGAAAGATGTGTCGGCATCGAGTAATTGTCTCTGGCCCCCTCCCAGTTAGGGGGAGTGATGAGCTCTACAGCAGAGTCTCACAACGCAATCGCTGGTTGAAAACTGTTTCTGCCCCTCCCAAAAGTTAGAATTTGTAGATAATTGGCCCTCTTTCTGGGACTCACCCACAAACAGGACCAAGCCTGACCTGCTGAGGAGTGACGGACTCCATCCTAGCTGGAGGGGTGCTCTCATCTTATCTACCAACATAGACAGGGCTCTAACTCCTCTAGCTCCACAATGAAATAGGGTGCAGGCCAGGCAGCAGGCTGTTAGCCAGCCTGCCAGCATAGTGGAGTCTGCCACTAGCACAGTCAGTGTAGTCAGCTCAGCTATCACCATTGAGACCGTGTCTGTGCCTCGACCTGGGTTGGGCAAAACTAAACATGGCAGTGTTCGCCTTAGCAATCTCACTAGGATAAAGACCACCTCCATTCCTGTCATTATTGAGAGAGATCATGATACCTCACATCTCAAAATAGGGCTACTTAATGTTAGATCCCTTACTTCAAAGGCAATTATAGTCAATTAACTAATCACTGACCATAATCTTGATGTGATTGGCCTGACTGAAACATGGCTTAAGCCTGATGAATTTACTGTGTTAAATGAGTTCTCACCTCCTGGCTACACTAGTGAACATATCTCCCGTGCATCCCGCAAAGGCGGAGGTGTTGCTAACATTTACGATAGCAAATTTCAATTTACAAAAAAAAAAAAGACGTTTTCGTCTTTTGAGCTTCTAGTCATGAAATCTATGCAGCCTACTCAATCACTTTTTATAGCTACTGTTTACAGGCCTCCTGGGCCATATACAGTGTTCCTCACTGAGTTCCCTGAATTCCTATCGGACCTTGTAGTCATAGCAGATAATATTCTAATCTTTGGTGACTTTAATATTCACATGGAAAAGTCCACAGACCCACTCCAAAAGGCTTTCGGAGCCATCATCGACTCAGTGGGTTTTGTCCAACATGTTTCTGGACCTACTCACTGTCACAGTCATACGCTGGACCTAGTTTTGTCCCATGGAATAAATGTTGTGGATCTGAATGTTTTTCCTCATAATCCTGGACTATCGGACCACTATTTTATTACGTTTGCAATTGCAACAAATAATCTGCTCAGACCCCAACCAAGGAACATCAAAAGTCGTGCTATAAATTCACAGACAACACAAAGATTCCTTGATGTCCTTCCAGATTCCCTCTGTCTACCCAAGGACGCCAGAGGACAAAAATCAGTTAACCACCTAACTGAGGAACTCAAATTAACCTTGCGCAATACCCTAGATGAGGTTGCACCCCTAAAAACTAAAAACATTTCTCATAAGAAACTAGCTCCCTGGTACACAGAATATACCCGAGCTCTGAAGCAAGCTTCCAGAAAATTGGAACGGAAATGGCGCCACACCAAACTGGAAGTCTTCCGACTAGCTAGGAAAGACAGTACCGTGCAGTACCGTAGAGCCCTTACTGCTGCTCGATCATCCTATTTTTCTAACTTAATTGAGGAAAATAAGAACAATCCGAAATTCCTTTTTGATACTGTCACAAAGCTAACTAAAAAGCAGCATTCCCCAAGAGAGGATGACTTTCACTTTAGCAGTGATAAATTCATGAACTTCTTTGAGGAAAAGATTATGATTATTAGAAAGCAAATTACGGACTCCTCTTTAAATCTGCGTATTCCTTCAAAGCTCAGTTGTCCTGAGTCTGCACAACTCTCCCAGGACCTAGGATCAAGAGAGACGCTCAAGTGTTTTAGTACTATATCTCTTGACACAATGATGAAAATAATCATGGCCTCTAAACCTTCAAGCTGCATACTGGACCCTATTCCAACTAAACTACTGAAAGAGCTGCTTCCTGTGCTTGGCCCTCCTATGTTGAACATAATAAACGGCTCTCTATCCACCGGATGTGTACCAAACTCACTAAAAGTGGCAGTAATAAAGCCTCTCTTGAAAAAGCCAAACCTTGATCCAGAAAATATAAAAACTATCGGCCTATATCGAATCTTCCATTCCTCTCAAAAATTTTAGAAAAGGCTGTTGCGCAGCAACTTACTGCCTTCCTGAAGACAAACAATGTATACGAAATGCTTCCGTCTGGTTTTAGACCCCATCATAGCACTGAGACGGCACTTGTGAAGGTGGTAAATTACATTTTAATGGCATCGGACCGAGGCTCTGCATCTGTCCTCGTGCTCCTAGACCTTAGTGCTGCTTTTGATACCATCGATCACCACATTCTTTTGGAGAGATTGGAAACCCAAATTGGTCTACACAGACAAGTTCTGGCCTGGTTTAGATCTTATCTGTCGGAAAGATATCAGTTTGTCTCTGTGAATGGTTTGTCCTCTGACAAATCAACTGTAAATTTCGGTGTTCCTCAAGGTTCCGTTTTGGGACCACTATTGTTTTCACTATATATTTTACCTCTTGGGGATGTTATTTGAAAACCTAATGTTAACTTTCACTGCTATGCGGATGACACACAGCTGTACATTTCAATGAAACATGGTGAAGCCCCAAAATGGCCCTTGCTAGAAGCATGAGTTTCAGACATAAGGAAGTGGATGGCTGCAAACTTTCTACTTTTAAACTCGGACAAAACAGAGATGCTTGTTCTAGGTCCCAAGAAACAAAGAGATCTTCTGTTGAATCTGACAATTAATCTTAATGGTTGTACAGTCGTCTCAAATAAAACTGTGAAGGACCTCGGCGTTACTCTGGACCCTGATCTCTCTTTTGAAGAACATATCAAGACCATTTCAAGGACAGCTTTTTTCCATCTACGTAACATTGCAAAAATCAGAAACTTTCTGTCCAAATGTGATGCAGAAAAATTAATCCATGCTTTTGTCACTTCTAGGTTAGACTACTGCAATGCTCTACTTTCCGGCTACCCAGATAAAGCACTAAATAAACTTCAGTTGGTGCTAAATACGGCTGCTAGAATCCTGACTAGAACCCAAAAATTTGATCATATTACTCCAGTGCTAGCCTCTCTACACTGGCTTCCTGTCAAAGCAAGGGCTGATTTCAAGGTTTTACTGCTAACCTACAAAGCATTACATGGGCTTGCTCCTACCTATCTCTCTGATTTGGTCCTGCCGTACATACCTACACGTACGCTACGGTCACAAGACGCAGGCCTCCTAATTGTCCCTAGAATTTCTAAGCAAACAGCTGGAGGTAGGGCTTTCTCCTACAGAGCTCCATTTTTATGGAACGCTCTGCCTACCCATGTCAGAGACGCAAACTCGGTCTCAACCTTTAAGTCTTTACTGAAGACTCATCTCTTCAGTGGGTCATATGATTGAGTGTAGTCTGGCCCAGGAGTGGGAAGGTGAACGGAAAGGCTCTGGAGCAATGAACCGCCCTTGCTGTCTCTGCCTGGCCGGTTCCCCTCTTTCCACTGGGATTCTCTGCCTCTAACCCTATTACAGGGGCTGAGTCGCTGGCTTACTGGGGCTCTCTCATGCCGTCCCTGGAAGGGGTGCGTCACCTGAGTGGGTTGATTCACTGATGTGGTCATCCTGTCTGGGTTGGCGCCCCCCTTGGGTTGTGCCGTGGCGGAGATCTTTGTGGGCTATACTCAGCCTTGTCTCAGGATGGTAAGTTGATGGTTGAAGATATCCCTCTAGTGGTGTGGGGGCTGTGCTTTGGCAAAGTGGGTGGGGTTATATCCTTCCTGTTTGGCCCTGTCCGGGGGTGTCCTCGGATGGGGCCACAGTGTCTCCTGACCCCTCCTGTCTCAGCCTCCAGTATTTATGCTGCAGTAGTTTATGTGTCGGGGGGCTAGGGTTAGTTTCTTATATCTGGAGTACCTCTCCTGTCCTATTCGGTGTCCTGTGTGAATCTAAGTGTGCGTTCTCTAATTCTCTCTTTCTCTCTCTCTCTCTCGGAGGACCTGAGCCCTAGGACCATGCCCCAGGACTACCTGACATGATGACTCCTTGCTGTCCCCAGTCCACCTGGCCGTGCTGCTGCTCCAGTTTCAACTGTTCTGCCTTATTATTATTCGACCATGCTGGTCATTTATGAACATTTGAACATCTTGGCCATGTTCTGTTATAATCTCCACCCGGCACAGCCAGAAGAGGACTGGCCACCCCACATAGCCTGGTTCCTCTCTAGGTTTCTTCCTAGGTTTTGGCCTTTCTAGGGAGTTTTTCCTAGCCACCATGCTTCTACACCTGCATTGCTTGCTGTTTGGGGTTTTAGGCTGGGTTTCTGTACAGCACTTTGAGATATCAGCTGATGTACGAAGGGCTATATAAATAAATTTGATTTGATTTGATTTGGATGATTCGTTTTAAGTCTAATACTGAGGGTAATGGAGTCGCCAATGACTAGAGTTTTCAATTTGTCAGAGCTTATGGTGGGAAGCTTCGGCGTCTCAGACCCCGTAACGGGAGGAGTAGAGACCAGAGAAGACTCGGCCTCTGACTCCGACTCGCTGCTTAACATATGATGTCAAAGGTTAAGATGTCAAAGGTTAAGACAAGAGGATTCTAATATCCCATAAGTGTTTGCTTAAATTAGGAAGAATTGTAAACTAAGGGACAAGCTAGTTAGCAACTGTACTGATCCCATTCACTTGTTCTAACCTTTGTATCTTCAACATAGGTCACAACTCCTAGTCCTATATGTGAGAATGTGAGAATGTCAGAATAATATTAAAGAAAATGATTTATTTCAGCTTTTATTTCTTTCAACACATTCCCAGTGGGTCAAAAGTTTACATACACTCAATTAGTATTTGGTACCATTGCCTTTAAATTGTTTAACTTTGGTCAAACGTTTCAGGTAGCCTTCCACAAGCTTCCCACAATAAGTTGGGTGAATTTTGGACTATTCCTCCTGGCAGAGCTGGTGTAACTGAGTCGGGTTTGTAGGCCTCCTTGCTCGCACACACTTTTTCAGATCTGCCTAGAAAGGATTTGAGGTCAGGGGTTTGTGATGGCCACTACAATACCTTGACTTTGCTGTCCTTAAGCCTTTTTGCCACAACTTTGGAAGTATGCTCGGGGTCATTGTCCGTTTGGAAGACCCATTTGTGACCAAGCTTTAACTTCCTGACTGATGTCTTGAGATGTTGCTTCAATATATCCACAACATTTTTCCCCCTCATGATGCCAACTATTTTGTGAAGTGCACCAGTACTTCCCGCAGCAAAGCACCTCCACAACATGATGCTGCTACCCCCGTGCTACACAGTTGGGATGGTGTTCTTCAGCTTGCAAGCATCCACCTTTTCCCTCCAAGCATGACAATGGTCATTATGGCCAAACAGTTCCATTTTTGTTTCATCAGACGAGAGGACATTTCTCCAAAAAGTTTGATCTTTGTCCCCATGTGCAGTTGCAAACCGTAGTCTGGCTTTTTTTATGGCAGTTTTGGAGCAGTGGCTTCTTCCTTGCTGAACGGCCTTTCAGGTTATGTCGATATAGGACTTGTTTTACTGTGGATATAGATACTTTTGTACCTGTTTCCTCCAGCATCTTCACAAGGTCCTTTGCTGTTGTTCTGGGATTGATTTGCACTTTTCGCACAAAAGTAGGTTCATCTCTAGGAGACAGAACACGTCTCCTTCCTGAGTGGTATGACGGCTGCGTTGTCCCATGGTGTTTATACTTGCGTACTATTGTTTGTACAGATGAATGTGGTACCTTCAGGCGTTTGGAAATTGCTCCCAAGGATGAACCAGACTTGTGGAGGTCTACAATTTTTTGGTCTTGGCTGATTTCTTTTGATTTTCCCATGATGTCAAGCAAAGAGGCACTGAGTTTGAAGGTAGATCTTGAAATACATCCATAGGTACACCTCCAATTGACTCAAATGATGTCAATTAGCCTATCAGAAACTTCTAAAGCTATGACATCATTTTCTGGAATTGTCCAAGCTGTTTAAAGGCACAGTCAACTTAGTGTATGTAAACTTCTGACTGTATATTCCACTACAAGGAGCTAGAGTTTCATTTGAGGTGGAGCCTAACTCTGTCAATCACCACTGGGTGTGTAGTCTACCTGATATAGAGAGACTGGCATGGTAACGTCCAGTCAGTGATGTAACAGTAAAAACGTAAAAAGAGGTGGGTAAAGAATAATCTTTTCAATGTATTTTTTTTCTTGCAGGAGATGGGTAAATGCATAACGGTGTTTATGTGTATTTACACCACTGGCCTTACTGAAGACCTCAGTGATTTTCAACATGGCACTGTCATAGCATGCCACCTTTCCAACAAGTCAGTTTGTAACCTTTCTGCCCTGCTAGAGCTGCCCGGTCAACTGTAAGTGCTGTTATTGTGAAGTGGAAACATATAGGAGCAACAACGGCTCAGCCGCAAAGTGGTAGGCCACACAAGCTTACAGAATGGGTCCGCCGAGTGCTGAAGTGTGTAAAAATCATCTGTCTTTGGTTGCAACACTCACTACCGAGTTACTTCCAGAGGCAGGTTGGAACGTCAGCACAAGAACTGCTCGTCGGGAGCTTCATGAAATGGGTTTCCATGGCCGAGCAGCCGCACACAAGCATAAGATCACAATGCGCAATGCCAAGTGTCGGCTGGAGTGATTGTAAGGCTTGCCGCCATTGGACTCTGGAGCAGTGGAAACACGTTCTCTGAAGTGATGAATCACTCTTCACAATCTGGTAGTCAGACGGACAAATCTGGGTTTGGCGGATGCCAGGAGAACCCTACCTGCACCAATGCATAGTGCCAACTGTAAAGTTTGGTGGAGGAGGAATACTAGTTTGAGGTTGTTTTTCATGGTTCGGGCCACTTAGTTCCAGTGAAGGGAAATCTTAACTCTACAGCATACAATAATATTCTAGATAATTCTGGATTTACAACTTTGTGGCAACAGTTTAGGGAAAAAAAGGCCCTTTCCTGTTTCAGCATGCCCCATGCAAAAAAGCGAGGTCCATACAGAAATGGTTTGTCGAGATCGGTGTGGAAGAACTTGACTGGCCAGCACAGAGCCCTGACCTCAACCCCATCAAGCACCTTTGGAATGAATTGGAACACAGACTGCTTAACATCAGTGCCCGACCTCACTAATGCTCTTCTGGATGAAGGTAAGCAAGTCCCTGCAGAAATGTTCCAACGTCGAGTGAAAAGCCTTCCCAGAAGAGTGGAGGCTGTTATAGAAGCAAAAGAGGAGGACCAACTCCATGTTAATGCCCGTGATTTCAGATTGAGATGTTTGACGAGCAGGTGTCCACATTGTTTTGTTCATGGGCTGTTTTTTTAGTTGTTGCAGGGCACTCATCCTCCACATTAGAAACATGCTGACTTCGCTACGTCATTCTAGCTTCTGTCACATCTGAGAAAATGGGCGTGTTACCTTCTCCCCGTGTTACCTTCTCCCCCGTGTTGCCTTCTCCCCGTGTTACCTTCTCCCCCATGTTACCTTCTCCCCCATGTTACCTTCTCCCCCGTGTTACCTTCTCCCCGTGTTGCCTTCTCCCCCGTGTTGCCTTCTCCTTCTCCCCCGTGTTACCTTCTCCCCCATGTTACCTTCTCCCCTGTGTTACCTTCTCCCCGCGTTACCTTCTCCCCGTGTTACCTTCTCCCCCGTGTTACCTTCTCCACCGTGTTACCTTCTCCCCCGTGTTACCTTCTCCACCGTGTTACCTTCTCCCCCGTGTTACCTTCTCCCCGTGTTACTTTCTCTCCCGTGTTACTGTATCTCCCGTGTTACTGTCTCCCCGTGTTACTTTCTCCCCGTGTTACTGTCTCCCCCGTGTTACTTTCTCCCCCGTGTTACTGTCTTTCCCGTGTTACTGTCTCCCCCGTGTTACTTTCGTCTCAGCTCTCTCCTATCGGTGAACATGTGTTCCCTGCTCTACACTGCTCCTGTTGCCCTTCTCTTGAATGTCACATTTACAAATGACACAAGCAAATAAACATTTCCATGAAAAACTAACGTTCAGGTCATGCATTCCTCAAAAAACTGGTTTCCAACCTGTTTTCCAGGTTCTCTGAACTGCATGCAGAGAGGAGTATTTTGTTTTGCCTGGTCCCAGATCTGTTTGTGCTGTTTAACCAACTCCTATGGTCGTAGTTGGAGTTGGTTAAAACGTCTTAAGGCAAGGGGGCAGTATTTTCATGTCCGGGTGAAAAGTGTTCCCAAAGTAAACTGCCTGCTACTCAGGCCCAGAAGCTAGAATATGCATATAATTGGTAGATTTGGATAGAAACACTCTGAAGTTTCTAAAACTGGTTGAATGATGTCTGTGAGTATAACATAACTTATTTGGCAGGCGAAACACCGAGGACAAACCATCCAGGATTTTTTTTTTTTAGGTCACTCTTTTCAATGGGAATCTAGAATTCTAAGGCAGTTGCTTGCAGTTCCCATCGCTTCCACTGATTTCAACAGTCTTTATAAATTGGTTGATGTTTTTCCTTTGTGTAATGAAGAAGTAGGGCTGTCCAAAATGAGCGTTGAGTGAAGTTTATTGTTTGTTAGAGGCGCATGACCTGAAAAGCTCGCTCCACTTTGTTTTCGTCCGGTATTGAACACAGTTTATCCCGTCTTAAATGTTATTGATTATTTACGTTAAAAAATACTTCAAGTTGTATTAGGAAAGTTGTTTGAAATGTTTGGACAAAGATTACAGGTCATTTATGAAATATTTTGTAGTCAAGTTACACGAGTTGGAAGCGGTGTTTTTCTGGATCAAACGCGCCAAATAAATGGACATTTTGGATATATAACGACGGAATTAATCGAACAAAAGGACCATTTGTGATGTTTATGGGACATATTGGAGTGCCAACAGAGGAAGCTCGTCAAAGGTAAGGAATGAATTATATCTTTATTTCTGAGATTCGTGTCGCGCCTGGCGGTTTGAATTATGATTGTCTGTCTTTGTTTGATGGGGTGCTGTCCTCAGATAATAGCATGGTTTGCTTTCGCCATAAAGCCTTTTTTAAATATGACATGTTGGCTGGATTAACAACAAGGGTAGCTTTAATTTGGTTTATTGCATGTGTGATTTCATGGAAGTTTAATATTTATAGTAATTTAATTTGAATTTGATGCTCTGCCATTTCACCGGATGTTGTCAAATCGATTTGATCCATAAGAAGTTTAAACGGCCCTAACAGATCTGGAACCAGTCTGGAGCGGTTCATGTGACCATGGAACAGACTCCTCCTGTAGGCTGCAGGTCTACCGGAAGACCATCTTTAAACCAGAGTGGTCCAGGTCTACAGGAAGACCATCTGTAAACCAGAGTGGTCCAGGTCTATAGGAAGACCATCTGTAAACCAGAGTGGTCCAGGTCTACGGGAAGACCATCTGTAAACCAGAGTGGTCCAAGTCTACGGGAAGACCATCTGTAAACCAGAGTAGTCCAGGTCTATAGGAAGACCATCTGTAAACCAGAGTGGTCCAGGTCTATAGGAAGACCATCTGTAAACCAGAGTAGTGGATGATGAAGAGACCCAACCTACTGCATATCTACCATGAACCCTGTGGCATGGCCAATGGGCTGCGTCAGAAAAACACAGGCACACACACACACTGAGATGGTCAGTGATGACAGAGGGCTTGTGGCCAGTACTGATTAGTGAAGACGCTAACGAGATAGCTACCATTGCCAGGGTTTCCTGGGTAGAGAGAGGGAGGGGGAGGACAGACACAGAGAGGGGGAAGGACAGACACAGAGAGGGGGAGGACGGACAGACAGACACAGAGAGGGGGAGGACAGACACTGAGAGCGGGAAGGACAGACACAGAGAGGGGGGAGGACAGACACAGAGAGGGGGAGGACAGACACAGAGAGGGGGGAGGACGGACAGACAGACACAGAGAGGGGGAGGACAGACACAGAGAGGGGGAGGACGGACAGACAGACACAGAGAGGGGGAGGACGGACAGACAGACACAGAGAGGGGGAGGACGGACAGACAGACACAGAGAGGGGGAGGACGGACAGACAGACACAGAGAGGGGGGAGGACGGACAGACAGACACAGAGAGGGTGAGGACAGACACTGAGAGGGGGAGGATGGACACACAGACACAGAGAGGGGGAGGACAGACACTGAGAGCGGGAAGGACAGACACAGAGAGGGGGAGGGACAGACACAGAGAGGGGGAGGACGGACAGACAGACACAGAGAGGGGAGGACAGACACAGAGAGGGGGACGGACAGACAGACACAGACAGACAGACACAGAGATGGGGAGGACGGACAGACAGACACAGAGAGGGGGAGGACGGACAGACAGACACAGAGAGGGGGACGGACACAGAGAGGTAGAGAGGGGGGGGGGAGAGAGAGAGGTAGAGAGGGGTGGGGATACAGTGCAGAAGAAACTGAGGATGTTTATTTTACCTTTATTTAACTAGACAAGTCATTTAAGAACACATTCTTATTTTCAATGACGGCCTAGGAACAGTGGGTTAACTGCCTCGTTCAGGGTCAGAAAAGACAGATTTTTACCTTGTCAGCTCTGGGATTCAATCTTGCAACCTATCGGTTACTAGTCCACCACTCTAACCACTAGACTACCTGCCGCCCCTGAAAGTAAGAGACACACATTTACCACCCGAATCTAGTGTAGTGCAGAAGAAACTGAGGATGAGGAGAGCACAGTAAAGAGAGTCACCCTGACAAACAGCAACAGAGTGGAGGAATAATATTTCTGTTTATCCCGGCCGGACGGTGGATGTTGGACTGTTGTTTTTTCCTCTTGTGATGTTCTCCTGTTCTGTTCCCAGCCTCCCTGTGACAGCCTGCTTCCTACAATTGCTTGGAAAGGACGTGTGTGTGTGGTGCGTGTGTGGTGTGGTGTGTGTGTGTGTGGGTGTGTGTGTGTGTTGTTTGTGTGGGTGGTGTGTGTGATGTGGTGTGGTGTGGTGTGTGTGTGTGTTGTTTGTGTGGGTGGTGTGTGTGATGTGGTGTGGTGTGGTTTGTGTGTTTTAAAAAAATATATATATTTCACCTTTATTTAACCAGGTAGGCCAGTTGAGAACAAGTTCTCATTTGCAACTGCGACCTGGCCAAGATAAAGCATAGCAGTGTGAGCAGACAACACAGAGTTACACATGGAATAAACAATTAACAAGTCAATAACACAGTAGAAAACAAAGGGGGGAGTCTATATACAATGTGTGCAAAAGGCATGAGGAGGTAGGCAAATAATTACAATTTTGCAGATTAACACTGGAGTGATAAATGATCAGATGGTCATGTACAGGTAGAGATATTGGTGTGCAAAAGAGCAAGTAAATAAATAAAAACAGTATGGGGATGAGGTAGGTGAAAATGGGTGGGCTATTTACCAATAGACTATGTACAGCAGCAGCGATCGGTTAGCTGCTCAGATAGCTGATGTTTGAAGTTGGTGAGGGAGATAAAAGTCTCCAACTTCAGCGATTTTTGCAATTCGTTCCAGTCACAGGCAGCAGAGTACTGGAACGAAAGGCGGCCAAATGAGGTGTTGGCTTTAGGGATGATCGGTGAGATACACCTGCTGGAGCGCGTGCTACGGATGGGTGTAGCCATCGTGACCAGTGAACTGAGATAAGGTGGAGCTTTACCTAGCATGGACTTGTAGATGACCTGGAGCCAGTGGGTCTGGCAACGAATATGTAACGAGGGCCAGCCGACCAGAGCATACAGGTCGCAGTGGTGGGTGGTATAAGGTGCTTTAGTGACAAAACGGATGGCACTGTGATAGACTGCATCCAGTTTGCTGAGTAGAGTGTTGGAAGCCATTTTGTAGATGACATCGCCGAAGTCGAGGATCGGAAGGATAGTCAGTTTTACTAGGGTAAGCTTGGCGGCGTGAGTGAAGGAGGCTTTGTTGCGGAATAGAAAGCTGACTCTTGATTTGATTTTCGATTGGAGATGTTTGATATGAGTCTGGAAGGAGAGTTTGCAGTCTAGCCAGACACCTAGGTACTTATAGATGTCCACATATTCAAGGTCGGAACCATCCAGGGTGGTGATGCTAGTCGGGCATGCGGGTGCAGGCAGCGATCGGTTGAAAAGCATGCATTTGGTTTTACTAGCGTTTAAGAGCAGTTGGAGGCCACGGAAGGAGTGTTGTATGGCATTGAAGCTTGTTTGGAGGTTAGATAGCACAGTGTCCAATGACGGGCCGAAAGTATATAGAATGGTGTCGTCTGCGTAGAGGTGGATCAGGGAATCGCCCGCAGCAAGAGCAACGTCATTGATATATACAGAGAAAAGAGTCGGCCCGAGAATTGAACCCTGTGGCACCCCCATAGAGACTGCCAGAGGACCGGACAGCATGCCCTCCGATTTGACACACTGAACTCTGTCTGCAAAGTAATTGGTGAACCAGGCAAGGCAGTCATCCGAAAAACCGAGGCTACTGAGTCTGCCGATAAGAATATGGTGATTGACAGAGTCGAAAGCCTTGGCAAGGTCAATGAAGACGGCTGCACAGAACTGTCTTTTATCGATGGCGGTTATGATATCGTTTAGTACCTTGAGTGTTGCTGAGGTGCACCCGTGACCGGCTCGGAAACCAGATTGCACAGCGGAGAAGGTACGGTGGGATTCGAGATGGTCAGTGACCTGTTTGTTGACTTGGCTTTCGAAGACCTTAGATAGGCAGGGCAGGATGGATATAGGTCTGTAACAGTTTGGGTCCAGGGTGTCTCCCCCTTTGAAGAGGGGGATGACTGCGGCAGCTTTCAATCCTTGGGGATCTCAGACGATATGAAAGAGAGGTTGAACAGGCTGGTAATAGGGGTTGCGACAATGGCGGCGGAAAGTTTCAGAAATAGGGGTCCAGATTGTCAAGCCCAGCTGATTTGTACGGGTCCAGGTTTTGCAGCTCTTTCAGAACATCTGCTATCTGGATTTGGGTAAAGGAGAACCTGGAGAGGCTTGGGCGAGGAGCTGCCGGGGGCAGAGCTGTTGGCCGAGGTTGGAGTAGCCAGGCGGAAGGCATGGCCAGCCGTTGAGAAATGCTTATTGAAGTTTTCGATAATCATGGATTTATCGGTGGTGACCGTGTTACCTAGCCTCAGTGCAGTGGGCAGCTGGGAGGAGGTGCTCTTGTTCTCCATGGACTTCACAGTGTCCCAGAACTTTTTGGAGTTGGAGCTACAGGATGCAAACTTCTGCCTGAAGAAGCTGGCCTTAGCTTTCCTGACTGACTGCGTGTATTGGTTCCGGACTTCCCTGAACAGTTGCATATCCCGGGGACTATTCGATGCTATTGCAGTCCGCCACAGGATGTTTTTGTGCTGGTCGAGGGCAGTCAGGTCTGGGGTGAACCAAGGACTGTATCTGTTCTTAGTTCTGCATTTTTTGAACGGAGCATGCTTATCTAAAATGGTAAGGAAGTTACTTTTAAAGAATGACCAGGCATCCTCAACTGACGGGATGAGGTCAATGTCCTTCCAGGATACCCGGGCCAGGTCGATTAGAAAGGCCTGCTCACAGAAGTGTTTTAGGGAGCGTTTGACAGTGATGAGGGGTGGTCGTTTGACTGCGGCTCCGTAGCGGATACAGGCAATGAGGCAGTGATCGCTGAGATCCTGGTTGAAGACAGCGGAGGTGTATTTGGAGGGCCAGTTGGTCAGGATGACGTCTATGAGGGTGCCCTTGTTTACAGAGTTAGGGTTGTACCTGGTGGGTTCCTTGATGATTTGTGTGAGATTGAGGGCATCTAGCTTAGATTGTAGGACTGGCGGGGTGTTAAGCATATCCCAGTTTAGGTCACCTAACAGAACAAACTCTGAGGCTAGATGGGGGCGATCAATTCACAAATGGTGTCCAGGGCACAGCTGGGAGCTGAGGGGGTCGGTAGCAGGCGGCAACAGTGAGAGACTTATTTCTGGAGAGAGTAATTTTCAAAATTAGTAGTTCGAACTGTTTGGGTATGGACCTGGAAAGTATGACATTACTTTGCAGGCTATCTCTGCAGTAGACTGCAACTCCTCCCCCTTTAGCAGTTCTATCTTGACGGAAGATGTTATAGTTGGGTATGGAAATCTCTGAATTTTTGGTGGCCTTCCTGAGCCAGGATTCAGACACAGCAAGGACATCAGGGTTAGCAGAGTGTGCTAGAGCAGTGAGTAAAACAAACTTAGGGAGGAGGCTTCTGATGTTGACATGCATGAAACCAAGGCTTTTTCGATCACAGAAGTCAACAAATGAGGGTGCCTGGGGACATGCAGGGCCTGGGTTTACCTCCACATCACCCGCGGAACAGAGAAGGAGTAGTATGAGGGTGCGGCTAAAGGCTATCAAAACTGGTCGCCTAGAGCGTTGGGGACAGAGAATAAGAGGAGCAGGTTTCTGGGCATGGTAGAATATATTCAGGGCATAGTGCGCAGACAGGGGTATGGTGGGGTGCGGGTACAGCGGGGGTAAGCCCAGGCACTGGGTGATGATGAGAGAGGTTGTGTCTCTGGACATGCTGGTTGTAATGGGTGAGGTCACCGCATGTGTGGGAGGTGGGACAAAGGAGTTATCAGGGGTATGAAGAGTAGAACTAGGGGCTCCATTGTGAACTAGAACAATGATAACTAACCTGAGCAACAGTATACAAGGCATATTGACATTTGAGAGAGACATACAGCGAGGCATACAGTAATCACAGGTGTTGAATTGGGAAAGCTAGCTTAAACAGTAGGTGAGACAACAGCTAATCAGCTAGCACAACAACAGCAGGTAAAATGGCGTTGACTAGGCAACGGGGCCGACAGATAAAACATAAACAAGCAGAATGGAGTACCGTGATTAATGGACAGTCCAGAGTGCATCAGCTATGTAGCCAAGAGATCAGTGTCCAGGGGGCAGCGGTGGATGGGGCAGGGAAGCTGGACTGGCGAGTGTTATCCAGGTTGAAAAAAAAGTTAACAATGACTAAATAGCTTGTAGCTAGTTAGCTGGTTAGCTTCTGGAGGTTCTTGAGTGTGTTCTAAAAATTAAAAATAATAGCGATTCCGTATCACATTGGGTGAGGCAGGTTTCCGGAAAGGTATAAACAGATTAAAAATCAAGAAGAGATAGAAAGTAAATATGGGTCCGGTGAGTGTTTGGGACGCGGCGATTCAGACAGTTAGCAGGCCTGTGCTAACAAGCTAACAGTTCGTAGGCCCGGGCTAGACAAGCTAGCAGTTAGCAGGCCTGTGCTAACAAGCTAACAGTTCGTAGGCCCGGGCTAGACAAGCTAGCAGTTAGCAGGCCTGTGCTAACAAGCTAACAGTTCGTAGGCCCGGGCTAAACAAGGTAGCAGTTAGCGGACCGGGGCTAGACAAGCTAGCAGTTAGCATGCCGAGTTTAGCAAGCAGGGAGATAGCGAGGGCTAGAGAGTTGGCCTTTAGGGGACGTCGCGATGGGGTGAGTCTGTTTATTCCTCTTCATGCGGTGACATCGATAGACCGGTCGTGGGCCCGGGTATTGTAGCCCAGGAGTATGCTACGGTGGTATACATGTGCGCTGGCCGGGCTAGCTTCACGCTAAGTGGGTGGAAGCGCTAGCCAGGAGTAATCATCCGGGGTTGCGGTTTAGCTAGATAGCTAGTTGTGAAGATCCAGCTGAAATGTTCCGTTTGCGGTGGGAATCCAGGGATGAGTCCGGGGATGAAAAAATAAATAGGTCCGTTATGCTCTGGTTAGAGTCGCGTTGTTCGAGCTGGCGAGAGCTTTCCGAGCTAAAGGTTAGCTTAGCTGATGACCGGTTAGCTGAAGACCGCTAGCATAGCTGGTGGTTAGCCGGCTAGCTTCAGTTGAGGGGTTCCGGTTCCGAAGTAAATATAAATACTTTAGGAAAAATAGCTACATTGGGTGAGGCGGGTTGCAGGAGAGTATTTGGAAGCTTAGGTTTAGCAAAATGTTTTTGAAGAAAAATATGTAAAAAACGAAAAATAGACGATATATACAGGGATATATACAGGGACACGACGAGACAGGACGACTTACTGCTACGCCATCTTGGTACACAGTGTGTGGGTGTGTGTGTGTGTTGTTTGTGTGGGTGGTGTGTGTGATGTGGTGTGGTGTGGTTTGTGTGTGGGTGTGTGTGTGTGTTGTTTGTGTGGGTGGTGTGTGTGATGTGGTGTGGTGTGGTTTGTGTCTGGGTGTGTGTGTGTGTTGTTTGTGTGGGTGGTGTGTGTGATGTGGTGTGGTGTGGTTTGTGTGTGTAAGCGTGTGGTGTGTGGTGTGTGCGTAAGCGTGTGTGTGTTGGGTGTGTATGTGTGTGTGTATGTTTGTGGTGTTTTTGTGTGTGTCTGTATGTGTGGGTGGTGTGTGTGTGGGGGGTGTGTGTAGGGTGTGTACGTGTGCGTGTATATGTTTGGTGTGTTTTTGTGTGTCTGTATGTGTGTGTGGTGTGTATGTATGTGTGTGTGTGTGCTCGTGAGGTGTGTGTGACACTATGTCCTACAACCCTCCTAACTCTAACCCTAACCCTAACCCTAACCTAACCCTAACCCTAACCTAACCCCAACCCTAACCCCAACCCTAAACCTAACCCCAACCCTAACCCTAATCCTAACCCTAACCTCAACCCTAACCGTAATCCTAACCCAACCCTCTCTTTGTACAACCCAGACAAATCCCCTCGGTGGTCTCTCTCTATCCCCTCGGTGGTCGCTCTGTACTCTGATCTCACTCTATCCTGCCATAGGACACACTGTCTGTCTGTTTCACTGTAGTAAATAGTCTCTCTATCCCCTCGGTGGTCTCTCTCTATCCCCTCGGTGGTTTCTCTATCCCCTCGGTGGTCCCTATCTATCCCCTCGGTGGTCACTCTATCCCCTCGGTGGTCTCTCTCTATCCCCTCGGTGGTCTCTCTCTATCCCCTCGGTGGTCTCTCTATCCCCTAGGTGGTCTCTCTAACCCCTCGGTGGTCTCTCTCTATCCCCTCTGTGGTTTCTCTCTATCCCCTAGGTGGTCTCTCTAACCCCTCGGTGGTCTCTCTCTATCCCATCTGTGGTTTCTCTATCCCCTCGGTGGTCTATCTCTATCCCCTCGGTGGTCTTTCTCTATCCCCTCGGTGGTTTCTCTATCCCCTCGGTGGTCTCTCTCTATCCCCTCGGTGGTCTTTCTCTATCCCCTCGGTGGTCTCTCTATCTATTCCCTTGGTGGTCTCTCTTTCTATCCCCTCGGTGGTCTCTCTGTCTATCCCCTCGGTGGTCTCTCTCTATCCCCTCGGTGGTCTCTCTCTATCCCCTCGGTGGTCTTTCTCTATTCCCTCTGTGGTCTCTCTCTATCCCCTCGGTGGTCTCTCTATCCCCTTGGTGGTCTCTCTATCTATTCCCTCTGTGGTCTCTCTCTATCCCCTCGGTGGTCTCTCTCTATCCCCTCTGTGGTCTTTCCCCCTCTGTGGTCTTTCTCTATCCCCTCTGTGGTCTTTCTCTATCCCCTCGGTGGTCTCTCCCCTCGGTAGTCTCTCTATCCCCTCGGTGGTCTTTCTCTATCCCCTCGGTGGTCTCTCTCTATCCCCTCGGTGGTCTCTCTCTATCCCCTCGGTGGTCTCCCTCTATCTCCTTGGTAGTCTTTCTCTATCCCCTCGGTGGTCTCTCTATCTATTCCCTCGGTGGTCTCTCTATCCCCTCGGTAGTCTCTCTATCTATCCCCTCGGTGGTCTCTCTCTATCCCCTCGGTAGTCTTTCTCTATCCCCTCGGTGGTCTCTCTATCTATTCCCTTGGTGGTCTCTCTATCCCCTCGGTGGTCTCTCTCTCTATCCCCTCGGTGGTCTCTCTCTATCCCCTCGGTGGTCTTTCTCTATTCCCTCTGTGGTCCCTATCCCCTCGGTGGTCTCTCTATCTATTCCCTCGGTGGTCTTTCTCTATCCCCTCGGTGGTCTCTCTCTATCCCCTCGGTGGTCTCTCTCTATCCCCTTGGTAGTCTTTCTCTATCCCCTCGGTAGTTTCTCTATCTATTCCTTTGGTGGTCTCTCTCTATCCCCTCCTTTCTCTATCCCCTTGGTGGTCTCTCTCTATTCCCTCGGTGGTCTCTCTCTATCCCCTCGGTGGTCTCTCTCTATCCCCTCGGTAGTCTCCTCTATCCCCTCGTGGTCTTTCTCTATCCCCTTGGTGCTCTCTCTATTCCCTCGGTGGTCTCTCTCTATCCCCTCGGTGGTCTCTCTCTATCCCCTCTGTGGTCTCTCTCTATCCCCTCGGTGGTCTCTCTCTATCCCCTCGGTGGTCTCTCTATCCCCTTGGTGGTCTCTCTCTATTCCCTCGGTGGTCTCTCTCTATCCCCTCTGGTGGTCTTTCTATCCCCTCTGTGGTCTCTCTCTATCCCCTCGGTGGTCTCTCTCTATCCCCTCGGTGGTCTCTCTATCCCCTTGGTAGTCTCTCTCTATCCCCTCGGTGGTCTCTCTCTATCCCCTCAGTGGTCTCTCTATCCCCTCGGTGGTCTTTCTCTATTCCCTCTGTGGTCTCTCTATCCCCTCGGTGGTCTCTCTATCCCCTCGGTGGTCTCTCTATCTATTCCCTCGGTGGTCTTTCTCTATCCCCTCGGTGGTCTCTCTCTATCCCCTCGGTGGTCTCTCTCTATCCCCTTGGTAGTCTTTCTCTATCCCCTCGGTAGTCTCTATCTATTCCTTTGGTGGTCTCTCTATCCCCTCTGTAGTCTCTCTCTATCCCCTCGGTGGTCTTTCTCTATCCCCTCGGTGGTCTCTCTCTATCCCCTCGGTAGTCTCTCTCTATCCCCTCGGTGGTCTTTCTCTATCCCCTATCTCTCTCTATTCCCTCGGTGGTCTCTCTCTATCCCCTCGGTGGTCTCTCTCTATCCCCTCTGTGGTCTCTCTCTATCCCCTCGGTGGTCTCTCTCTATCCCCTCGGTGGTCTACTATCCCCTTGTAGTCTCTCTATCCCCTCGATCTCTCTATCCCCTCAATGGTCTCTCTATCCCCTCGGTATCTCTCTATCTATTCCCTTACTCTTTGGTCTCTCTCTATCCCAGGACTAATCCCCTCGGTGTCACTTCAACTATCCCCTGATGGTCTCTCTATCCCCTCTGTAGTCTTTCTCTATCCCCTCGGTGGTCTCAAACTATCTATTCCCTCGGTGGTCTCTCTATCCCCTCGGTGGTCTCTCTCTATCCCCTGATTTTTTCAACCCCTCTGTGGTCTTTCTCTATCCCCTCGGTGGTTTTTCTATCCCTCAGTCTGCTGTATCCCCTGTTTTGATCCCCTCGATTCTCTCTCTATCACCTCCGATTGGTCTTATTGGAATCTATGTATTCCCTCGGTGGTCTCTCTATCCCTTCGGTGGTCTTTCTCTATCCCCTCGGTGGTCTCTCTCTATCCCCTTGGTGGTCTCTCTCTATTCCCTCGGTGGTCTCTCTCTATCCCCTCGGTAGTCTTTCTCTATCCCCTCGGTGGTTTTCTCTATCCCCTCGGAGGTCTCTCTCTATCCCCCCGGTAGTCTCTCTCTATCCCCTCGGTGGTCTCTCTATCTATTCCCTCTGTGTTCTCTCTATCCCCTCGGTGGTCTCTCTCTATCCCCTCGGCGGTCTCTCTCTATCCCCTCGGTGGTCTACAGTACATGTCCTTATGATCCCTAAATGACATCATGTTTACTTTTGAGAAGGCCCAGGACTAACTGTCATGATTCAACTAATTAGCTGATCGTCCATCTCTTTATTAGTTTAAACAGCTTTGCAAGTGGCCAGGAATCCACAACACTGATTTAGTTTCATTGGGTTAGTTGTGGCAGACTACAACACAGTCTGCTGTACCTGTTTTGATGATTTCGTTTGACTGATTGGATTTATTGGAACTATGAAGGTAATGGGAATTGGGAATACCGACAGCAGTATGGGAATAACAACAGCAGTATGGGAATAACAATAGCAGTATGGAAATAACAACAGCGGTGTGGGTATTGGGAATAACAACAGCAGTATGGGGATTGGGAATAATAACAGCAGTATGGGGATTGGGAATAACAACAGCAGTATGGGAATAACAACAGCAGTATGGGTATTGGGAATAACAACAGCAGTATGTATATTGGGAATTACAACAGCAGTATGAGAATTGGGAATAACAACAGCAGTATGGGAATTGGGAATAACAACAGCAGTATGGGAATAACAACAGCAGTATGGGAATTGGGAATTACAACAACAGTATGGGTATTGGGAATAATAACAGCAGTATGGGAATAACAACAGCAGTATGGGAATAACAACAGCAGTATGGGAATAACAACAGCAGTATGGGAATTGGGAATAACAACAGCAGTATGGGAATAACAACAGCAGTATGGGTATTGGGAATAACAACAGCAGTATGGGAATTGGGAATAACAACAGCAGTATGTATATTGGGAATAACAACAGCAGTATGGGATTTGGGAATAACAACAGCAGTATGGGAATTGGGAATAACAACAGCAGTATGGGAATTGGGAATAACAACAGCAGTATCTTGCTGCCAGGTAATCACACAAGTTAACAAACGTCATCATTAGGAGAGCAGCTGCTTTAGGAAAATGTGTGAATGCATAAAAGCCTGATGGCCTGGATATAAAAATAGCACCAGAAGTGTATTCTGAGATTCTGCCTAACCAGAAAGGAAGGGGATGTTTTCACGTGTGTGAAACCAAACTTTCAGTTCCATTCCCCGTCAGGTTTGCGTGACCCCTCGCGCTGATTGCTTGATGTTATTGTAAATATTTTAAAGTATCAAGTCTTTCAAATTCCTCCACTAACTCACACATTTCCTGCATCCTGAAGAGAATCCTCTGTGTGACTCATTCAATGCTGTCCAACTACACTATTCCAGTCCAACTACACTATTCCAGTAATGTACAACTACACTATTCCAGTTCAACTACACTATTCCAGTAATGTACAACTACACTATTCCAGTAATGTACAACTACACTATTCCAGTAATGTCCAAGTACACTATTCCAGTAATGCCACCTACACTATTCCAGTAATGACCAACTACACTATTCCAGTAGTGACCAACTACACTATTCCAGTAGTGACCAACTACACTATTCCAGTCCAACTACACTATTCCAGTAATGTCCAACTACACTATTCCAGTAATGTCCAACTACACTAGTCCAGTCCAACTACACTATTCCAGTAATGTCCAACTACACTATTCCAGTAATGTCCAACTACACTAGTCCAGTCCAACTACACTATTCCAGTAGTGACCAACTACACTATTCCAGTAGTGACCAACTACACTATTCCAGTCCAACTACACTATTCCAGTAATGTCCAAATACACTATTCCAGTAATGTCCAACTACACTAGTCCAGTCCAACTACACTATTCCAGTAATGTCCAACTACACTATTCCAGTAGTGACCAAGTACAGTATTCCAGTAATGTCCAACTATACTATTCCAGTAATGTACAACTACACTATTCCAGTCCAACTACACTATTCCAGTAATGTACAACTACACTATTCCAGTAATGTCCAAGTACAGTATTCCAGTAATGTACAACTACACTATTCCAGTAATGTACAACTACACTATTCCAGTCCAACTACACTATTCCAGTAATGCCACCTACACTATTCCAGTAGTGACCAACTATACTATTCCAGTAGTGACCAACTACACTATTCCAGTCCAACTACACTATTCCAGTAATGTCCAACTACACTATTCCAGTAATGTCCAACTACCCTATTCCAGTAATGTCCAACTACACTATTCCAATAGTGACCAACTACACTATTCCAGTAGTGACCAACTACACTATTCCAGTAATGTCCAACTACACTATTCCAGTAGTGACCAACTACACTATTCCAGTAGTGACCAATTACACTATTCCAGTCCAACTATACTATTCCAGTAATGTCCAACTACACTATTCCAGTAATGTCCAACTACACTATTCCAGTCCAACTACACTATTCCAGTAATGTCCAACTACACTATTCCAGTAGAGACCAAGTACAGTATTCCAGTAATGTCCAACTATACTATTCCAGTCATGTCCAACTACACTATTCCAGTCCAACTACACTATTCCAGTAATGTCCAACTACACTATTCCAGTAGAGACCAAGTACAGTATTCCAGTAATGTCCAACTATACTATTCCAGTCATGTCCAACTACACTATTCCAGTCCAACTACACTATTCCAGTAATGTCCAACTACACTATTCCAGTAGAGACCAAGTACAGTATTCCAGTAATGTCCAACTATACTATTCCAGTCATGTCCAACTACACTATTCCAGTCCAACTACACTATTCCAGTAATGTCCAACTACACTATTCCAGTAGTGACCAACTACACTATTCCAGTAGTGACCAATTACACTATTCCAGTCCAACTATACTATTCCAGTAATGTCCAACTACACTATTCCAGTAATGTCCAACTACACTATTCCAGTCCAACTACACTATTCCAGTAATGTCCAACTACACTATTCCAGTAGAGACCAAGTACAGTATTCCAGTAATGTCCAACTATACTATTCCAGTCATGTCCAACTACACTATTCCAGTCCAACTACACTATTCCAGTAATGTCCAACTACACTATTCCAGTAATGTCCAATTGCACTATTCCAGTAATGTCCAACTACACTATTCCAGTAGTGACCAACTACACTATTCCAGTCCAACTACACTATTCCAGTAATGTCCAACTACACTATTCCAGTCCAACTGCACTATTCCAGTAATGTACTTTCTACTTGCACATCATCATCTGCACATCTATCATTCCAGTGTAAATGCTAAATTGTAGTTATTTTCACCTCTATTGCCTATTTATTGCCTTACCTCCCTAATCTTACGACATTTGTCGTTGTATGTGTCGCACCGCTTTGCTTTATCTTGGCCAGGTCGTAGTTGTAAATGAGAACTTGTTCTCAGCCGGCTTACCTGGTAGACATAAAAACATTTACACCCGTGCCAATACACCTCTTGTTTGAGGCTTTGGTGTGCTGAGATACAGGGATGCTGCTGGGTACTGTATAATAATGATGATGTCAAATTTACAGGGACGTATTAAAGTCACTCATACACTGGGTCATTTATGTTAGACCCTCTCTTCCCCCTAACCTCTAGTCTCGGTCACCTCTCTCTTACTCTCGGTCTCTCTCTCTCTCTCTCTGTATCTCTCTGTATCTCTCTCTGTATCTCCCTCTCTCTCTCTCTCTCTCAACCCTGTTGGTATAACCTCGGTGTTGATATGTAAAAAAACAAAACAAGCACACTCACACAGATACACAGGAGTCGGCCACACAGCTGGGGTTTCAGGCTGGGGTTTCTGTATATCACTTTGTGACTTCGGCTGATGTAAAAAAGGGCTTTATAAATACATTTGATTGATTGATCGATTCTTCTTTACAGAACAACATGGCATGAATCAGCAGACCTCTTCTTCTTCCCTCGTGCCGTTTTCTTCACACTCTGCAGCTTTCATTTACATATTTTAAAGGAGAGATATGGTTTAGTTCCACACACACACACACACACACACACACACACACACACACACACACACACACACACACACACACACACACACACACACACACACACACACACACACGGTGTGTGAAACCGGCTGCCAGGTTGTGTAAAGTTGACGCTGCGTGGATTCTAGCACGGGGGTCGTCACTATTAATCTTAGACACACACACACACACACACACACACACACCCACACACTTGTTGTGATTTACAGTTAGTTGAATCTGGCTAACTGGCCCCAGAGGAGGCTGTCTGGAAGACAAAATGGAGGATCATATAAAGTTTTTTTTTTTTTTTTGTCTCCCTTTGCTTTAAAAGACTCTTGGCAATCTGTCTCTCTCTCTCTCTCTCTCTCTCCTCTTTCCATCTCTCCCTCTTTCTCTCCCCCTCTCTCCCTCTCTCCCTCTTTTTCCCCCCTCTCTCCCCCTCTCTCTCCCTCCTCTCTCCCCCTCTCTCCCCCCTCTCTCTTTCCCCCTCTCTCCCCCTCCTCTCTCCCCCCCTCTCTCCCTCCTCTCTCCCCCTCTCTCCCCCTCTCTCCCCCCTCTCTTCCCCCTCTCTTCCCCCTCTCTCCCCCTCTCTCTTCCCCCCTCTCTTCCCCCTCTCTCCCCCTCCCCCCTCTCTCTTTCCCCCTCTCTCCCCCTCTCTCCCCCTCTCTCCCCTCCTCTCTCCCCCTCCCCTCCTCCCCCTCTCTTTCCCCCTCTCACCCCCTCTCTTCTCCCCCCTCTCCCCCCTCTCTCTTTCCCCCTCTCCCCCCCCTCTCTCTCCCCCTCTCTCCCCCTCTCTCCCTCCCCCCCCCTCTCCCCCTCTCTCCCCTCTCTCTTTCCCCCTCTCTCCCCCTCTCTCCCCCCCCTCTCCCCCTCCTCTCCCCCCTCTCTCCTTTCCCCCCCTCTCTCCCCCTCTTTCCCCCTCTCTTCCCCCTCTCTTCCCCCTCTCCCCCCTCTCCCCCTCTCTCCCCCTCTCTCCCCCTCTCTCTTTCCCCCTCTCTCCCCCTCTCCCCCCTCTCCCCCCTCTCTCCCCCTCTCTCCCCCCTCTCCCCCTCTCTCTTTCCCCCTCTCTCCCCCTCTCTCCCTCCTCTCCCCCTCTCTCCCCCTCTCCCCCTCTCTCCCCCTCTCTCCCCCTCTCTCTTTCCCCCTCTCTCTTTCCCCTCTCTCCCCCTCTCTCTTTCCCCCTCTCTCCCCCCTCCCTCCCCCTCTCTCCCCCTCCTCTCTCCCCCTCTCTCCCCCCTCTCCCTCCTCTCCCCCTCTCTCCCCTCTCTCTTTCCCCTCTCTCCCCCCCCTCTCTCCCCTCCTCTCTCCCCCTCTCCCCCTCTCTCTTTCCCCCTCTCTCCCCCTCTCTCTCCCCCTCTCTCTTCCCCCTCTCTTTCCCCTCTCTTCCCCCCTCTCTCCCCCTCTCTCCCCCTCTCTCCCCCTCTCTCTTTCCCCCTCTCTCCCCCTCTCTCCCTCCTCTCCCCCTCCCCCCCTCTCTCCCCCCTCTCTCCCCCTCTCTCCCCCTCTCTCTTTCCCCCTCTCTCTTTCCCCTCTCTCCCCCCTCTCTTTCCCCCTCTCTTCCTCCCCCCTCTCCCCCTCTCTCTTTCCCCCTCCCCCCCTCTCCCCCTCCTCTCTCCCCCTCTCTCCCCCCTCTCTCCCCCTCCTCCCTCTCTCTCTCCCCCCTCTCTTCCCCCTCTCCCCCTCTCTCTCTTCCCCCTCTCTCCCCCTCCTCTCCCCCCTCTCCCCCCTCTCTCTTTCCCCCTCTCTCTTTCCCCCTCTCCCCCCTCTCTCCCCCTCTCTTTCCCCCTCTCTTTCCCCCTCTCTCTCCCCCTCTCCCCCCTCTCTTCCCCCTCTCTCCCCCCTCTCTCCCCCCTCTCTTTCCCCCTCTCTCTCCCCCCTCTCCCCTCTCTCTTCCCCCTCCCCCCCCTCTCTCTTCCCCCTCTCCCCCTCTCCCCCCCTCTCTTCCCCCTCTCTTCCCCCTCTCTCTCCCATGCCTGGGGTGCTGTACATTTGTTAAACAAGTGATTGAAGACCAGGAGACTCGACCAAACACAAGACCCTGGTTGTATTCCAAACCCGTAAAAAACACCCTCTCCCCTGGGCCCTCAATGATGACATATCATGATGTATGATGAGTTAACACTTGCAGGGCGAGGGGGCGAGGGAGGAATTCATTTATTTTAAATGGAAGTTGGTCCCACGATTGTTGTCAGTCATCATGGAATACACCGGTAGCTGTAGTGTGTCCTTTATATACGCCAGACAATGCCTCCGCAGACATTGAATGTTAGCCATTTGACGATATCAGGTAAATCGAAAATGGCAATGTATAAGAGGGATGTCAGGGAAATTTGTTCGCTTTTGGAAACGTTAGCAAACAAAAAGATCATTTTTTGACGTGTTTGAGCTGTAGCATCATTTCTAACGTATTTACATTCGTTTGTACTTGTATGTTGATATGTTTGATATGTTATGTTGATTGTTGATTGATATGTCTCCATATTGATGTTTTATATTTTTTTAGTTTCAGCTGACTTTTCTTAGCAGATGTACAAATCACTGCAAATGTAATTATACTCAATCTCTCCCTATCCCAGTCTGCTGTCTCCACATGCTTCAAGATGACCACCGTTGTTCCTGTTCCCAAGAAAGCAAAGGTAACTGAACTAAATGACTACCGCCCCGTAGCACTCACTCTGTCATCATGAAGTGCTTTGAGAGGCGGCTAGTCAAGGATCACATCACATCACCTCCACGCTACCTGACACCCTAGACCCACTTCAGTTTGCTTACTGCCAAAATAGATCCACAGACGATGAATGCAATCTCCATCACACTGCCCTCACCCACCTGGACAAGAGTAATACCTATGTAAGAATGCTGTTCATCGATTGCAGCTCAGCATTCAATGCCATAGTACCTTCCAAACTCGTCATTAAGCTCGAGACCCCGCCCTGCGCAACTGGGTCCTGGACTTTCTGGCGGGCCGTCCCTAGGTGGTAAGGGTAGGTAACAACATCTCCACCCCGTTGATCCTCAACACTGGGGCCCCACAAGGGTGCATTCTCAGCCCTCTCCTGTACTCCCTGTTCACCCATGACTGCGTGGCCATGCACGCCTCCAACTCAATCATCAAGTTTGCAGACGACACTACAGTGGTAGGCTTGATTACCAACAGCAACGAGACGGCCTATAGGGAGGAGGTGAGGGCCCTCGGAGTGTGGTGTCAGGAAAACAACCTCTCACTCAACGTCAACAAAACTAAGGAGATGATTGTGGACTTCAGGAAACAGCAGAGGGAGCACCCCCCTATCCACATCGATGGAACAGTAGTGGAGAGGGTAGCAAGTTTTAAGTTCCTCGGCGTACACATCACGGACAAACTGAATTGGTCCACCCACACAGACAGCATCGTGAGGAAGGCGCAGCAGCGCCTCTTCAACCTCAGGAGGCTGAAGAAATTCAGCTTGTCACCAAAAGCACTCACAAACTTCTACAGATGCACAATCGAGAGCATCCTGTCGGGCTGTATCACCGCCTGGTACAGCAACTGCTCCGCCCACAACCGTAAGGCTCTCCAGACGGTAGTGCGGTCTGCACAACGCATCACCGGGGGCAAACTACCTGCCCTCCAGGACACCTACACCACCCAATGTCACAGGAAGACCAAAAAGATCATCAAGGACATCAACCACCCGAGCCACTGCCTGTTCACCCCGCTATCATCCAGAAGGCGAGGTCAGTATAGGAGCATCAAAGCTGGGACCGAGAGACTGAAAAACAGCTTCTATCTCAAGGCCATCAGACGGTTAAACAGCCATCACTAACATTGAGAGGCTGCTGCCAACACACAGACTCAACTCCAGCCACTTTAATAAATGGACTTAATAAAGGTATCACTATTCATTCTAAATAATGCCACTTTAATAATGTTTACATATCCTACATTACTCATCTCATATGTATATACTGTACTCTATACCATCTACTGCATCTTGCCTATGCTGTTCGGCCACCGCTCATCCATTTATTTTTATGTACATATTCTTATTCATTCCTTTACACTTGTATGTATAAGGTAGTAGTTGTTGTGAAATTGTTAGGTTAGATTAGTATATATAGTATATTATATTACTTGTTAGATATTGCTGTACTGTCGGAACTAGAAGGACAAGCATTTCGCTACACTTGCATTAACATCTGCTAACCATGTGTATGTGACAAATAAAATTGGATTGATTTTAATTCTAGGGCGTTTCAGGCATCGGAGTGAACAGAATCACAAACAAGGGCTGAGGGGTCTTACGTTGCCAAATTATTGCTTGGCTAATTGTTCGGGCGACGGTTAATTAAAGATGGCCGCGGGGATCCAAGAATTGCAAAAGGGTAAGTGGAGGAGGGTGTGTCTTAGACAGGGGCTGCGTTCCAAACACGTCAATCTTCTATCTTCCTCTCAGGGTTCAGAAGTTAGCTTCCAAAGATGTTGTCTTGTTATCCCCATATCAGACAAATCTCTGGGTTCTCCAGTCGACAAACAGGTGCTACTTTATCAGTGTTTTAATGTTGACGAGGGATACGTTTTGGATTGTAGCAAAAAAAACAGGCAGCAGGTGCGTGCTGTGTGCGTGCTGTGTGCGTGCTGTGTTTGTGCTGTGTGCGTGCTGTGTGTGTGCTGTGTTTATGCTGTGTTCGTGCTGTGTTCGTGCTGTGTTTACGCTGTGTTCGTGCTGTGTTTACGCTGTGTTCGTGCTGTGTTTACGCTGTGTTTGCGCTGTTTGCGTGTTGTGTGTTTGAACATGAATGTCAGGACCATTTTTGGTGGTGGTGAGTGTTTTTTAAAATTTGTTTGCGTTTCTGTGTGTTTTTTTTGCATTTCTGTGTGTTTCTGTGTGTTTCTGTGTAGACCGGTAGGGCAGTTAGATATCTCTCCCCTGCAGAGGTTTGTTTTACATAGATACAAAGAATGTTTATTTTTCCCTGAACATCAACATGTCAGATGTTTTCTAAAGCGGAGGGCATGATGGGAGATTTAGAACGTATACATAAATTACCTTAATTACAGTGTTTCGTCTCCCTCTCTCTCGCCATCATTTACAACAACAAATCACAAGAAAAGTCAAATGGCTTTAGCTTGCTGCATACTTGGCAGAGGGTTACAGGTTAGGGCTACAGGGAGTGGATATTGTTATCAGAATCAAGCCCTCAATTCATCTATTATATTGTCCCTGTTCCCTGATCCCTGTTCCCTGTTCCCTGTTCCCTGTTCCCTGTTCCCTGATCCCTGTTCCAACATGTCAGATGTTTTCCTGATCCCTGATCCCATGATCCCTGATTTGTTCCCTGATCCCTAAATTCCCTGATCCCTGTTCCCTGTTCCCCATCATAGGATCCCTTTCCCAAATCCCAAGAAAAGTCCCTGTTCCTTTAGCTTCCCTGATCCCTGATCCCTGTTCCAGGTTCCCTGTTCCCTGATCCCTGTTCCAGTTCCCCTCAATTCCCTATTCCCTATTGTCCCTGATCCCTGATCCCTGATCCCTGATCCTTGTTCCCTGTTCCCTGATCCCTGATCCCTGTTCCCTGTTCCCTGTTCCCTGTTCCCTGTTCCCTGATCCCTGTTCCCTGTTCCCTGATCCTTGTTCCCTGATCCCTGTTCCCTGATCCCTGATCCCTGATCCCTGATCCTTGTTCCCTGATCCCTGTTCCCTGATCCCTGTTCCCTGTTCCCTGTTGACCGATCCCTGTTCCCCCTGATCCCTGTTCCCTGTTCCCTGATCCCTGTTCCCTGATCCCTGAATCCCTTGTTCTCTAATTCCTGTTCCCTGTTCCCTGTTCCCTGATCCCTGTTCCCTGTTCCCTGTTCCCTGTTCCCCCTGTTCCCATCACAGACCATTTTGGATTCTAAAGTGAATTAACTCCCATTGATCTTATATCTTTGTAATTCATGGTAAATCCTTTTCAGTTTGAAGTCAATTCAGTCCATTAGAGTTACTATTAGTAGAGAGAGAGAGAGAGAGAGAGAGAGAGAGAGACACAGAGAGAGAGAGAGAGAGAGAGAGAGAGAGACAGAGACAGAGAGCGAGACAGAGAGAGAGACAGAGAGAGAGAGAGAGAGAGAATTCATTAATTAACTTATGCAACTGTTGGACACCATCCAGATCAAGATACCATGATATATTAACTTCATGACCTGTTGCTGCATTCTTATGTGGATTGTATCCAATCGCATCTAGGCGTTGTATGCACACCCCAAGAAAAAACTTGGCAGCTTGCTATGTGTTTTGCAAATTGACAGTACCCCAGGCTGGAAGATAAAAAATGTAAAAAAAGAGGATTGCCAAGAGACTGCAAAATATGACCAAATATGTTTGCCTACAGCTCTATCTCCTGATCATCAATCAATAGATAGTAGGAGGTATGACGTTGCAACACGATGCTGAGAATCAGGTCTTCAAACTCCAAGCAAACATGGTCCCCCTGAAGTGGACTGGGACTGAAAGATGGCTGCCCTTCACAATAAACACACAGTGCAATGCTCAAGTGAACCTATAGTTCTCTCTCCTCAAAGAGAGAGAGGGGGCGTCAGAGAGATCTGCAGGGTTACAGAGACTTGCAGGAGAGAGAGACAGAGAGAACGAGAGAGACACAGAGAGAGAGACAGAGACAGAGAGAGAGAGAGAGAGAGAGAGAGAGAGAGAGAGAGAGAGAGACACAGAGAGAGAGAAAGACACAGAGAGAGAGAGACAGAGAAAGAGACAGAGAGAAAGAGACAGACACAGAGAGAGAGAAAGATACAGAGAGAGAGAGAGAGAGATAGAGAGAGAGAGAGAGAGAGAGAGACTGAACTATAGAGAGAATTCACATGACTCATCTTGTTGGCTCCTAACGTAGGTCCATAATTAATCTATTTTAAAGTCCTCTGTGCAGGAGTCTTAATGCTGCAGTGCAGTAAGGTTATGATACCACAGATAGTAGTAAATATATATGTGTTTTCCCTTGTCCCGTACACCAGATAGGTGCAGTGAAATGTGTTGTTTTACAGGGTCAGCCGTGGGACTACGGCCACCCCTGGAGAAAACTAAAGAGTAAGGGCAGTTGTACAACTGAATGCATTCAACTGAAACGTGTCTTCCACATTTAACCGCTCTGTATCAGAGAGGTGCTGGGGGCCGCCATAATTGTCATCCACTTCTTCGGCGCCCGGGGGAACAGTAGGTTAAAAACCTCTACGGAATTGGTGTCCCTCCCGCGGGACGGTTGAGCTAACGTAGGCTAATGAGATTAGCATGAGGTTGTAAGTAACAAGAACATATACCCAGGACATAGACATATCTGATATGAGGGGAAAGTTTACATTCTTGTTAATCTAACTGTACTGCCCATTTACAGAAGCTATTACAGTGAAATAATACCATGCTATTGCTTGAGGAGAGTGGACAGTTATGAACTTTAAAATCTATTAATAAACCAATTAGGCACATTTGGGCAGTCTTGATACAACATTATGAACAGATATGCAATGGTTCATTGGATCAGTCTAAAACCTTGCACATACACTGCTGCCATCTAGTGGCCAAAATCTAAATTGCGCCTGGGTTGGAATAATACATTATGGACTTTCTCTTGCATTTCAAAAATGATGTTACAATTTTTGCTCTCTCTCTCTCTCTCTCAAACACCTTTCACTGCATCATTGTCCTCCTGAACAACTTTTCTGACATTCTAAATGGGCCAGGTGAGGATTCTACATGAGCAAGGTGAAGATTCCACATGAGCCAGGTGAAGATTCCTCATGAGCCAGGTGAAGATTCTACATGAGCCAGGTGAAGATTCTACATGGGCCAGGTGAGATTCCACATGGGCCATAAGAAGATTCCACATGGGCCAGGAGAGGATTCTACATGGGCCAGGTAAAGATTCTACATGAGCAACGTGAATATTCTACATGGGCCAGGTAGTGGTTTCCACATGGGACACATAAAAATTGTACATGGGCCAAGTAATGATTCTACATGAGCAAGGTAAAGATTCTACATGAGCCAGGTGAAGATTCTACATGAGCCAGGTGAAGATTCTACATGAGCCAGGTGAAGATTCTACATGAGCAAGGTGAAGATTCCACATGAGCCAGGTGAAGATTCTACATGAGCAAGGTGAAGATTCTACATGAGCCAGGTGAAGATTCTACATGAGCAAGGTGAAGATTCTACATGAGCCAGGTGAAGATTCTACATGAGCCAGGTGAAGATTCTACATGAGCCAGGTGAAGATTCTACATGAGCAAGGTGAAGATTCTACATGAGCAAGGTGAAGATTCTACATGAGCAAGGTGAAGATTCCACATGGGCCAGGTAAAAATACCACATGGGCCAGGTGTAGACTCTACATGGCCAGGTGACGATTCGACATGGGCCAGGTTAGATTCTACATGGGCCAGGTGGAAAATTCCACATGGGCCAGGTGAAATCCACATGGGCCAGGAGAGATTCTACATGGGCCAGTTGAGATTCTACATGGGCCACGTTAAGATTCTACATGGGCCAGTTGAGATTCTACATGGGCCAGGTGGGATTCTACATGGGCCACGTTAGGATCCTACATGGGCCAGTTGAGATTCCACATGGGCCAGTTGAGATTCTACATGGGCCAGTTGAGATTCTACATGGGCCAGTTGAAGATTCTACATGGGCCAGGTGGGATTCTACATGGGCCACGTTAGGATTCTACATGGGCCAGTTGAGATTCCACATGGGCCACGTTAGATTCTACATGGGCCACGTTAAGATTCTACATGGGCCACGTTAAGATTCTACATGGGCCAGGTGGGATTCTACATGGGCCACGTTAGGATTCTACATGGGCCAGTTGAGATTCCACATGGGCCAGGTAGTAGTTTCTACATGGGCCAGGTAGTGGTTTCTACATGGGCCAGGTAGTGGTTTCTACATGGGCCAGGTGCGATTCTACATGGTCCAGGTGAGAATCTACATGGGCCAGGTGTAAATTCCACATGGGCCAGGTAAGATTCTACATGGGCCAGGTATACATTCCACATGGGCCACGTGAGATTCTACATGGGCCAGGTACAGATTCACACACACACAAAAGTTATGTTCTTCTATCCTCGTGGTGGGGACCTAAAATTAATTTCCATTGAAAATCCTAATTTCTCTAACCCCTACCATCAGCAGACCATCAGCAGACCATCAGCAGACCACCACAATCACCAACAGTAGCCAGTTGACCATCTACAGACTATCAGTAACATTTCAACTATCCCTAACCCTATCCCTAACACTAACCCTAACTCAACCCTAACCCTAACCCTAACCTTAACCCTAACCCTAACCTTAGTCCTAACCCTAACCCTAACCCTGTACTAACCCTAACCTTAGTCCTAACCCTGACCTTAACCCTAACTTAACCCTAACCTTAACCCTAACCTTAACACTAACCTTAACCTTAACCTTAATCCTAACCCTAATCCCATCCTAACCCTAACCCTGTCCTAACCCTATCCCTAACACTAACCCTAACCCTAACCCTGTCCTAATCCTAACCCTAACACTAACCCTAACCCAACCCTAACCCTTGCCCTAACCCCATCCTAACCCTAACCCTAACATTAGTCCTAGTCCTAACCTTAACCCCGTCCTTACCCTATCCCTAACCCTAACACTAACCCTAACCCTAACCCCATCCTAATCCTAACCCTAACAATAACCCTAACCCAACCCTAACCCTAATTCCGTCCTAACCCTAAGCCCATCCTAGCCCTAGCCCTAACCCCATCCTAACCCTAACCTTAACCTTAGTAAGCAGTTCCACAACAACAGATTTTTTGTTGAGAGTGTGACCATATGTAGATAGAAAATCCAGAATATCCAAATAAAGTGTGACCAACAGATATGCTGACGAGGTCTTATCTTCTGGCCTATTAGAGATACCTGCTAGATCAGGTTATGGTGCCAGCTGACTCTGGTTGTTTAGCATTACCTGCTAGATCGGGGCACCGTGCCAGCTGACTCTGGTTGTTTAGCGTTACCTGCTAGATCAGGGCACAATGCCAGCTGACTCTGGTCTATTAGCATTACCTGCTAGATCGGGGCACCGTGCCAGCTGACTCTGGTCTATTAGAGTTACCTGCTAGATTGGGGCACCTTGCCAGATGACTCCGGTTGTTTAGCGTTACCTGCTAGATCGGGGCACCGTGCCAGCTGACTCTGGTCTATTAGAGTTACCTGCTAGATCGGGGCACCGTGCCAGCTGACTCTGGTCTATTAGAGTTACCTGCTATATCAGGGCACAATGCCAGCTGACTCTGGTTGTTTAGCATTACCTGCTAGATCGGGGCACCTTGCCAGCTGACTCTGGTCTCTTAGCGTTACCTGCTAGATCGGGGCACCGTGCCAGCTGACTCTGGTCTATTAGCGTTACCTGCTAGATCAGGGCACCATGCCAGCTGACTCCGGTTGTTTAGCATTACCTGCTAGATCGGGGCACCGTGCCAGCTGACTCTGGTCTATTAGAGTTACCTGCTAGATCGGGGCACCTTGCCAGATGACTCTGGTCTATTAGAGTTACCTGCTAGATCGGGGCACCGTGCCAGCTGACTCTGGTCTATTAGCGTAACCTGCTAGATCGGGGCACCGTGCAAGCTGACTCTGGTCTATTAGAAGAGTTACCTGCTAGATCGGGGCACCGTGCCAGCTGACTCCGGTTGTTTAGCGTTACCTGCTAGATCGGGGCACCGTGCCAGCTGACTCCGGTCTATTAGCATTACCTGCTAGATTGGGGCACCGTGCCAGCTGACTCTGGTCCATTAGCATTACCTGCTAGATTGGGGCACCGTGCCAGCTGACTCTGGTCTATTAGAGTTACCTGCTAGATCGGGGCACCGTGCCAGCTGACTCTGGTTGTTTAGCGTTACCTGCTAGACAGGGCACCGTGCCGGCTGACTCTGGTCCATTAGCATTACCTGCTAGATGGGGGCACCGTGCCAGCTGACTCTGGTCTATTAGAGTTACCTGCTAGATGGGGGCACCGTGCCAGCTGACTCTGGTTGTTTAGCGTTACCTGCTAGATCGGGGCACCTTGCCAGCTGACTCTGGTCTATTAGAGTTACCTGCTATATCAGGGCACCGTGCCAGCTGACTCTGGTCTGTTACCTGCTAGATCGGGGCACCGTGCCAGCTGACTCTGGTTGTTTAGCGTTACCTGCTAGATCGGGGCACCGTGCCAGCTGACTCTGGTCCATTAGCATTACCTGCTAGATCGGGGCACCGTGCCAGCTGACTCTGGTCTATTAGCGTTACCTGCTAGATGGGGGCACCGTGCCAGCTGACTCTGGTCTATTAGAGTTACCTGCTAGATCGGGGCACCGTGCCAGCTGACTCTGGTTGTTTAGCGCTTACCGTGCCAGCTGACTCTGGTCTATTAGAGTTACCTGCTATATCAGGGCACCGTGCCGGCTGACTCTGGTCCATTAGCATTACCTGCTAGATCGGGGCACCTTGCCAGCTGACTCTGGTCTATTAGAGTTACCTGCTATATCAGGGCACCGTTGACCTGGTCCATTAGCATTACCTGCTAGGGGCAACTTGCCAGCTGACTCTGGTCTATTAGAGTTACCTGCTAGATCGGGGCACCGTGCCAGCTGACTCTGGTTGTTTAGCGTTACCTGCTAGATTGGGGCACCGTGCCAGCTGACTCTGGTCTATTAGAGTTACCTGCTATATCAGGGCACCGTGCCGGCTGACTCTGGTCCATTAGCATTACCTGCTAGATCGGGGCAACTTGCCAGCTGACTCTGGTCTATTAGAGTTACCTGCTATATCAGGGCACCGTGCCGGCTGACTCTGGTCCATTAGCATTACCTGCTAGATCGGGGCAACTTGCCAGCTGACTCTGGTCTATTAGAGTTACCTGCTATATCAGGGCACCGTGCCGGCTGACTCTGGTCCATTAGCATTACCTGCTAGATCGGGGCACCGTGCCAGCTGACTCTGGTCTATTAGCATTACCTGCTAGATTGGGGCACCGTGCCAGCTGACTCTGGTCCATTAGCATTACCTGCTAGATTGGGGCACCGTGCCAGCTGACTCTGGTCTATTAGAGTTACCTGCTAGATCGGGGCACCGTGCCAGCTGACTCTGGTTGTTTAGCGTTACCTGCTAGACAGGGCACCATGCCGGCTGACTCTGGTCCATTAGCATTACCTGCTAGATCGGGGCACCGTGCCAGCTGACTCTGGTCTATTAGCGTTACCTGCTAGATGGGGGCACCGTGCCAGCTGACTCTGGTCTATTAGAGTTACCTGCTAGATCGGGGCACCGTGCCAGCTGACTCTGGTTGTTTAGCGTTACCTGCTAGATCGGGGCACCTTGCCAGCTGACTCTGGTCTATTAGAGTTACCTGCTATATCAGGGCACCATGCCAGCTGACTCTGGTCTATTAGAGTTACCTGCTAGATCGGGGCACCGTGCCAGCTGACTCTGGTTGTTTAGCGTTACCTGCTAGATCGGGGCACCGTGCCGGCTGACTCTGGTCCATTAGCATTACCTGCTAGATCGGGGCACCGTGCCAGCTGACTCTGGTCTATTAGCGTTACCTGCTAGATGGGGGCACCGTGCCAGCTGACTCTGGTCTATTAGAGTTACCTGCTAGATCGGGGCACCGTGCCAGCTGACTCTGGTTGTTTAGCGTTACCTGCTAGATTGGGGCACCGTGCCAGCTGACTCTGGTCTATTAGAGTTACCTGCTATATCAGGGCACCGTGCCGGCTGACTCTGGTCCATTAGCATTACCTGCTAGATCGGGGCAACTTGCCAGCTGACTCTGGTCTATTAGAGTTACCTGCTATATCAGGGCACCGTGCCGGCTGACTCTGGTCCATTAGCATTACCTGCTAGATCGGGGCAACTTGCCAGCTGACTCTGGTCTATTAGAGTTACCTGCTATATCAGGGCACCGTGCCGGCTGACTCTGGTCCATTAGCATTACCTGCTAGATCGGGGCACCGTGCCAGCTGACTCTGGTCTATTAGCGTTACCTGCCAGATCGGGGCACCGTGCCAGCTGACTCTGGTCTATTAGCGTTACCTGCCAGATCGGGGCACCGTGCCAGCTGACTCTGGTCTATTAGCGTTACCTGCTAGATCGGGGCACCTTGCCAGCTGACTCTGGTCTATTAGAGTTACCTGCTATATCAGGGCACCGTGCCGGCTGACTCTGGTCCATTAGCATTACCTGCTAGATCGGGGCAACTTGCCAGCTGACTCTGGTCTATTAGAGTTACCTGCTATATCAGGGCACCGTGCCGGCTGACTCTGGTCCATTAGCATTACCTGCTAGATCGGGGCACCGTGCCAGCTGACTCTGGTCTATTAGCGTTACCTGCCAGATCGGGGCACCGTGCCAGCTGACTCCGGTCTATTAGCATTACCTGCTAGATCGGGGCACCGTGCAAGCTGACTCTGGTTGTTTAGCGTTACCTGCCAGATCGGGGCACCGTGCCAGCTGACTCCGGTCTATTAGCGTTACCTGCTAGATCGGGGCACCGTGCCAGCTGACTCCGGTCTATTAGCATTACCTGCTAGATCGGGGCACCGTGCCAGCTGACTCTGGTCTATTAGCGTTACCTGCTAGATGGGGGCACCGTGCCAGCTGACTCTGGTCTATTAGAGTTACCTGCTAGATCGGGGCACCGTGCCAGCTGACTCTGGTTGTTTAGCGTTACCTGCTAGATTGGGGCACCGTGCCAGCTGACTCCGGTGGTTACCTGCTAGATCGGGGCACCGTGCCAGCTGACTCCGGTCTATTAGCATTACCTGCTAGATCGGGGCACCGTGCCAGCTGACTCTGGTCTATTAGCGTTACCTGCTAGATGGGGGCACCGTGCCAGCTGACTCTGGTCTATTAGAGTTACCTGCTAGATCGGGGCACCGTGCCAGCTGACTCTGGTTGTTTAGCGTTACCTTCTAGATTGGGGCACCGTGCCAGCTGACTCTGGTCTATTAGAGTTACCTGCTATATCAGGGCACCGTGCCGGCTGACTCTGGTCCATTAGCATTACCTGCTAGATCGGGGCAACTTGCCAGCTGACTCTGGTCTATTAGAGTTACCTGCTATATCAGGGCACCGTGCCGGCTGACTCTGGTCCATTAGCATTACCTGCTAGATCGGGGCAACTTGCCAGCTGACTCTGGTCTATTAGAGTTACCTGCTATATCAGGGCACCGTGCCGGCTGACTCTGGTCCATTAGCATTACCTGCTAGATCGGGGCACCGTGCCAGCTGACTCTGGTCTATTAGCGTTACCTGCCAGATCGGGGCACCGTGCCAGCTGACTCCGGTCTATTAGCGTTACCTGCCAGATCGGGGCACCGTGCCAGCTGACTCTGGTCTATTAGCGTTACCTGCTAGATCGGGGCACCTTGCCAGCTGACTCCGGTCTATTAGCGTTACCTGCTAGATCGGGGCACCGTGCCGGCTGACTCTGGTCCATTAGCATTACCTGCTAGATCGGGGCACCGTGCCAGCTGACTCTGGTCTATTAGCGTTACCTGCTAGATCGGGGCACCGTGCCAGCTGACTCCGGTCTATTAGCATTACCTGCTAGATCGGGGCACCGTGCCAGCTGACTCCGGTTGTTGAGCGTTACCTGCTAGATCGGGGCACCGTGCCAGCTGACTCCGGTCTATTAGCATTACCTGCTAGATCGGGGCACCGTGCCAGCTGACTCCGGTTGTTTAGCGTTACCTGCTAGATCGGGGCACTGTGCCAGCTGACTCCGGTTGTTTAGCGTTACCTGCTAGATCGGGGCACCGTGCCAGCTGACTCTGGTCTATTAGCGTTACCTGCTAGATCGGGGCACCGTGCCAGCTGACTCTGGTCTATTAGCGTTACCTGCTAGATCGGGGCACTGTGCCAGCTGACTCCGGTTGTTTAGCGTTACCTGCTAGATCGGGGCACCGTGCCAGCTGACTCAGGTCTATTAGAGTTACCTGCTAGATCGGGGCACCGTGCCAGCTGACTCTGGTCTATTAGAGTTACCTGCCAGATCGGGGCACCGTGCCAGCTGACTCTGGTCTATTAGAGTTACCTGCTAGATCGGGGCACCGTGCCAGCTGACTCTGGTCTGTTAGCGTTACCTGCCAGATCGGGGCACCGTGCCAGCTGAATCTGGTCTATTAGCGTTACCTGCTAGATCGGGGCACCGTGCCAGCTGACTCTGGTCTATTAGCGTTACCTGCTAGATCGGGGCACCGTGCCAGCTGACTCTGGTCCATTAGCATTACCTGCTAGATCGGGGCACCGTGCCAGCTGACTCTGGTCTATTAGCATTATCTGCTAGATCGGGGCACCGTGCCAGCTGACTCTGGTCTATTAGCATTACCTGCTAGATCGGGGCACCGTGCCAGCTGACTCTGGTCCATTAGCATTACCTGCTAGATCGGGGCACCGTGCCAGCTGACTCTGGTCTATTAGCGTTACCTGCTAGATCGGGGCACCGTGCCAGCTGACTCTGGTCTATTAGCGTTACCTGCTAGATCGGGGCACCGTGCCAGCTGACTCTGGTCTATTAGCGTTACCTGCTAGATCGGGGCACCGTGCCAGCTGACTCCGGTTGTTTAGCGTTACCTGCTAGATCGGGGCACCGTGCCAGCTGACTCCGGTTGTTTAGCGTTACCTGCTAGATCGGGGCACCGTGCCAGCTGACTCTGGTCCATTAGCATTACCTGCTAGATCGGGGGACCGTGCCAGCTGGTGTAGAGGAAATCAAGACTCTGGGAGCGTCCCAATAAATTCTCCTTCTTCCTGAAGCGTTCACTCGTTCACGACTTCCAACAGACTTGAAAGCATTGATTTGGTGGAGTCTTTTAGTGATTTAGTGGGATTCTCTTATACCAATCAATTGGTTTCAAAATCAGTGAAGGGAAGTGAGCTAGTAGTGCGCACTCTGACAGGAAAGAGAGATAATTAGGATACGTCCTTTAAATCCACAGGGTCTGATAAGCAACAGGAGGGAAACATACAACAGCTGTTTAGTGCCACGGACGTTCATCTCAATCTTATTTATAACACAAATAGTATTATATATTGAAGTCTACCTTCCATTGTCATTCCAGAGCAGCTGAATATTTTCCTCATCTGACAGTTTGTTGAGATTGTGTTTTTTCTTTTCTTCTCCCCCTTTGGGAAATAGAGAAACCCACGAGAGGATATTAGTAGATAAAACAGCAGAGATGTTCAAGTGTTTTTTTTTTTTTAACAATGACGTTGTTCTTCCAGTCCTGTCCGTATTCCTGGTTACACACTACGTACACCCAGGAGGAAAACAATGCTGAGAAGACCTTGCCTCTCTTCCTATGCGGTGGTAGTTAGGGAAATGGAAAGGGTGTTCCGTGTGTGTGTGTGAGTGTGTGTGTCCTTACTGCTGCTAATGACAGTCTGTTTTTATGCAGGTTCAAGGGCTTCATTAGCTATGTTGTTTTTTTAAATCAGGGTCTTGTCACGGTAAAGATATAAAACTAGATATATACTCATATGACGCTCGGAAGGAAACTCTTTAATTCTCCTCCTGGTTGTGTATTTTTGTAATTTTTATTGAACCATTATTTAACAAGGCAAGTCAGTTAAAAACACATTCTTATTTACGATGAGGGCCTACCAAAAGGCCTCCTGCGGGGACAGGGGGCTGGGATGGAAAAAAAGTAGGACACATCACGACAAGAGAGACAACACAACACTACATTAAGAGAGACCTAAGACGACAACACAGCATGGCAGCAACACAACACGACAACAACAGAGGAGCAACACAACATGGCAGCAGAACAACATGGTAGCAGCACAGAAACAGCACAAAGGGCCAGAAGGTAGAGACAACAACAAATCAACCACAACTGTCAGTAAGAGTGTCCATGACTGAGTTCTTGAATGTAAAGATTGAGATGAAACTGTTCAGTTTGAGTGTTTGTTGCAGCTCGTTTTAGTCGCTAGCTGCAGCGAACTGAAAAGACAAACGACCCAGGGATGTGTGTGCTTTGGGGACCTTTAACAGAATGTGACTGGCAGAACGGGTGTTGTATGTGGAGGATGAGGGCTGCAGTAGATATCTCAGATGTTCAGTTTGAGTGTTTGTCGCAGCTCGTTTTAGTCGCTAGCTGCAGCGAACTGAAAAGACGAGCGACTTCGGGGACCTTTAACAGAATGTGGCAGAACGGGTGTTGTATGTGGAGGATGAGGGCTGCAGTATTTTATGTCATCTTTATTTAACCAGGTAGGCAAATGGAGAACAAGTTCTCATTTATAACTGCAACCTGGCCAAGATAAAGCAAAGCAGTGCGACACAGACAACAACACAGAGTTACACATGGAGTAAACAATAAACAAACTAATAACACAAACAAGTCAATGACACACGATTTGACACACACTCTGTCTGCAAAGTAGTTGGTGAACCAGGCGAGGCAGTTGTCAGAAAAACCAAGGCTATTGAGTCTGCCAATAAGAACACAGTGATTGACAGAATCGAAAGCCTTGGCCAGATTGATGAAGACGGCTGCACAGTACTTTCTTTAATCGATTGCGGTTATGATATCATTTAGTACCTTGAGCGTGGCTGAGGAAGCCGGATTGCACAGCAGAGTATGTACGGTGGGATTCAAAATGGTCAGTGATCTGTTTATTAACTTGGCTCTTGAAGACTTTAGATAGGCAGGGCAGGATGGATATAGGTCTGTAACAGTTTGGGTCTAGGGTGTCTCCCCCTTTGAAGAGGAGGATGACCGCGGCAGCTTTCCAATCTTTAGGGATCTCGGACGATACGAAAGAGAGGTTGAACACGCTAGTAATAGGGGTTGCAACAATGGCGGCGGATAGTTTTAGAAAGAGAGGGTCCAGATTGTCTAGCCCAGCTGATATGTACTGGTCCAGGTTTTGCAGCTCTTTCAGAACATCTGCTGTCTGGATATGGGTGAATGAGAAGCTGGGGAGACTTGTGCGAGTAGCTGCGTTTTTTTTTTAATAATTGGGGACCTAAGAGGGTTTTATAAATAAGCATCAACCAGTAGGTATTGCGTCGGGTATACCAAGATGACCAGTTTACAGAGGAGTATAGAGTGCAGTGATGTGTCCTATAAGGAGCATTGGTGGCAAATCTGATGGCCGAATGGGAAAGAACATCTAGCCGCTTGAGAGCACCCTTACCTGACGATCTATAAATTATGTCTCCGTAATCTAGCATCGGTAGGATGGCCATCTGAATCAGGGATAGTCTGGCAGCTGGGGTGAAAGAGGAGCGATTACGATAGAGGAAACCAAGTCTATATTTAAAATTAGCCTGCAGCTTTGATATGTGCTGAGAAGGACAGTGTACCATCCAGCCATACTTCCAAGTACTTGTATGAGGTGACTACCTCAAGCTCTAAACCCTCAGAGGTAGTAATCACACCTGTGGGGAGAGGGGCATTCTTCTTACCAAACTACATAACCTTTGTTTTGGAGGTGTTCAGAATCAAATCAAATCAAATTTATTTATATAGCCCTTCTTACATAAGCTGATATCTCAAAGTGCTGTACAGAAACCCAGCCTAAAACCCCAAACAGCAAGCAATGCAGGTGTAGAAGCACGGTGGCTAGGAAAAACTCCCTAGAAAGACCAAAACCTAGGAAGAAACCTAGAAAGGAATCAGGCTATGAGGGGTGTCCAGTCCTCTTCTGGTTGTGCCGGGTAGAGATTATAACAGAACATGGCCAAGATGTTCAAATGTTCCGTGGTGAACTGGTAATTAAAGAGCTCAGCCAAGTACTTATTGTCAGTATCAACCACATCATCAACTTTAAGGGACATGGGCAGCTGTGAGGAGGAGGGTTTATTCTCCAGGTCTTTAACTGTTTCCCAGAACTTCTTGGGGTTAGACCCACAGAGAGAGAACTGCTCCTTAAAGTAACTAAATTTGGCCTTCCGGATAGCCTGAGTACACTGATTTATCATTTGCCTGAATGATAGCCAGTCAGCCTGAGTATGCGTGTGCCGAGCCTTTCGCCAAATGGAATTCTTGAGGCACTGAACCTATTTTTAATTCAATTTGTTTTATTTTTTTTAAATATTTTTTTTATGGGGTGTGTTTGTTAACAATACCACTGAAAATATCAAAAATGAAGGTCCAAGCGTCTTCGACAGAGGGGGATCAAGCTGATTCTATATCATTTTTCAGAGGCCAGGTCATGAAGGAAGGCTTGCTCATTACAGTTTTTTAGCAAGCATCTATGACAAATCAGGATAGGTAATTTCACTGAGCAGCCATTACGATCACAGGCTGTAAAACAGTGATCACTAAGGTCATTACAGATATCACCAGACTGATACCTATCAGGATTATTTGTGAGGATAACGTCAAGGAGAGTAGCCTTTTCTGGGTGTTTGGAGTAATCATCTGAGAAAGATTTAGGGAGTCCCATTGCTTTAGGACTTGATCAGGTGGTTTCAGGATGTCCCAGTTTAGGTCACCTAGCAGGACGAATTCAGACTTAGTGTAAGGGGCCAGGAGAGAGCTTAGGGCAGATAGGGTACAGGCCGGTAAGAATGGAGGACGATATCGCCCAGCAACAGTCAACAAAGAGCTATTTAAATAAATCAAACCAAAAAATCTAATTGTTTGGGGACAGACTTCTGGGAGACAACAGAGCACTAAAGGTGATCCTTGGTAAAGATTGCCACTATACCGAAAAAGGACATATCCAGAAAGTTTAACATCAGTGTTCAAAACACTCTTCCTTAACCACGTCTCAGTAATGACCAACACATCTGGATTGGAGCTGTGAACCCACACTTTCAATTGATTAATTTGAGGTAATAAGCTTCTTGTCCTGACCTTAGAGAGACGTTTTATTTCTCTATTTGGTTAGGTCAGGGTGTGATGTGGGGTGGGCATTCTATGTTTTGTTTTCTATGTTTCTTTATTTCTATGTTTTGGCCGGGTATGGGACAGCTGTCTATCATTGTCTCTGATTGGGAATCATACTTAGGTAGCCCTTTTCCCTCCTTCAGTGTGGGTTGTTGACTTTTGTTAGTGGCCTTGTAAGCTTCACGGTTGTTTCTTCGTTTGTTGTTTTGTTGGCGACATTTTAAATAAAAGGAAAATGTACGCTCACGACACTGCACTTTGGTCCAATTCTTTCGACGGCCGTGACACTTCTAGCGTTAACGTGCAGAAAACCCAGGCTTTTACGAGAGCAGAAATCAGTGAAGCAGAGCACAAGAGCACAAGTCGGGATTGGGGCTAACAACAGCAGCCAAGGTGTACATGCACATTTCCAGATATCATCAGCAGTAATACAATCAGGGCCCGGCAGAGGACAGGGAGAGCTCTGCAGTGTTGTTGTTTTTATGAAATTTGAATGTACGTACATCAGATGGCTACAAGTTTACATTGTACATCAGATTTCATCAGGTAACATGAGAGGTGGTTAGAATAGGATGGAAGGCCAAGAGTCTGTGTAACCAATAGAGAGTCAGTGTCGCCAGTGAGGGAACAAACAGTGTCTGTCCCATGGTCGGGTAAACAAGCAAGTCCATAATCAACAAAGCGTGCCGGAGTCATGAGGCAAATAGCATAAAGCACAAGAATAACATAAAAACGGCTTGGGGCCATTGTCAGTTCAAAGAGTCACTCGCCCCAACAAGATAACTTGAGAGAGTAGCTCTCTATCGAGTCTATAAAAGTCTGAGATAAAATAACTAAATAGAAGGCCAATCCTAGTTAGGCCTAATTAAACAGTTTCTGAGTAAAACTCCCTTAACAAGCTTCACAAGTTCTTTAGACTATATACAATTAAGATGAGTCCAAGGTCTGTACATGACGGTATATATATATAATCTGCTCATGGCCTCAACTGTCTGTTTGTATTCTAATCTGGAGGTACAATCTGCACAATTTGAATTGAATTTCCCTGGTCTGCAGTGCAGTTTGTGTAATATCAGTTATTGTAATATATCCATCCTATCCTGCCACAAACCCATTCATATAGAGAAGTAGTCAAGTTGTAATCACTCACCTGCTGATAACATGTAGGAGGTCTCCCAGCTAGACCGAGCAATCACCCCCCTCATCCCTACTTCCCTTTCCCCCTCATCCCTACCTCCCTTTCTCCCCCTCATCCCTACCTCCCTTTCTCCCCCCTCATCCCTACCTCCTCCTCATCCCATCCTCACCCCCTCATCCCTACTTCCCCCTCATCCCTACCTCCCTTTCCCCCCCCTCATCCCTACCTCCCTTTCTCCCCCCCTCATCCCTACCTCCCTTTCCCCCCATCATCCCTACCTCCCTTTCTCCCCCTCATCCCTACCTCCTCCTCATCCCTTCCTCACCCCCTCATCCCTACTTCCCCCTCATCCCTACTTCCCTTTCTCCCCTCCTCATCCCTACCTCCCTCTCTCCCCCTCATCCCTACCTCCCCCTCATCCCTACCTTCCCCTCTCCCCCTCATCCCTACCTCTCCCTCTCCCCCTCCTCCCTACCATCTGTCCATGTGTGTGTGTGTGTGTGTGTGTGTGTGTGTGTGTGTGTGTGTGTGTGTGTGTGTGTGTGTGTGTGTGTGTGTGTGTGTGTGTGTGAAAGATGTGCACATGTTCATGCCTATGTGTTTGTCTAGATACAGTATGTGACTGTGTCTGTGTGTGGGGTTGAACTGATTGAAATTGGCCTCCAACTAGAGAGAGAGCGAGAGAGAGAGAGAGAGATAAAAGGAGAGATGGATAAATGGAGAGAGAGATAAATGGAGAGAGAGAGAGATAAATGGAGAGAGAGAGAGAGATAAATGGAGAGAGGGAGAGATAAATGAAGAGAGAGAGATACATGGAGAGAGAGAGAGAGAGAGAGAGAGAGAGAGATGGAGAGAGAGATAAATGGAGAGATAAAGGATAGATAGATAAATGGAGAGAGAGAGATAGATAAATGGAGAGAGAGAGAGAGGTAAATGGAGAGAGAGAGAGATAAATGGAGAGAGAGAGAGATAAATGGAGAGAGAGAGAGATAAATGGAGAGAGAGAGATAAATGGAGAGAGAGAGATAAATGAAGAGAGAGAGATACATGGAGAGAGAGAGATAAATGGAGAGAAAGAGAGAGAGAGAGAGAGAGATAGAGACAGAGACGCAACATGCAACAATTTCAACGGTTTTATTAAGTTACAGTTCATATAATGAAATCAGTCAATTGAAATAAATGATTTAAACCCTAATCTGTGGATTTCACATGACTGGGAATATAGATACTATAGATATATACTATATAGATACTGTTGGTCACAGATACTGTTGGTCACAGATACTGTATCACAGGGGTTGCCCCACACACCCCCATTCCACCCCCTTCTATCCTCACGAACCCCTGCCCTACCCCACATATGCGATGCTGCCCCCTGCACCCGTACACGCAGCCCCCTCTGGCAGACCGACAGAGGGACAGAGAGAGGGACAGAGAGCGGGACAGAGAGAGATACAGAGAGAGGGACAGAGAGAGGGACAGAGAGCGGGACAGAGAGCGGGACAGAGAGCGGGACAGAGAGAGGGACAGAGAGTGGGACAGAGAGAGGGACAGAGAGCGGGACAGAGAGAGGGACAGAGAGCGGGACAGAGAGCGGGACAGAGAGAGGGACAGAGAGAGATACAGAGAGAGGGACAGAGAGAGGGACAGAGAGAGATACAGAGAGAGGGACAGAGAGAGGGACAGAGAGAGGGACAGAGAGAGGGACAGAGAGCGGGACAGAGAGAGATACAGAGAGAGGGACAGAGAGAGATACAGAGAGAGGGACAGAGAGAGGGACAGAGAGAGGGACAGAGAGAGATACAGAGAGAGGGACAGAGAGAGGGACAGAGAGAGATACAGAGAGAGGGGCAGAGAGAGATACAGAGAGAGGGACAGAGAGAAGGACAGAGAGAGATACAGAGAGAGAGACAGAGAGAGGGACAGAGAGAGAAAGAGAGAGGGATAGAGAGAGATACAGAGAGAGGGACAGAGAGAGGGACAGAGAGAGATACAGAGAGAGGGACAGAGAGAGGGACAGAGAGCGGGACAGAGAGCGGGACAGAGAGAGGGACAGAGAGAGGGACAGAGAGAGATACAGAGAGAGGGACAGAGAGAGGGACAGAGAGAGGGACAGAGAGAGATGCAGAGAGAGGGACAGAGAGAGGGACAGAGAGCGGGACAGAGAGCGGGACAGAGAGAGGGACAGAGAGAGGGACAGAGAGAGGGACAGAGAGCGGGACAGAGAGCGGGACAGAGAGAGGGACAGAGAGAGGGACAGAGAGCGGGACAGAGAGAGGGACAGAGAGAGGGACAGAGAGAGGGACAGAGAGAGATACAGAGAGAGGGACAGAGAGAGGGACAGAGAGAGGGACAGAGAGAGATGCAGAGAGAGGGACAGAGAGAGGGACAGAGAGCGGGACAGAGAGCGGGACAGAGAGAGGGACAGAGAGAGGGACAGAGAGCGGGACAGAGAGCGGGACAGAGAGAGGGACAGAGAGAGGGACAGAGAGCGGGACAGAGAGAGGGACAGAGAGAGGGACAGAGAGCGGGACAGAGAGAGAGATACAGAGAGAGATACAGAGAGAGGGACAGAGAGAGAGATACAGAGAGAGAGATACAGAGAGAGGGACAGAGAGAGATACAGAGAGAGGGACAGAGAGAGATACAGAGAGAGGGACAGAGAGAGGGACAGAGAGAGGGACAGAGAGCGGGACAGAGAGAGGGACAGAGAGAGGGACAGAGAGAGGGACAAAGAAAAAAATAAGAAAAAATTGCTCTGAACCATTTCACCTGGATCATCGCAGCTAGCTGCTATCTGAGTGGCAACTCCTGGCTAATGTCTCTGTCCCGACGCAAGAACCAACTAGCCTCATCATCACTCAATGCATAGGTTTACCTCAACTGTATTCACATCCTACCATACCTTTGTCTGTACATTATGCCTTGAATCTATTCTACCACGCCCAGAAATCCTTTTACTCTTTTACTTTTATTCCGAACGAACTAGACGACCAGTTGTTATAGCCTTCAGCCATACCCTTATCCTACTCCTCCTCTGTTCCTCTGGTGATGTAGAGGTTAACCCAGACTCTGCAGGGCCTAGCTCCACTCCCATTCCCCAGGCGCTCTCATTTGTTGACTTCTGTAACCGTAACAGCCTTGGTTTCATGCATGTTAACATTAGAAGCCTCCTCCATAAGTTTGTTTTATTCACTGCCTTAGCACACTCTGCCAAACCGGATGTCCTAGCCGTGTCTGAATCCTGGCTTAGGAAGACCACCAAAAACCCTGAAATTTCCATCTCCAACTATAACATTTTCCGACAAGATAGAACTGCCAAAGGGGGCGGAGTTGCAATCTACTGCAGAGACAGCCTGCAGAGTTGTGTCTTACTATCCAGGTCTGTGCCCAAACAATTTGAGCTTCTACTTTTAAAAATCCACCTTTCCAGAAACAAGTGTCTCACCATTGCCGCCTGTTATATAGACCACCTTATGCCCCCAGCTGTGCCCTGAACACCATATGTGAAATGATTGCCCCCATCTATCTTCAGAGCTTGTGCAGTTAAGTGGCCTAAACTGGGACATGCTTAACACCCCAGCCATCCCACAATCTAAGATAGATGCTCTCAATCTCACACAAATTATCAATGAACCTACCAGGTACAACCCAAAATCCATAAACATGGGCACCCTCATAGATATCATCCTAACCAACCTGCCCTCCAAATACACATATGCTGTCTTCAACCAGGATCTCACTACCACAGGGTTCAATCCTCGGGCCGACTCTTTTCTCTCTTTACGTCAATGATGTCGCTCTTGCTGCTTGTGATTCTCAGATTCACCTCTACACAGATGACACCATTCTGTATACTTCTGGCCCTTCTTTGGACACTGTGTTAACAACCCTCCAGAGGAGCTTCAATGCCATACAACTCTCCTTCCGTGGCCTCCAACTGCTCTTAAATGCAAGTAAAACTAAATGCATGCTCTTCAACCAAGCACTGACCACACCTGCCCGCCCATCCAGCATCACTACTCTGGACGGTTCTGACTTAGAATATGTGGACAACTACAAATACCTAGGTGTCTGGTTAGACTGTTAGACTGTAAACTCTCCTTCCAGACTCACATTAAGCATCTCCAATCCTAAATTAAATCTAGAATCGACTTCCTATTTTGCAACAAAGCCTCCTTCACTCATGCTGCCAAACATACCCTCGAAAACTGACTATCCTACCGATCCTTGCCTTCGGCGATGTAATTTACCAAATAGCCTCCAAAACTCTACTCAACAAATTGGATGCAGTCTATCACAGTGCCATCCGTTTTGTCACGAAAGCCCCAGCTACTACCCACCACTGCGACCTGTACTCTCTCGTTGGCTGGCCCTCGCTTCATACTCGTCGACAAACCCACTGGCTCAAGGTCATCTACAAGTCTTTGCTAGGTGAAGCGCCGCCTTATCTCAGCTCACTGGTCAGCATAGCAGCACCCACCCATAGCACGCGCTCCAGCAGGTATATCTCACTGGTCATCCCCAAAGCCAATTCCTCCTTTGGCTGCCTTTCCTTCCAGTTTTCTGTTGCCACTGACTAACGAATTGCAAAAATAACTTAAGCTAGCTTCAATTTAAGCACCAGCTGTCAGAGCAGCTCACAGATTACTGCACCTGTAAATAGCCACTCTGTAAGTAGCCCATCCAACTACCTCATCCCCAAACTGTTATTTATTTGATTTATTTTGCTCCTATGCACCCCAGTATCTCTACTTGCACATTCATCTTCTGCACATCTATCACTCCAGGGTTTAATTGTTATATTGTAATTATTTCACCACTATGGCCTATTTATTGCCTTACCTCTCTTATCTTACCTCATTTGCACTCACTGTTTATAGACCTTTTCTGTTGTATTATTGACTGTATGTGTCACGCCCTGGTCAAAGTATTTTGTGTTTATTTTTATGTATTTGGTCAGGCCAGGGTGTGGCATGGGGTTTTTGTAATTGTGGTGTGTTTGTCTTGGGGTTTTGGTGGTGGTATTGGGATTGTAGCTTAGTGGGTTGTCTAGCAAAGTCTATGGCTGTCTGGAGTGGTTCTCAATCAGAGGCAGGTGCTTATCGTTGTCTCTGATTGGGAACCATATTTAGGCAGCCATATTCTTTGAGTTTGTCGTGGGTGATTGTCCTTAGTGTCTTGATGTCCTTGTTTGATGTTAGTTGACACAAGTATAGGCTGTTTTCGGTTTTCGTTTCGTTTATTGTTTGTAGTGTTCGTGTTTAGTCGTGTTTACGTTTGTTTAAATAAACATGGATCGCAATCGACACGCTGCAGTTTGGTCCGACTCTCCTTCATCACCACTAGAAAACCGTTACAGAATCACCCACTACCAACGGACCAAGCAGCGTGTTAACAGGCAGGAACCACAGGAGAGGCAACAGAGGCAGCAGCAGCAGGAGCAGCAGCAGCTGCAGTGGGAGAGGCTGCACCACCTGGAGAAATGGACATGGGAGGAAGAACTGGACGGTAAAGGACCCTGGGCTCAGCCTGGAGAATATCGCCGCCCCAAGGAAGAACTGGAGGCGGCGAAAGCTGAGAGGCGCAGATATGAGGAGGCAGCACGGCGTAGCGGATGGAAGCCTGAGAATCAGCCCCAAAAATTTATTGGGGGGGGGCTCAGGGAGAGTGTGGCAGAGTCAGGAGTCAGACCTGAGCCAACTCTCCTGTTTATCGTGAGGAGCCAAGGAGGAGACCAGAACCAGAGACTGTGAAGGAGTTAATGGGGAAATTGGAGGAGAGAGAAATGAGGGAGTTGCTGTGTTGGTGCTTTTTGCATGGAATTCGCCCGACGGAACGTGTTGGGGATTTGATGGCACCTGGGTTAGCGCTCCATACTCGTCCTGAGGTGCGTGTTAGTCGGCTGGTGAAGTTGGTGCCAGCCTCACGCAACAGGCCTCCTGTGCACATCCCTAGCCTTGCACATCCTGTGCCAACACTGCTCTCAAGATCTCCAGTACGCCTTCACGGTCTAGCCCATCCTGTGCCACCTCCACACTCCAGTCCTCCGGTAGCAGCCACCCCGCACCAGGCTTCCTGTGCGTGTCCTCGATCCAGTACCACCAGTTCCAGCACCATGCACCAGGCCTTCAGTGTGCCTCGCCTGTTCAGCGCAGCCAGCGCTTTTCTCCTCTCCTGCGCTGCTGGAGTCTCCCGCCTGTTTAGCGCAGCCAGAGCCTTTCTCCTCTACAGCGCTGCCGGAGCCTCCCGCCTGTTCAGCGCAGCCAGAGCCTTCCTCCTCTACAGTGCTGCCAGAGCTGCCAGCCTGCATGGAGAAGCCAGAGCTGCCAGCCTGCATGGAGCAGCCAGAGCTGTCAGTCCGCATAGAGCAGCCAGAGCTGTCAGTCTGCATGGAGCAGCCAGAGCTGTCAGTCTGCATGGAGCAGCCAGATCTGTCAGTCTGCATGGAGCAGCCAGAGATGTCAGTCTGCATGGAGCAGCCAGAGATGTCAGTCTGCATGGAGCAGCCAGAGCTGTCAGTCTGCATGGAGCAGCCAGAGCTGCCAGTCTGCAAGGAGCAGCCAGAGCTGTCAGTCTGCAAGGAGCAGCCAGAGCTGTCAGTCTGCATGGAGCAGCCAGAGCTGCCAGTCTGCATGGAGCAGCCAGTCTGCATGGAGCAGCCAGAGCTGTCAGTCTGCATGGAGCAGCCAGAGCTGTCAGTCTGCAAGGAGCAGCCAGAGATGTCAGTCTGCATGGAGCAGCCAGAGCTGCCAGTCTGCATGGAGCTGTCAGTCTGCATGGAGCAGCCAGAGCTGCCAGTCTGCATGGAGCTGCCAGTCTCCAAGGAGCAGCCAGAGCTGTCAGTCTACATGAAGCAGCCAGTGCTGTCAGTCTGCAAGGAGCCGTCAGTCTGCAAGGAGCTGTCAGTCTGCAAGGAGCTGCCAGTCTGTAAGGAGCTGTCAGTCTGCAAGGAGCTGTCAGTCTGCAAGGAGCTGTCAGTCTGCAAGGAGCCGCCAGTCTGCCCAGCGCCGCCAGTGCCGCCAGTCTGCCCAGCGCCGCCAGTGCCGCCAGTGCCGCCAGTCTGCCCAGCGCAGCCAGTGCTCCCAGTCTGCCCAGCGTCACCAGTCTGCCCAGCGTCGCCAGTCTGCCCAGCGTCGCCAGTCTGCCCAGCGCCGCCAGTCTGCCCAGCGCCGCCAGTCTGCCCAGCGCCGCCAGTCTGCCCAGCGTCGCCAGTCTGTCAGGATCAGTTAGATCCGCCAGTCAGCCAGGATTCGCCAGTCTGCCAGGATCCACCAGTCAGCCAGGATCCACCAGTCTTCCAGGATCCGCCAGAAGTGCCAGTCAGCCAGGATCTGCCAGTAGTGCCAGTCGGCCAGGATCTGCCAGTCGGCCAGGATCCGCCAGTCAGCCAGACTCTTCCAGATCCGCCAGTCAGCCAGACTCTTCCAGATCTGCCAGTCAACCAGACTCTTCCAGATCTGCCAGTCAACCAGACTCTTCCAGATCTGCCAGTCAACCAGACTCTTCCAGATCTGCCAGTCAGCCAGGATCTTCCAGATCTGCCAGTCAGCCAGGATCTGCCAGTCAGCCAGGATCTGCCAGTCAGCCAGGATCTGCTGAAACCACCAGCCAGCCAGGAGCTGGTAGATCTATCTACCTTCCTGAGCTTCCTCTCACTCCTGAGCTTCCTCTCACTCCTGAGCTTCCTCTCACTCCTGAGCTTTCTCTCACTCCCGAGCTTTCTCTCACTCCCGAGCTTCCCCTCAGTCCCGAGCTGCCTCAGTCCCGAGCTGTCCTTCAGTCCCGATCTGCTCCTCAGTCCAGTGGGGTTCTGGGTGAGGACTACTAGGCCATGGTCGGCGGCGAGGGTGGACTATCCAGGGACGAAGGGAGAGGGGACTAAGACATTAAATGAGTGGGGTCCACGTCCCGCGCCGGAGCCGCCACCATGGACAGACGCCCACCCGGACCCTCCCTATTGTTTTGAGGTGCGTTCGGGAGTCCGCACCTTAGGGGGGAGGTTCTGTCACGCCCTGGTCAAAGTATTTTGTGTTTATCTTTATGTATTTGGTCAGGCCAGGGTGTGGCATGGGGTTTTTGTAATTGTGGTGTGTTTGTCTTGGGGTTTTGGTGGTGGTATTGGGATTGTAGCTTAGTGGGTTGTCTAGCAAAGTCTATGGCTGTCTGGAGTGGTTCTCAATCAGAGGCAGGTGTTTATCGTTGTCTCTGATTGGGAACCATATTTAGGCAGCCATATTCTTTGAGTTTGTCGTGGGTGATTGTCCTTAGTGTCTTGATGTCCTTGTTTGATGTTAGTTGACACAAGTATAGGCTGTTTTCGGTTTTCGTTTCGTTTATTGTTTGTAGTGTTCGTGTTTAGTCGTGTTTACGTTTGTTTAAATAAACATGGATCGCAATCGACACGCTGCAGTTTGGTCCGACCCTTCATCACCACTAGAAAACCGTTACAGTATGTTTGTTTTACTCCATGTGTAACTCTGTGTTGTTGTTTGTGTCGCACTGCTTTGCTTTATCTTGGTCAGGTCAGGTCAGAGTTGCAAATGAGAACTTGTTCTGAACTGGCCTAAATAAAGGTAACAAATATATATATATATATAAAACCCCAATGTTATTGTCCTTAGTCATTCCCCAAAATTCAGAAAACAAGTGAGATACATGTTTAACATGTCATCTTCAAATGACTCATCCGTAAAACACCAGTTGGTTAGGACTCATCTTAGTAAACCTTAATCTCTTTGATAGAGGAAAGATAAGAATAACATGTGATTAGTTAAATCTGTCACATGACATCTGGACCACCTAGCTCTGTTTAGTGTTAGTCATCTCTCTAGCTCTGTTTAGTAGTGTTAGTCATCTCTCTAGCTCTGTTTAGTAGTGTTAGTCATCTCTCTAGCTCTGTTGAGTAGTGTTTGTCATCTCTCTAGCTGTTTATCATCTCTCTAGCTCTGTTTAGTAGTGTTAGTCATCTCTCTAGCTCTGTTTAGTAATGTTAGTCATCTCTCTAGCTGTTTATCATCTCTCTAGCTGTTTATCATCTCTCTAGCTCTGTTTAGTAGTGTTAGTCATCTCTCTAGCTCTGTTTAGTAGTGTTTGTCATCTCTCTAGGTCTGTTGAGTAGTGTTTGTCATCTCTCTAGCTGTTTATCATCTCTCTAGCTCTGTTGATCAGTGTTTGTCATCTCTCTAGCTGTTTGTCATCTCTCTAGCTGTTTATCATCTCTCTAGCTCTGTTTAGTAGTGTTTGTCATCTCTCTAGCTGTTTGTCATCTCTCTAGCTCTGTTGGGCAGTGTTTGTCATCTCTCTAGCTCTGTTGAGCAGGGATTGTCATCTCTCTAGCTCTGTTGAGCAGTGATTGACATCTCTCTAGCTGTTTGTCATCTCTCTTGCTCTGTTGAGCAGGGTTTATCATCTCTCTAGCTGTTTGTCATCTCTCTAGCTCTGTTGAGCAGTGTTTGTCATCTCTCTAGCTCTGTTGAGCAGTGTTCTGGTGTGTTTGTAGTTTTGCTATGTTTGTCTTGTGTTTTTCTCTGGGAAGCAGCTTGCTGCTGAGCCACTTCCTGTTGATTGTCCCCATCCTGGCCCAGGGTGCATCACTGTGACATCACGTATTGTTTACCATCGCCACGGGAACTCAAGGTGAGCTATATTTACCACCAGGGGTGTGAATGGACCTCTGACGTGAGAAACTTCCACTTCGGTCTAATGTATCTCAGAACACTCCCATCCTAGATGAATAGCCCTGGGACTAATATGAATATATATAATTTTTTTACAGAGGATCTGCAGAGATAAATCAGCCAGTGTTGTGTGTGAGTGGGTGTTACTTGTTATCTTTATGATTGCATAGGCTACCTAGCTTTTTTGTCATCAATTGTTTTGTTTTTTATCTGAAGAGACTGTTTTGTCTTGTCCCTTAGTGTGAATCACTCAAATCACAACCTGCAGAACTGTTGATGTCTGGAGGAAAGACCATTGCTTGTTTATTAGTTATGTCACCAATGTTCAGAGGAATTCTAGAATCCAGACAAACTAGCCAGTTTGGAATAGAATAGGGACAAATTGCATGAATAATGTACCGCAGCAACATGTGTATATTTGACTCCAGCCCAGCAACTACAGTTTATCAGATTAGCCCAGTGTCTGGTGTCTGGTATTCCTCATAACTCACCATCATTAAGCTTCTCATCAATAACAGTCAAGGAAATTAATGTTGTCTCCTGGCAAATATACAGTACTCAGTGTGAGAATTTCTAGACATTTCATGCTCTCCTACTATTGCATTTGTTGAAGGAAAAAAGATCAAAGTTCAACCCAAGTTGTAAGGGTTAACGTGAGCGATGTGGGGCTGTTTCTATAAGTTACACTCTTCGCATAGTGAGCCCACAGTGAGCCCATAGTGAGCCCACAGTGAGCCCACAGTGAGCCCACAGTGAGCCCACAGTGAGCCCACAGTGAGCCCACAGTGAGCCCTTCAACCACGGTGTATGGAATGAGTGTAAGGATCCCCCAAAATGCAGGAGGCACGAGCGATTTCACACACATAAACACACACACATAAGCACACATAAGCACACATACACACATAAGCACACACACACACACACACACACACACACACACACACACACACACACACACAGCTGAGAGTCGTATTTCACAATACCCTCAACATGCTTCATGCTTGAGTGTGAGAGAGAGAGAGAGACTGACAGAGACAGACTGACATAGTGAGATAGAGAGATACAGAGACATACTGACATAGTGAGACAGATTGACATAGTGAGACAGAGACAGAGAGATGAACCTGGAGAAGAGTCCCCTAAGCAAGCTGGTCCTGGGGCTCTGTTCACAAACACAAACACACACTACAGAGCCCCAGGACAGCAGCACAATTAGACCCAACCAAATTATGAGAAAACAAAAAGATAACTACTTAACACATTGGAAAGAATTAACAAAAAAACAGAGCAAACTAGAATGCTATTTGGCCCTACACAGAGAGTACACAGCGGCAGAATACCTGACCACTGTGACTGACCCAAAATTAAGGAAAGCCTTGACTATGTACAGACTCAGTGAGCATAGCCTTGCTATTGAGAAAGGCCGCCGTAGGCAGACATGGCTCTCAAGAGAAGACAGGCTATGTGCTCACTGCCCACAAAATGAGGTGGAAACTGAGCTGCACTTCCTAACCTCCTGCCCAATGTATGACCATATTAGAGAGACATATTTCCCTCAGATTACACAGATCCACAAAGAATTTGAAAACAAATCCAATTTTGAAAAACTCCCATATCTACTGGGTGAAATTCCACAGTGTGCCATCACAGCAGCAAGATTTGTGACCTGTTGCCACGAGAAAAGGGCAACCAGTGAAGAACAAACACCATTGTAAATACAACCCATATTTATGCTTATTTATTTTATCTTGTGTCCTTTAGCCATTTGTACATTGTTAGAACACTGTATATATATATATAATATGACATTTGTAATGTCTTTACTGTTTTGAAACTTCTGTATGTGTAATGTTTACTGTTAATTTTTGTTGTTTTTCACTTTATATATTCACTTTGTATGTTGTCTACCTCACTTGCTTTGGCAATGTTAACACATGTTTCCCATGCCAATAAAGCCCTTGAATTGAATTGACAACAGAGAGAAACAGAGAGAGAGGAACAGAGAGAGAGAGGAACAGAGAGAGGAACAGAGAGAGGAACAGAGAGAGGAAAAGAGAGAGGAACAGAGAGAGGAACAGAGAGAGAGAGGAACAGAGAGAGGAACAGAGAGAGGAAAAGAGAGAGAGGAAAAGAGAGAGGAACAGAGAGAGGAACAGAGAGAGAGAGAGAGAGAAACAGAGAGAGAGAACAGAGAGAGGAACAGAGAGAGAGAGAACAGAGAGAGGAACAGAGAGAGAGGAACAGAGAGAGAACAGAGAGAGAGGAACAGAGAGAGAGAGGAACAGAGAGAGAGAGAGAACAGAGAGAGAGAGAACAGAGGAACAGAGAGAGAGAACAGAGAGAGGAACAGAGAGAGAGAGACAGAGAGAGGAACAGAGAGAGAGAGAGAACAGAGAGAGAGAGGAACAGAGAGAGAGGAACAGAGAGAGAGGAACAGAGAGAGGAACAGAGAGAGGAACAGAGAGGAACAGAGAGAGAGAGGAACAGAGAGAGAGAGAAGGAACAGAGAGAGAGAGGAACAGAGAGAGGAACAGAGAGAGAGAGAAGAGAGAGAGGAACAGAGAGAGAGAGGAACAGAGAGAGAGAGGAACAGAGAGAGAGAACAGAGAGAGAGAACAGAGAGAGGAACAGAGAGAGGAAGAGAGAAACAGAGAGAGAGAGAGAACAGAGAGAGAGAGAGAGAACAGAGAGAGAGAGAGGAACAGAGAGAGAACAGAGAGAGAGGAACAGAGAGAGGAACAGAGAGAGAGAACAGAGAGAGAGAGGAACAGAGAGAGAGAGAGAGAGAGAGAGAGGAAGAGAGAGAGAGAACAGAGAGAGAGAACAGAGAGAGAGAGGAACAGAGAGAGAGAGAGAGAGGCACAGAGAGAGAGAAGAGAGAGAGGAACAGAGAGAGGAACAGAGAGAGAGAGAGGAACAGAGAGAGAGATGAACAGAGAGAGAGAGACAGAGAGAGAACAGAGAGAGAGAGGAACAGAGAGAGAGAGAGAGAGGCACAGAGAGAGAGGAGAGAGAGGAACAGAGAGAGAGAACAGAAGAGAGAGAGAACAGAGAGAGAGAGAGAACAGAGAGAGAGAGAACAGAGAGAGAGGAACAGAGAGAGAGAGGAACAGAGAGAGAGAGAGAATGGAAGGAGAGGAACAGAGAGAGAGGAACAGAGAGAGAGATGAACGGAAGAGAGAGGAACAGAGAGAGAGAGGAACAGAGAGAGAGATGAACGGAAGAGAGAGGAACAGAGAGAGAGAGGAACAGAGAGAGAGAGAACAGAGAAGGAGAGGAACAGAGAGAGAGGAACAGAGAGAGAAACAGAGAGAGGAACAGAGAGAGAGAGAACAGAGAGAGAAACAGAGAGAGAGAACAGAGAGAGAGGAACAGAGAGAGAGAGATGAACAGAGGGACAGGAACAGAGAGAGAGAGAACAGAGAGAGAGAGAGAACAGAGAGAGAGAGAGAGAGAAGAGAGAGAGAGAGAAACAGAGAGAGAGAGAGAGAGAGAACAGAGAGAGGAACAGAGAGAGAGGAACAGAGAGAGAGACAGAGAGAGGAACAGAGAGAGAGAGAGAGAGAGGAACAGAGAGAGAGAGAACAGAGAGAGAGAACAGAGAGAGGAACAGAGAGAGAGAGGAACAGAGAGAGAGAGAGAACAGAGAGAGAGAGAGAGAGAACAGAGAGAGGAACAGAGAGAGGAACAGAGAGAGAACAGAGAGAGAGATTAAAGAGAGAGAGAGGAACAGAGAGAGAGAGAGAGGCACAGAGAGAGAGGAAGAGAGAGAGGAACAGAGAGAGGAACAGAGAGAGAGAGAAACAGAGAGAGAAACAGAGAGAGGAACAGAGAGAGAGAGGAACAGAGAGAGAGAGGAACAGAGAGAGGAACAGAGAGAGAGGAACAGAGAGAGGAACAGAGAGAGAAGAGAGAGAGAGGAACAGAGAGAGAGAGGAACAGAGAGAGAGAGAGAGGAACAGAGAGAGGAACAGAGAGAGAGAACAGAGAGAGAGAGAAACAGAGAGAGAGAGAGAGAGAGGAACAGAGAGAGGAACAGAGAGAGAGAGGAACAGAGAGAGAGAGAGAGAGGCACAGAGAGAGAGGAAGAGAGAGAGGAACAGAGAGAGGAACAGAGAGAGAGAGAAACAGAGAGAGAGAACAGAGAGAGAGAGAACAGAGAGAGAGATGAACAGAGGGAGAGAGAACAGAGAGAGAGAGGAAACAGAGAGAGAGAGAGAACAGGAAGGAGAGGAACAGAGAGAGAGGAACAGAGAGAGAGATGAACAGAAGAGAGAGGAACAGAGAGAGAGAGGAACAGAGAGAGAGATGAACGGAAGAGAGAGGAACAGAGAGAGAGAGAACAGAGAGAGAAACAGAGAGAGAACAGAGAGAGAGAGAACAGAGAGAGAAACAGAGAGAGGAACAGAGAGAGAGGAACAGAGAGAGAGATGAACGGAGAGACAGGAACAGAGACAGAGAGGAACAGAGAGAGAGAGAGAACAGAGAGAGAAACAGAGAGAGAAGATCAGAGAGAGAGAAACAGAGAGAGAGAGAGAGAGAGGAACAGAGAGAGGAACAGAGAGAGAGGAACAGAGAGAGGGACAGAGAGAGGAACAGAGAGAGAGAGGAACAGAGAGAGAGAACAGAGAGAGAGGAACAGAGAGAGGAACAGAGAGAGAGAACAGAGAGAGAGAGGAACAGAGAGAGAGAGAACAGAGAGAGAGAGAGAGGAACAGAGAGAGGAACAGAGAGAGAGAACAGAGAGAGGAACAGAGAGAGAGAGATTAACAGAGAGAGAGAGAGAACAGAGAGAGAGAGAGAGGCACAGAGAGAGAGGAAGAGAGAGAGGAACAGAGAGAGAACAGAGAGAGAGAGAAACAGAGAGAGAAACAGAGAGAGAACAGAGAGAGAGAGGAACAGAGAGAGAGAGAACAGAGAGAGGAACAGAGAGAGAGGAACAGAGAG